>NC_134590.1:6570000-6882500 GCF_037038515.1 Microtus pennsylvanicus | reverse complement strand
CTCCCTCCTTTTCTTCCTTCCTTCCTTGTGTCTGACATCGTGTACCTGTGGAGGTGGTCATGGGAAAACTCATGCAATGTGGACCTGGGGACTTTTTTCCCCTAAATCTGGTATCTATTCTGCTGTAGAGACCTGAGCAGATATCTTACTGAGGTCCCTCACGGGGAGTGAAGGCTTAAAGAAGAGGGTTAATATTCGGCCAGAGAATCAAGGCCAGTGTGAGCCTCTACCAAAGGAGCCTAAGAAAGCACCAGGAAATGTCGTGGGCGTCAGAGAAGAGGCTCCACTGAGCAGTCAGGAGGATTTGTGTTCATTCCTGGATGGAGCGGTGCTCTCTCGGGTCTGTCTTTGCATATTTCCCACCCAAGCTTGTATGCAAAAACGAGGTTTAAAAGATTGTAAATTTCATTGTATTTCTTTTTAGTATAAGTGCATGCGATATGACTAGCTACTGATTTTAATTTCAAATAATGATTTAAATTTTAGTGCACGCAAGTGCACGCCTGTCACAGCATGCACGTGAGGTCAGAGGACAGCTTTGTGGAGGCAGTTCTCACATTTCACCTTTATGTGGCAATCCAACCCAGGTTGCCAGTCTTCCCAGCAAGCACCTTGCCCACGGAGCCATTCTGTTAGCCCCGAATGATTTTCAAAGTGAGTTCTCGCACTGAGGGTGTAGCTCTGGGGTAGGACCACTTACCTCTCGTGCATTAAACCCTGGTAGAATCTCAAGCCCTACAGGGAACCAAAAAAGGAGGTGGTGGGGGACACTTCCAATTAGAGTGTGATTTATTTTCAACTCCAGTATTCTGAAAGAGACAAACAGAGCTAAGGCGACAATAAAAACATTCGTGATGTGGCAGTTAATATTCTACTTGTTATTAAAATGACTCCTGTCGCTACACGTTTGTCACAAGCTGGAGTGGGCACCGTGGAAGTCATGCCATCCAATGCAAATCAAGGACTTTGGGTGGGAGCCATGTGCCACCCCAGGCTGATCTGCTGCAGCAAATGTGCAGAGGTCGTCTTCACAGCTGAGACTGCACGTGTGGGCGGAGGACTCACAGTGGAGGAGGCTGCACTGTGTGGGGAGGACTCACAGTGGAGGAGGCTGCACTGTGTGGGGAGGACTCACAGTGGAGGAGGCTGCACTGTGTGGGGAGGACTCACAGTGGAGGAGGCTGCACTGTGTGGGGAGGACTCACAGTGGAGGAGGCTGCACTGTGTGGGGAGGACTCACAGTGGAGGAGGCTGCACTGTGTGGGGAGGACTCACAGTGGAGGAGGCTGCACTGTGTGGGGAGGACTCACAGTGGAGGAGGCTGCACTGTGTGTGGAGGACTCACAGTGGAGGAGGCTGCACTGTGTGGGGAGGACTCACTGTGGAGGAGGCTGCACTGTGTGGGGAGGACTCACTGTGGAGGAGGCTGCACTGTGTGGGGAGGACTCACTGTGGAGGAGGCTGCACTGTGTGGGGAGGACTCACTGTGGAGGAGGCTGCACTGTGTGGGGAGGACTCACAGTGGAGGAGGCTGCACTGTGTGTGGAGGACTCACAGTGGAGGAGGCTGCACTGTGTGGGGAGGACTCACAGTAGAGGAGGCTGCACTGTGTGTGGAGGACTCACAGTGGAGGAGGCTGCACGTGTCTGGGGAGGACTCACAGTGGAGGAGGCTGCACTGTGTGGGGAGGAGGCTGCACGTGTCTGGGGAGGACTCACAGGGGAGGAGGCTGCACTTTGTGGGGAGGACTTACAGTGGAGGAGGCTGCATGTGTCTGGGGAGGACTCACAGGGGAGGACTCACAGTTGAGGGTGCACGTGTATGGGGAGGACTCATAGTTGAAGATACACGTGTGTGGGGAGGACTCAGTCAAAGCTGCTCGTGTGGGGAGGAGGGTGTGAGGACTCTGTATTCCCTGTTGTTTTGCTGTGAAGCTAAAGCTGGAATTAAAAAATAAGTTTCCATCAAGTGATTCCTCTTGTAAGAGATCTCTTGTGGAAAATATGAAAGTAGAAAGAAGAAAAGGACCCCATCCAGTCAGGCTTAACAATTATAGCCGTGTGGCCAATCTTGCCAAATCCCACACCTACTCACTTCCCTCCACCTCCTCCACCAGGTAATTTGAAAGCAAATCTGGTTTCTTATCTAACTATTCATCGTGTCGTGCTCATCGAAGATCTGAGAACCTTTAGACCTCAGCCTAGGCAGGGACTCGCTGTAGCAGGTCGTGATGGTGTCTCCATCTCCGCCACGGCACAGGAACAGCCAGAAGTGGAACCTGAGGATGGATGTGGTAGTGTGCTTCTGCTCCCTCACTTGGAAGTCTGAAAGAGGATGGCAGAAACTTGGAACGTGGCCTGAGCCTTTCTTTCTCTCACACACAGAAAAAAGTACTTTTCATTGTCCATTATCCACGCTAAACATGTCGATTGTCTAATATGAATTACTTTTCTGATTTGGCCTTTGTATTCCTTCTGGACATTTTGAGATCATTTCCCTAAATAAATCTACAATACCTCCAGTCTTTCCAAGCCTCCAAATTGAACTTTATCCACACATTCCTAACAGAATATTCTATAAACCTTGAGAAACATCAAGGCTCTGTATTGACACAATCGATAACTTTCAAAATTAGGAGAAGAAATAACAAAACATTAAAGATGGTATCTATGGCCTCTGAGCTGTAAGAAGCAAGGCCCACGCCTTCAGCATCGTATGTTCTCAAGTGCCAGGACGTCTTCTGGGCGGGGCTCTTCTGCACTAGTCAAGCAAGCTATTAACGAGGTGCAGCTTGAGCAACCACCCAGGAATGCTGAAGTCAGTGACCTGAGCTTGCAGGAGCCTGGCTAAGCAGCTCCATGCAATCTGCTTAGGCATGCTGACTGCTTCCCTTAATAAACAAAGGCTCGGCTAGATCCTTCTTGATAAATATTATTGGAGATCATATTGCAATAGATATGTTTAATACCATGTTTATCACCACCACTAGTAAGACTCTACTAAAACTATTTTTAAAAAGAATTCAAAAGACACAGTGTCAAAAAAAATAAGGACAGCAGGAGATGGAAAAACAGAAGAAAGAAAGATGAGAGGAAAGGACAGGGAAGGAGCACACAGTCCAGAGGCTGGGGGGAAGATGACTGCGGAGCCGGCAACGCTGAAACCCAACTGTTGTGGAGGAAAAGCCATTTAAAAATTTCCACAACCCCCAAGCACCTCTTTTGCTGTCCTCTGGATGTTTGGGAGCTCCTGGCATGTCTGCAGGTGAGATCAGAACTATGACTAACACTGGAGGACTGATTGACAGCTCATAGGAGAAGCAAACAGAATTGTAAGGAAATCCAGGTACGCTTGCACATTTTGTGAGACAAGTTGGAACCATTCGTTTCCTGCATTAACAGGCGGGGTTGCGTTGAACTGTGCAGTGGCATTGGGTACAGCACAAGGCGGTTGTATGAGCTGCTTCTGCACTGCCAAGATCGAACAGGAAAGGACCTGAGGGATGAAGGGTCTATTCTGTCCTACGGTTTTAGGAGCTTTAAGTTCACTGTAAAAGGGAAGGTGCCCAGAGTGGTATTCACAGCAGTGGGAGCGAGTGACAGAGAATTCTCACATCACCACAGCCCAGCAAGCTAATAAGTGGGCTCCTTTTCACCTAGCAGAGACTTGGGACAGGAGAACAGCTCAGTGCAAAGTGAAAGTCAGGTTTAGTGTAGGTATTACAGACTTCTCAGCAAGAAAGAGCCCATCCCAGAGCTGGAGAGACCAGCAACTCTAAGTAGGGGTCGGTTTTTAATTGAGTTTAGGTGATTCTTCCTCCTTTTTAAAAATTGGTCTAGAGAAGTCATTGAGCCCCTGAAGACAGCAGGGACTGAGTGTCTGTAATTACTGATCATCTAGGGTAAAAGTGGGCACCCCAATTTCCTCTGCTCTTCGTGGTACAATAGGTACAGAGAAAGCCATTGTATCTGAGGAAAAATGGGCTGTGCATCAGAGAATAGAACTTACTGCTAGGGATAAAGCCACAAAGAATAAAAAAGTACTGCCTATTGGTTAAAGCAAAAAGTCATTAGAAACCCCTCAAACTGGGACTTTTATGTCCCCCCTTTTCTCATCCTAAGGATCCATTGCCTGAAAGCAGAAGGAGGGACCAGGGCCAAGGGCCAGGCTATAAATTTAAGGCCCACTCCTTATAACCTGTGTCTACTCATCAGGTCCTTCTTGGAAAGGCTCTGCAGCCTCTCAAAATACTGTCCATCGTCTGCTGGGAAACGGGTGTTCAGAACAGGGCCTGGTGGGGGCGCAGACTCAAACCACTGGGAAAGGGACAGAAATGAAAGCAGCTATGAAAATCTCTGACCTCCGAATTCTTGGTTTTCACATCGGTACCCAGTCAGCTTCCAGGGTAGGGGAGGCCAAATACCAGGGACTTCTCGGGGAGAAGGTCTCCATGTGGTCAGGTAGTGACAAAGTCCACAGTGAGGGAGACTGACCAGGTACAAGGCTACCCATTTTGTCAGTGATAGCTCTCCTGCTTGCCCAGCTCCATCTGGGACTCGGACAAGCAGTAATCGTCTAAGGCAGTGTTCTCAAACTGGGTTCTGACTCTTCCAGGGTGAAAAGATCCTTTCACAGGGGTTGCCTAAGACCTTCAGAAAACACAGGAAAAGGCAGATATTTACACTGTGATTCATAACAGTAGCAAAATTACGGTTCTGAAGTAGCAGGAAAGTAACCACAACATGAGGAACTGTACCAAAGGGTGGCAGCGTTAGGAAGGTTGAAAACCCCTCAGTCTCTCTCCCCATCTCCTCCCGACTCTCTGCCTTTCCCTCTCCCTCTCTCTTCCTCCGTCCTTCATTGTTTTGTGCTGCCTTGTTTTGGAAGGAAATGGAGTTCTGCAGTTTCCCAGGCTAGTCTCAAACATATCTTTTAGCCCAGGCTGTTCTCATAGCGACCCTTCTGCCTTAGTCTCCCAAGTGTTGTATTACATCTCTGCACACCATGTCTGGCTTTGTTCCAGGATTTTAGGGCTTTGCTTTGTTTGTTTTTGTTGTTGCTGCTGTTGAGAAAGGGTCTCATATATCCCAGAACTCATTACAAAGCTGAGAATGGTGTTGAACTCCTGATCCTGCCTCTGCCCAGTTCTGAGACTGCAGGAAGGTACCGTCATGTCTGGTTTATGTTTCTGGGGAGTGAACCAACCTACCTTTGTGTAGGTAAGCAATCTACCTTCAGGGCTCTATCCCGGGCACCCAGGATTTCTTAAATTTCTAATAGGCATCCATAAACCCTTCTACTCTTTCAATAAGTCAGAAGAAATTCTGCAGTTCACAATTAATATTTATAACAAATATTGTTTAATAGAAATGGACATCTTGCCATATATGAAAATGTTGAAATAAAATAGCATACATATATTATAGTATGTATCTATAAAAACTGTGTGTGTATTTTTTTAGTTTATTTTTATTTTTTTATTTTTGGGTTTTTGAGACAAGGTTTCTTTGTGTGTAGCTCTGGCTTCTTGGAATTTGCTCTGTGGAGCAGGCTGGCTTCCAACTCACAGAGATCCACCTATCTCTGCCTCCCAAGTGTTAAGATTAAAGTTGGGCACCACCACCACCCAACTAAAATAGTATATTCTTGTACTGACTAGTTTTTATGTCAACTTGACACAAGCTGAAGTCATCATAGGGGAGGAACCTTAATTGATAAAATGCCTCCAAGTTGCTGGCCATTGATAGTGCACTCCTTTAATCCCAGCACTGGGGAGGTAGAGGCAGGTGGATCTCTGTGAGTTGGAAGACAGCATGGTCTACAGAGCGAGTTCCAGTTCAGTCAGAGAAACCCTGTCTCAAAAAACAAAACAAAACAAAACAAAACAAAAACCACTCCCCCCAAAAGAGCTATGAGGTTAAATGACAGAAAAAAATTCATAATACAGTGAATGGTATTCAAAACAAATAAAATTAAAAATATTTTTTTTAAATCTTTGATTTACTAAAATTAGCTAAATAGGTTTACAAATGATCAGCCTATCTGGGGAGTCAGATTGCCATAAAAGATCAAGAAATGGCGGGACAAGCCTATAATCCCATCACTGGGAAGGTAGAGGGATCGAGTTCAAGGACATCATCTGTGTCCCTCAAGATGGAGGCCAGCCTGAGCTGCATGTTACATCAGAAGGCACAAAGCCTTGGCCTAAGACTCTGGCCTAGACCCTGGTTTTGCTGGTTACCGGTTAAATCTTTGGCAATCTCTTACTCTTTCCTTCCTTGAAGTTCAGTCTGAATACATGTGAAATAATGGCAGGATCTCGTGGTGTATGAGGATTTTTTTTTAAATATTTATTTATTTATTATGTATACAATATTCTGTCTGTGTGTACATCTGCAGGCCAGAAGAGGGCACCAGATCTCATTACAGATGGTTGTGAGCCACCATGTGGTTGCTGGGAATTGAACTCTGGACCTTTGGAAGAGCAGGCAATGCTCTTAACCTCTGAGCCATCTCTCCAGCCCTGTATGAGGATTTTTAAGAACATACGGGAAACTCTCAGTAAGGCATATGGCCTATGATACGTTCTCAATAACCAGGGTACCACTTTATAACTGATACTCCCCTCTGACCATGCGGAGGGAAAGTCACTATTTCTGCTTTGGTGTGCAGGGTCTAGCGTTCAGCAGAAGTAGAGGAAGGATGGGATGCTACCTGTCCTTCTGCATCAACACTGCTGGAGAGAAGGACGGCACTTACACTCCAGGTCTCTGGACCCGAGCATTATGGAAAAGGGAACTTAGCTGGCACACCATTCTTCCATCTGCTCTTAGCTCCCCAAAGGTCTGGTAAATGTGCCATAAAAACAGACATCCCCAAGCACGGGTGGTAGCCGCTTGAGAAAGGAGGCATGTGCTATTGAACCAACCAGACTGAGGCTGTGTGAACCGAGCATCCTCTCAGGGTGGGTAGTGTGAGTGGGTGACCCAGGAACCAGGGACAAGCATGGAGTACACTGATCCTGTGAGACCCGCACAGCAGCTCTGGATGTGGTGCGGCCTCACTCTCTCGTTTTTAGAAGGGGGGGGGGGAATCCTGTGTGCAGTTCAGTCTCCCAAAGTTCTACTTGGGGAAATGATTATGAGATACTAAAAAGGGGTAAAAGGATTAAAGTATATGAATACACACACATTCACACTTTTTTAAAAAGTAAAATTACCAGAGGCTAGTTCCATGGGGGGTATAATTAACTTGTGGGCATTGGGCTATATGTTATTTTTGTAGTCGGTGTTCAATACCTTCCACTTTTTAAAAGTAAGACTTTTCTCACAAGAACCCAGAACCTGACAAAGAAAATAAACTCCTGAAAGCTCCTGTTAATAAGTTATCAACCAAAGTCCCATAACGTGCAGTTTATTTTTGGAAAAAAATGAAAATAATCCTAAGATCCGTGAGATGAACCAGCCTTAGGCTGCTACTCCTTTAATCCCCACCTATGGCTTCTTGGTCCTGGAGATTGTTTTTTTTTGGGGGGGGGGGGGACTCAGAGACTCAGGGAGCCAGAAAGAAAGTCAGGCTCCTACCATTCTTGTTTTGGGTTTTCTTCTCCACAGAAGCGGACTTCTGGATCCAGTCTTTCTGTGGACCTGAGAGGGTAGACTGTCAGGATCTACTCTTCCTCCTGGAATATCCATTTGGGCTGCAGGATTTCTCACAGCAGTGGAAGCTGCTGGGGGGGGGGGGGCGCGGCAGAAAAATGTGTTGCAGAAATTACCATCTTACCAGATACCTTTCCTCTTACTCAGTGGAGCCAGCGTGATTCCACAGTGACACCTGACTATGGACTGGCTAATCTCATCTCATTAGCAACTTCATGGGGATATAGCAGCAAGCCCCAAATGTTGTAAACAGAAAGTATTTGGTAGATTATGAATTTCACAGCAATATTATGTGGTCTATAGTGTTGTTTGTTTAGTTTTGCAGATGAGGAAATGGGCTTGTAGTGATTAAGTAGTTTGCTAGGAGTCAGATGTCTGGCAGGTAACAGAGCTATAATCAGAAACCAGGGCTGCCTGCGGGGGGGGGGGGGAGACCGGATTACAAGGCTTTACCACAGTCACCTGCTAGCAGCCAGCCACTCACAAAGCATGGCTGGTCGGGCCACGTCTTCCCACCAGTGGCTTTCCCAATGCCTTCCCTGCCTCTTCCACCACTGCCCTATTCCACACTGGCAATGATGACAGATGGGTATAGAACCACTGGGGCCTCTCCTGGTGTCTGGTGGGCCGAGACTGGGGAAAAATATCCTTAAAGTATGAGTTTAGGGCAGCATTTAAGATGAACCAAGAGGGGCTTACTCTGTAAAGGACACTGTAAATAAGCATTACTAAGAATGCAGAGATTGTACACATGTGTGTTTATGTGCCTCTGTGTGTGTGTGAGAGAGGGGGGGAGATGATGGTTTAATTTGAATTTCTTAATATTCAGTTTGGATTAAGTACATAAAATACACTCCTGTAAAGAACATTCCAGAATTGAGAAGTGAGAAATTATAGCATTGAAAGGACAAGATGAATTAAATTAATTATGAAATAGGAATTGCTTTATTAAAAAGAAAAAGTAGGATAAAACTCAAATAACTATAAATAAGTAGAAAAGCTACTTTTTTGTTATTGTTGTTTTTTTGAGACAGGGTTTTTCTGTGTAGTCCTGCCTATCCTGGAACTCACTCTGTAGACCAGGATGGCCTTTAGTCCCAGCACTCAGGAGGCAAAGGCAGGTGGATCTCTGAGTTTAAGGCCAGCCTGCTCTAAAAAATGAGTTCCATGACAGCCAGAGCTGTTACACAGTGAAACCTGTCTTGGGGGAAAAGAGGGGGGCGTTTAAATTTATTTGCTACAATTGCAAAAGTTCGATGACTTTAGGCTAAGAATTTTTACTGAAAAAAAATTACCTAAGAATTCTTAGTAGGAAGACACAGTGAATAAGTGATAAGTCAGTTTACTAGATTATCTTTCATGAGGTGTTTTATGCAAAGATGCCACACTAATAAGAACACTGCCACGGAAAGCTGAAATTAATCACGTCGCAGTGTTAATACTGATTGCCAACTTGACAGGATGGAGAACCGCGGGGAGACGAACCTCTGTGAGTGCTGGCTGTGTAATTTCACAGGCTCAGTTGAGGTGGGGAGACTGGTGCTAGTTACCTGTGGTGCTGTCCTAAGGGCTGGGATCCTGGACTGAATTAAAAGGAGGAAGTGAGCAGAGCAGCACTCACCTCTCCCGGCTTCCTGATGATGGATGCAGGGTGACCAGCTGCCTTGCGCTCCTGTCATGGTGCCTTCCTCTCCCTGATGAAGAGGGTCCTTGAAGTGTGAGCCCCAGCTAACTCTTCCTCCTTTAACTCCCTTTTGTCAGGCAACAACAAAAAACTAACACAGTATCTTCCTAAATTTTTCCTGGTTTTTAAAATACACACAGTCAAACATGAGCACTCTAGGACACACCTGTTGAATATTTTTACCAATATCTGTGATTTTGAAAATATGACTTCTTGCCAGATGTGGTAGCCCACACCTTTGATTCCAGAACTTTTGCAGACAGAGGCAGGTGGCTCTCTGTGAGTTCAAGGCCAACCTGGTCTACATAGCAAGTTCCAGGACAGCCAGGGCTACACAGAGAAACTTTCTCAAGGAAACCAAAAAATAAAATAAAACATGATTTATCTGTGAGATAGAGAATGAACTCCTCCAAATACATATTCATACACATTAAAAGCTAGTAGATGATTCTCCCCTCTTATTGATCAGTGTTGATTTTACACACAGGAAGTATATTGAGGATAAGGGCAGTTGCAAATGTTGTGTACTTCCTGAGGCTAGACAAGGCCTGATTTGTCCACGAGAAAGCTGGTGTACTCTAGATCACAGGAGACCCCTGAACCTTTGGAGGACACATTCTGAGTCCCTCCATGGATGGTGAACCTGACTAGAACAAGACCTACACATCCTCTGTTGTGCCCTAAAGACTTGTAGCATTGTTACAGAGTTCAGAGTAGTCCTCCCTGTTCTGTGTCTGGGAGCCTCCTTAGAGTATAGCGCCCCTGTTTGGGGATATTATTAAGTTAAAATAAAAAGAAAAGAGTTATTTAGACTAATGCACTCTTGTTTGTAATAGCCAGAACCTGGAAACAACCTAGATGCCCTTCAATGGAAGAATGGATGAAGAAAGTATGAAATATATACATATTAGAGTACTACTCAGCAGTAAAAAACAAGGACTTCTTGAACTTTGCATACAAATGGATGGAAATAGAAAACACTATCCTGAGTGAGGTAAGCCAGACCCAAAAAGAGGAACATGGAATGTACTCACTCATATTTGGTTTCTAGCCATAAATAAAGGACAGTGAGCCTATAATTCGCGATCCTAGAGAAGCTAAATAAGAAGGTGAATTCAAAGACAAACATATAGGCATCCTCCTGAATATTAACCTTCATCAGGCAATGAAAGGAGACAGAGACCCACATTGGAGCACCGGACTGAAATCTCAAGGTCCAAATCAGGAGCAGAAGGAGACGGAGCATGAGCAAGGAACTCAGGACCGCGAGGGGTGCACCCACACACTGAGACAATGGGGATATTCTATCGGGATCTCACCAAGGCAGCTGGCCTGGGTCTGAAAAAGCCTGGGATAAAACCGGACTTGCTGAACATAGCGGAAAATGAGGAGTACTGAGAACTCAAGAACAATGGCAATGGGTTTTTGATCCTACTGCACGTACTGGCTTTGGGGGAGCCTAGGCAGTTTGGATGCTCACCTTACTAGACCTGGATGGAGGTGGGGGGTCCTTGGACTTCCCACAGGTCAGGGAACCCTGATTGCTCTTCGAGCAGATGAGGGAGGGGGACTTGATCGGGGGAGAGGGAGGGAAATGGGAGGCGGTGGCGGGGAGGAGGCAGAAATCCTTAATAAATAAATAAATTTAAAAAAATAAACTAATGCACTGCCTTCCCACAGCAGTCAACCTGAAGAACAAGGCTGAGTGATGTGGGAGTCCCCTCTTGTGCTGTAAATACTATTAATGAATAAAGAAACTGCCTTGGCCTGTTGATAGGGCAGAGTTTAGGTAGGCAGGAAAGACAGAACTGAATGCTGGGAGAAAGAAGGGCAGAGCCAGAAAGACACCATGGATCCACCAGAGAGATGCTGGGAATTTTCCCCAATAAGCCACTGCCACGTGGTGATACACAGATTAATTAATATAAGAGTTGGCCAATAAGAAGCTAGAGCTGATGGGCCCAGCAGTGTTTTAATTAATATAGTTTCTGTGAGGTTATTTTGGTTCTGGGCAGTCGGGACGAACAAGCGGCCCCTCCTTGCAACAGCTGAGTACCCAACAGGTGGGTAGCATATACAGCTCAGACACGCTGGATAAAGGAGCAGTTGGTACTTTGGGTTGGACAGTGCAAGATCCACTCAGGAGGAGGCACAGTTAGAAACTTCCATGCTGTTTTTTCTTCTGGAATTTCCCATGTAATATTTTCAAGCTGGTAGCTGACACTGCAGAAATTGAATCCCCAGATAAAGTGGGGGTGGCTTCTGTGTAAAAGGGTTTCATTCTGCTCCTCCCCACAACCTTGAGGGAGTTATCCAACCTCTCCCTGGCTCACTTCTCTTCAAAGGGTGATAATTATTGAAGTACCTGGCAGTCGAGGGTGTTTTGAGGGCTAAAAGAATGGCATGTAAGGGCACTGGTAAGAGGATAGCACAAATAACTCTCAGCTTTTCATTTTCACAGAAGTGTCCAGAATGGGCTCAGGAAATACTTGATGTCTGAATAAATGAATGACAATTAGTTCTGCTTGTTCCCCCTGTGGGCTTATTAGTTGGGTATCCACCCTATGTAGACAAGTCTATGGTTCTGATATACAATAGATACTCTTGTTGTGTGGTGATATGTCTGTGTGCACACATGTACCTGCATACATACCTGTGGAGGCCGGAGGAGAACATCAGTTGTCCTGTTCTGTCGTTCTCTGTCTTATTGCTTTGAGACAATGTCTTTCATTGAACTTGAAGCTAGGCTTGAAGCTCCAGCATTTTTTTTGTCTCTGCCCCACGCCCAAACCCACAGTGTTGGGTTCTAGGCATGCAAGTCACACCCAGCTGCTTCTGTAGGAGCTGGGATCCAAGCCCAATTTCCCACTGAACCATCTCTCCAGTCCCTACAATGGGTACTTTTATCACACTTTATAAAAGTATTCAACCTATCAAAGTAAAAGAAGACTAAAATTAGGAATATTATACAACAGCATATGTGTTCACCTGTTTTCAATTGCAAGTATGTTTGTTTCTGATCAGATAGCTTTAATAATTTTATAGATAAGAAAAGGGTCCTGAAATTGATAGAGTACTCTAACTCATTAAAAAGCAAATACTTGAAAGGCAGCTGCAGAGGCAGGAGGATCCCTATGAGAAAGATGATAGACGATCAGGCTATTATATCAAGACTTAAACCAGACATTTAAGACTAAGAAGAGAACGGTTCAGGTGGGGGTTTTTAAATAACTATTCTTCTGATGTAAAGAAAAATAATAGAATTAATCCTAATTTTCAATTAAATAGATGTAGCCAGGTAACGCTCCAGTTCACCATGAAGCCAGGAAGCCTGACTCAATGACAACAGTCGGTCCTTTTGAGAACCCTTTAACAAAATCCCACATGCTAAGAACACTCACACACAACAACTGGTTTCTCAGTGCTGGAGACTGGGAACATGGGGATGATGGCTCACAATCAGGGCTTGTCTGCTGTGTCTGGTGGAAGGGTGAGGGACATGTCTTGAGACTCTTATGACAGCAGATAATCCTGTTCGTGAGGGTGCTGCCTCCATGACTAATCTCCTCCCAATCACATCCCGAGGGGTGTGAATTCCAGAGTGGAGGGGCCCAGTCTTCCGACCACAGTGAAGACAATCATCGCTCTGCTCAGCCTTAGCTACTGTAGTGGAAGACAGTTGAAGATGTGTCCCATTCCTTTATGTGGTGGAATATTTGTTTAAGGATGCAAAGATGAGCTGCACTTCTTTTATGCTGCTTTTGTTTAACTCTGTAAAGATGTGTCACTTTGACTGGTCTAACAACGAACTGAACAGCCAATAGCAAGGCAGGAGAAAGGATAGGCGGGGCCGGAGGGCAGAGAGAATAAATAGGAGGAGAACTCTAGACTGGAAAAATGAGGGAGGAATAAGGTTGCCAGAAAAGGAGAGGAGGACTCCAGGGGCAGCCACACAGCCACACAGCCAACTGTGGAGTAAGAAGGAAAGAGAGATATAGAATAAAGAAATGTAAAAAAAAGGCCCAGTGGCAAAACACAGTTAAAGAGAAATGGTTCAATTTAAGTTAGAAAAGCTGGCTAGAAACAAGTCAAACTAAATCTCCATATATTTATCTGGGAGTTGGGTGGTTGCCCCCCACCCCAAAAAAAAACCACTACAAGCTACATTTTCATACTGAGTTCTCTGGGGTGTGTGGAAATCCTGCCTCCACTGCCTAAAATATCAGAGTACTCTAAGCAGGGCTCAGACAGAGTTCCAGGTGAGTCAAACCCAGGGACAACGTGGGCTTGTTAGCCTGAACTAACTTGAACTGCCAAGAGTCAGAAACAGCTGATCTGAATTCATACTTTGGCTGAATTGTCAAGTAAAATACAGGGTACCCATTTAAAGTTCAATTCAGATAAACAGTGAAAATCTATTTTTATTTTTGTTATGTTACAAATACTGCACAGGACATGTTTTTACTACAACATTATTTATGGCTTATTCTAAACTTAAGTTGCTTTTATTTGCTGGCTAGCGTACGCTCCGGTCTTAATAGGCACACAGCTTTGCTTTTCATCTGTGCCTTCCCTGTTCACTCATGGGTGGGAAAAGGATGAAACAGTACTGCAGAAGGTGGCAGAAAATATTTCATATTCATTTCAACGTTGGCCAGGGAGAAGAAATGAAGACAAAATAATACCTCACAATTAATATTTTCAAGTTAGAGAAGTCAACTGCCATCTATCAGCCGAGGCGACGGAGTCTGCCACAGACTCCAGGTTCTCTGCTGTGGTTGAGGAGTGCCGGGTGATCTTGAGGAGGGAGTGGTCATTTCCTTAGATGGTGGACTGTGGACCGTTCAAATGGGGTTAGCACATGGCTCGCAGATGCTGGCCACTGGGTGTACTGGTATGCTGATAATACACTGGCTGAGAGTAAGTAGCACATGGAATTATCCTAAGTGACCATTAGTGATTAACACGTAAAGAAGATGGGGTTTATATATACAATGCTAGTCTGTCTTGGTGAAGAAGAAAATAGTGCCATTTGTTGCAACTTGAAACCACTTTGAGATTCCATTTCGCCCTAGTCAGAATGGCTGCCGTTAGGAAAACAGCAAGGAGTGAGGAGATAGGGAAAGAGGAACCGAGTTACTGCAGGTGGAGTATGAGCTCATGTGAGAACCAGTGCGGAGGCATCTCAAAAACTAAAATAGCACAGTCATGTGACCCAGCTATACCACTCCTGGGCATCCGCCCAGAGAATTCTATATCCTGCCCTAGAGACAGTTGTACATCCATGTTTATTGCTGCTCTTTTCACAACAGCAAAGAAATGGACTCCGCTGAGACGTCCATCAATACATGGATGAAGGAGAATGTGACCCATGAGCACCACGGACTTCTAGTCAGCTACAAAGGAATGTGAAATTTGCAAGAAAACGAGATGGAAAATATTATATTAAGCGAGGTAGCCCAGGCTCAGGAAGACAAACGCCATATGTTCTCATATGCAGATCCCAGCTTATAATTGTAAATTATATGTGTGTGGGTGGGAGGAGGGATGGGTAAAGACCAGGAAACTAGGAAGGGGCCCAGGAGACAGGGAAAAAGAGGCTTTGGGAGAGGTAGGGAAAACAGTAGAACACATGAGGTGACAGGTAAGTGTAGTGGCAATTCATTTGTACTTTAGTAAAAAAAGCTTGTCTGAAGGTCAGAGAGCAAAGCAGCCATCCACTGGCTCTTCCCTCGCCCTCAGTCCGAAATGGCGATCCTGCCTCCAGGAATCTCAGAATGAGACTGACCGAGAGCTGTCTCCTCCCATTTTATAATCCTCTCTAGTTCTGGGATTAAGGGTGTGCACCACGACTGCCTGGTTTCTATGGCAAACCGATGTGGCTGCTGGGATTAAAGGTGTGTGCCGTCACTGCCTGGTCTGTAAGGCTGATTAGTGCAGCTGTTTTACTCTCTGATCTTCAGGCAAGCTTTATTTATTAAAATACAACCACGACATAGGGCACCAAATTGTAAGTGGAAGCATAAATGTTGTGGATGAAAGAAAAGAAAAAATGAAAATGCTAAGCCAATTTTTAAAAACGAATAAAAGCACTGTTATTCGTGACACCACGGGTAGCTCTGGGAGACATTATGTTAAATAAAATGAGCCACATTTAGGCCAATAAAGCATGCATGGTCTCACTCATGTGCGGATTCTGAAAATGTTGCACGGCAGGATGGTGCGCAGCAGGGGCTGGAAGAGGATGGGTTTGAAGAATGTTCTAGTTTGTTTTCATTGCTGTGATAACACCACGACCAAAGCAATGGGTGTGTGTGGGGGGGTTTATTTTTCTTCGGGTTATAGTCCATCACTGAAGGAAGCCAAGACAGGAATTCGACTCAGGAACCTGGAGAGACTGATGCAGAGACCATGGAGAAATGCTGCTTACTGGCTTGTGCCCAGGTCTGCTACCTCTCCTGTGCAATGCAGGCCTGCCTGCCCATGGTGACACCACCCACAGTGGTGTAGGCTCCTCCACCACCTAAGAATCAAGAAAATGTCACATAGCCATGTCTGCTGGCCAAGCTGAGGTCCTCTCTCCCAG
The DNA here is from genome assembly GCF_037038515.1 of Microtus pennsylvanicus. Lineage (NCBI taxonomy): Eukaryota > Metazoa > Chordata > Mammalia > Rodentia > Cricetidae > Microtus > Microtus pennsylvanicus. The sequence goes on along the minus strand of NC_134590.1, from coordinate 6,866,572 downwards.
GTGTGCCTGGTTTGTGTAAAGCTGAGGAAAATTAGCAAGGACAGGGAGATAGTCATCAAAGGAACAAGTTCCAATCATATTGGAGGAGTTTAAGATACCTATTGTATGTTTTTGTATTGGAAAACAAACTCGGTTTCAAGAAAAAAATGCAAAAAGAAAACCTCAGTGGCCTTACGTAAATAACACTGCCTTTTTGATCATACAACCTAATTCCAGGTATGTATGTGTGATACATATGTATGATCGTATATGTTAGATAAATTTGGGGGAGCAAGTGATGTCTCCAGGGAAGGTGGTAGAAAGTAGGCTATGGTGGAATTACATGGAGCCTGAAACAGGAGAATTGCAAGTTGGAGGCCAAACTGGATTGCCTAGTGAGGTCCTGTCTGTGGTGGTTTGTATAGGAATGGCATCATAGGCTCACATACTTGAATGGTTGGTCATTAGGAGATGGTGTACTCAAGAGAGGCTAGGAGGTGTGGCCTTGTTGGAGGAAGTGTGTCACTGGGGGTGGGCCCAAGCCCAGCTCAGCGGCCCTCTCTACTCCTTGCTGCCTGCAGATCTGGATGTAGAACTCTCTCAGTTCCTCCAACCCCATGTCGGCCCGGATGCCACCATGTTCCCCACCATGATGACAATGGACTAAACCTCTGAAACTAAAAGAAGAGCCAGCCCCAATTAAATGTTTTCCTTTATAGAGTTGCCATGGTCATGGTGTCTCTTCACCAATGGAACATTGACTAAGATACTGTCCAAAAAAACCAAACCAACAAACCAAATGAACGAAAGGTATTTAAAAGACCTTGAACAGAGCCTGGAAAGCCATAAGGATTATATAATGTCAGCTATCCTGTAGACACGGGAGTCTCAAATGCCTCCTAATGTACACTGAAAAGCCTACATTCCAGGGTCCATTTCCTGTTAGTCTGAATACTTGCTGTGTGACCCGGGATAAAACTGCATAATTGGCCTCATCATTAACTGGAGAGTCCTAACGACAGTATTTTGGGTATGTGGTTATTGAGACTGTTTTCCCCTTTTTAGTGTGTGTGTGTGTGTGTGTGTGTGTGTGTGTGTGTGCGACATCATGTAGAGATGTGTGCTTATGTCTGTGGGTGCCAGTGGTTGATGGTGAACATCTTCCTCGGTTGTTTCCTGCTGTACTGAGGTGGCTTCTCTCAGTGAACCCTTAGCTCACTGGTTCTGCTAGTCTGCCCCCAAGGCTTGCCCTGGATATTCCCTTTCTCTGTCTTCAAAGTGTTGAGGTTACGTCTTGTCCACCCAGCCTTTTGTGGGTGCTGGAGCTCAAGCTCAGGCCCCCAGGCTTGCATAGCAAGCACTGGGCAATGGAGCCATCTCCCCAGCTCTAGTTAATGATAATTGTAACTAAAAGAACAAAGCCATTGCTCAGGACGGAAAGCCCTAGACGCTTGCTAGGCAATTTTTCTCTTCGCTTTCTGTCTTCTTGCTTGTGCACCCTCTCCTAGGCCTGCTGTCGTTCCTGGATTCTTTCCCTTCTCCCTGTCCCAGGGAAGGCTGTCTTCCATCTCAGCACCAGTTTCTACCTCCGTGCCGGCGGTTCCTGGCTTCTACATTCAGTCTGTTCCCCCGCGTGCACCACAGTCTCATAATTCCTCCCGTGACCTCGTCTTTTACTTCCAACCCCCAGACTTGCCTACCTGAAATAAATCTCCCAGCTGCACAAGGCTGATTTCTCTCGGGAAGGGAGAAAGCTCAGTTGTTTCCAGTTCTCTTGCTCTTGGTAAACACAGCCATTCTTTAGACGACCCTCAGCTCAAAGCCCTGGCCTGTTACCTTTCATTGAGTTTACCAGCGATGCTGTGGGAAACCAGCTCCCCTCTGCCTCTCTGGGGCCCATTAGAGGAACCTGGGATTTCAGAGGCTGAATTTCATATTCTTGTACTTCCCGTTGACAAAAAAAAAAAAAAAAAAAAAAAAAAAAAAAAACGCAGCTCTTCCCTAAAAGAGAATAAAATATTTTATTCTAGAGCCAAATATGAGTGACCCCAGTTCAGGAAAACAGATTTAGGTTACGCCCAGTTCCATACTTCAACGAGGTCACAATTTTGTCACCACTTTATACAAACACTGCAAAGAAAAGTTGTAAGTCAAGATGCTTTTCTGATCCATTGGCAGGTACATCAGATAGGTGAGTTAGAGAGAGACAAGGAGAGCTTTGCCACAGCCTTCAGTGCTATCTGGCAGCTCTCTGAGTCCTTTGATTGGTGGAAAACTAAGATTTTGTCAAGTGAATACATTCCAAAAGGGCTTATGATTATTATTATTCTTTTCTACTACAATGCTTGATTTGACACAGAGCCGGGCAAGGGATGATTATTCAGTAGGCTAAAGATAGTCCAAAGTAGAGTCAGGTGTGCTGGCGCAGGCCTTTAATCTCAGCACTTGGTAGATAGAGGCAAGGCAGGCGGATCTCTGTGAGTTCAAGGCCAGCCAAAGATGCACAGAGAAACCTTGTCTTGAAAAACCAAAAAGGAAAAAAAAAGATAGCCCAAGGTAAATTGTTAACTAGGCCCTGGGCTCTGAGCTGCAACATTCTAACCTCCCCACATCACTGAAGTTCAGATCAGGCTATCAGCTTTGTAGACACGGCTTTCCCCAGGCATTCCTGTCCACATCCTTAACCATCACAAGAGTGAGGGTGGATCTGTGAGTAAGACACACAGCTCGGCAGCAGGTCCCTTTCTCCCATGGTTTGCCCCATGTGTGTAAGTCCAAGGGAAAACCATTATTTCAACACGCAGGCCAAGATCCTAGGGGTGCTGCTCAACCTGTTTCATTCTGTCACATTCTGCATCTAAGAAGAAATTATAAACTTTGTTGGTGCTCCCTCCAAATCATAAAGAACCTGACGCATCTTGGCTGCTGTGCCCCTGATACCCTGATACAAGCAGCCAGCATCCCAGAATCCTCCTAGCTGGCTCTCCCAAACATCCTCAGGAGTGCATAAAACAGCAATAGTTAGAGCTGTAGAAATAAATGTGGAATTGTTCCATTAAGTAAACTGCTATGCTCAGAACAGGCTAGGGTCCAATAGGCTGTCTCACAATCCTAGCTACTTTTTATTTAAAATCTAATGGGTTTCCTACTGCATCTGGAAGGGAACGACCTTATCTGATTTGTTGTAGATGTCCTAGCTGCTGTTTGGGCAGCGCGTGGGTTGCGTCTAAGGCCTTGCCCATGCTAGGCAAGAGTTATACCATTGTGTAGCACCTAATTGTTGTGTATAACTCACCCAAGTGCGTTATATCACCCAGTGATATAAACACCCGGTGCCTCTGATGGAAAATAAAGCGTAACTGATGTTCACCCATTTTGGCTTAATACAAGGAACTCCTCCGACTTGTTCTCAGCATTTCTCTTACCGCTATTATTTACAATGGCTTCCAAATAAATATTTCAGTTCTTAAAACCAGAAAGTCCACCTTCCTGCTGCCACTTGCCCCATATGCAACCAAATTTCCTACAATTTACCATGTGCAAGTATTGACATATGGGGCAGAACAGACAGGCCAAGGTGTAGGCTGTGGATAGGACTTCCTTGGTGGTTCTTGTCTGAGCTTGTCCCAGTGACTTTCCGTGTCCTTATCCAGAAAATCAACAGGATAACATGTAAGCCTGCAGATAAAAGATGTTGTATATAAAGTGATAGTCGAGCTTGGTGCTTTGTGGGTTTCTCTAGATTTCCAGACGTCTTCCTCGGCTTCAGGCCCAGCTCCCCTCCTGTAGACCCTTTCTCCAGCTATGGTGCCACCAGACAGTAGGCTGCTCAAGTAAAAGGCACACCACTGCTCTTAAACCCTCACCCGTTCCACACATGATCAGCAGTTCATGTTGCCTCTACTTCTTGTCCTAAATGCTGTGTTCTGAAATGGGAAGTAACTGAAGTCAGGGTGAAATGATGGCCCCAAAGGAGAGGCATCTTGGAGAAGACTCCAGAGAATGCTACTGTCCTCTTCACCTGGTTTTCTGTCTGCAATCCAGGAGGAGGGCCCTCCCCAGAAACCCACCATGTGACTCTTTGGTCCTGCCTTCTGAGACACAAGAAAATATTCTTTTTTTTTTTTTATTGTTTGAGCTACCCAGTCCATAACACCCTGCAGCTGAAGCTAAAAACACAGATTTTCCTACCAGGAGTAGGATATAGTGTAGCTAACTGAGCGTGCAGCTGAGGCATCATCGGAGGGAGAGGTCAGAAGAACTTTGAAGTATGTTTTAGAAAGCACTTCAGTCACAAAGGGAATTTTGAAGGAAATAAGGATATTGACGGCCATTGGTGGCCATCAACAGCCATTGTATCCCTGGAGAGAAAGTTTCCATCTTCAGGATGACAGGAACAATCTCACACATTCACAGAAATGGATATCACGGGCCATTCTGAAGATGCATCCGATGGAAACGGGAAAGATGTTGGAAACCAGAGGGAAGGTGAGCCACAAAACTGAGAAGAATTTGACCGAGTCTATAATAGTCTGTTATGTGTGCAATGGCTGAAACTGACCCAGTCTGCTGGAGCGGGCCAGGCAGTACTGAGCCTTTCAAGTTTCTTCTTGTACATTAAAACATCTGTCATAGTTCCAGGACAGGTTCCAAAGCCACAGAGAACCCCTGTCTCGAAAAAAAAAAAAAAAAAGAGAGAGAGAAGAATATAAAATCTATTGGATGAAAACAAGAATACGTTGTTACAAAGCACAGTTGACAAAGTGAGGGCCATAAGTTTCAAGTGAATAGGAATTAACATATAACAAGTACTTATTTCACACTCAACCATGTAACCAGAGAGACTGAAGTTAGAGAACTTATCAAAAAGGATTTTAACTTAAAATCACTCATCAGACAAATGTATTTATAGTCCATAACTTTGTATTTATATTCTACAAATATGAACCACACAAACGACTGTCTTTCTTCTTAAGATTAACCTTTACTCCACAGAGCTGTAAAAATAACCTGGTTGAAGCTGGGCAGTGGTGGCGCATGCCTTTAATCCCAGCACTCGGGAGGCAGAGGCAGGTGGATCTCTGTGAGTTCGAGGCCAGCCTGGTCTACAAGAGCTAGTTCCAGGACAGGAACCAAAAAGCTACGGAGAAACCCTGTCTCGAAAATCCAAAAAAAAAAAAAAAAAATAATAATAATAATAACCTGGTTGAACAAAGACAGGCAAAGTTGTATTCACCCAGTTGTCCTCAGTGGAATAATGGCTAAAGAAAATGTGGTCTATTTCTACAGTGGAATACTGGTCAGCACAGAGAAGAAGAAGAAAAGAAAAAAAAAAGAAACTTTGGTTCACACATTCATGATGGAAATGAAAATCATTACGCTATGTTAAATAAGCCAGACACAGAAAGACAAACAGCACATACTCTCACCCGTATGAGGAAACATTCATGCCAGACTCAGAAAAGAATAGATCAGAATAGTGAGCCCACAGGCGGGGGAGAGAAGGGTGAAGAAGAGATGACCGGGGACACAGACACACAGGAAAGGACTTCTGGTGCCTCTTTCCACACAGGTTAACAGCCTAAAACATGACTCACTCTGAGAAGGGAACAACTCCCAACGCGCACAGATGATGAATGAGTGAGGAGAGGAAAAGACCGAGTTGACCCTTGCGTGTTGGGCACAGACTCTGACACATCCTCCTGGATCACCCAACAGCATTGCAGATGGGTGCCAAGATGTGTCGACTGAAGCAAGCAGAAAGTTATGGAGCAGCAAAGAAAGAACAAAAATAAAGGGAACTGGACTGGAGACCCATCGCAAACGACCGTTTCCCACTTGACTGAGATAATACATCTGACTATTAATACCACAGCGTATTATCTGACACTCTTTTCTTGAGTGGGTGGATTGAGGCTTCCAGACACAGGATTTATGGTTTTTCTTAATGTTAAGGATGATGAAACTGACATTTTTCAAATAACATAATTTTAAGGGCTGCTTATTTCCTTGTATGTTGTGCATAACTCATGACTTTATATTTTTTTACCATTTTGTGTACTCTCATTCTGTTTTTATGTTATTAACATATTTAATGTTTCTGTATAACTTTTAAGTTTTTACAAAATCTTTACCCTGCTTGATTTTATTTATATTTTCATGAATTTTTCCTACAGCTTTTATTACTGTTTGCTTGAGAAATCAAATGGAAGCATTTGTAAAATAGTTGTAATGAAGTATATATATATGTATATATGTGCACACATATATTTACATACATATTCTTTTTTGCATAGGCATTTAAACGTTAAGAATTCATTAAAATGGTCATTCCTTGAAGACGAGGATTTTTTTCCCCCTGAAATCACATGACACCCAGTGTGCAGCCATACAGAGCAGGGCTTTGAAGGTTTTAGTGACAAGTCTCTTGAGTCTTGAGTTTCTTTTCTCTAAGTGCATAGCAGCTAAAAATATAAAATAAAATGAAATAAAAGAATCATACTGTTCCCTTGGAGGAGGGTGTCGGGTAGAGCACAGTTCCTCCTCCCCACAGCCTCACACCACTCTCTTGTATTCATAGCAAGAGAACATTTCCCAGTAAGAGCAGAGGGCACTGAACAGTTCTCTGATGCTCACCGGAGAGTTTTTCTGGTGAACACGTGGAGCCCCATGCGGACAACAAGTCAATACAAAGGATGCACTGGGGGTTCTTCTGCCGATCTCTGCTCTCAACTTCTAGCCATAGGGTCAGGTGATGCATTTTTAATACTTTGTCTTTCATTGAACTATACATTTTCCTCACTTCCGTTCCTTTCTTTCCTCTCCCCTTCCACCCTCCCCACTGCCTCTCAAGCTCCCAATTTACTCGGGAGAGCTTGTTTTTATCTCCTCCCTAGGGTATCCATGTATGTCTCTCTTAGGGTCATATTTGTTGTCTAAGTTCTCTGGAGTTGTGAACTGTAGGCTGGTTATTCTTTGCCACCTATGAATTTTGATATGCAGACTATGTTAATAAACACGGAAAAGCAATTTTAAAAGGTGCATGTCTATGGGATCAGGTATTACCAGGCAGACCTACTGAGCATGCCCAGAGACTACTGGAAGGACAGCTAGGAACCTCGATTGCTCATTTCAAGACCTGGTCAATTTTCCCTTCCTTGCTATGTTTATGATCACAGCGGTAGCTTGAATGTAATTGGCCCTCAAAATCTCACAGGGAGTGGCTCTATTAGGAGGTGTGGCGTTATTGGAGGAAGTGTATCACTGTTGGAGTGGAATCTGAGGTTTCAGGATACCACCCAGTGAGTCATTCCACTTCCTGTTGCCTGTAAGATGTAGGACTCTCAGCTCCAGCACCATGTCTGTCTGCACACTGCTATGCTCTCCGTCATGATGATAATGGACTGAACTTCTGAATCTCTTAGCGAGTCACTCCACTTGAATGTTTTCTACCCTAACTATGACAGTCATTCTTTGTGTTCTGGAACACGTGATGCACCTTTTGAATATTTGTCAAGGAGCCCACAGATCTGAGGAATGTCTCCAATGTACACAGAGTAGACGGATACTAGTCATTTATCCTCTTAAGATGGCCAAGTGACAAGGCAGATTTGTTTGTTTCCCTGCTGAAGGCAACTCTATACTCTTGCCTTGTAGAAGACGTTTTCACTGCACTACTAATCTCTTCCTCAAACATACTGAACTTGACAAAACCTAGTAAGAGTGCGTTTGTTCCCCGAGCTCAGTGGAAAAGGAATTACACTCTGTCCCAGGTATTGATGGGGAGTGAACAAAAATGAGAAACAACACAAAACCCACTGCCGTAAAAACGAGAACCAAATCTCTTAAGCATTTTAGGTTAGTAAGACTTCTGGTCCACCCACCTACTTTGGGCTCCTCCCAAGTATCTGAAGGCCGCAGTGGAGGGTCTTGGTCCTTTTAGCAACTCCATGTATCAGGCTTTCCCAAGTAAGTGTAGAAATATGTATCAGATAGTAAACTAAATTGTAAATTATTGTTATGGATCCAGATAAGATCAACTTGCTGGCCATAATTATTTGGGCTATTAATATTAATTTGATGAAGAAATCAATAAAGTCTCTAAAATAGGACCAAATATTATTAGTGGATCAAACTATGTGAAAAAAGGATTACCAGACAGCTGGTCATACAAGGAATGTAGAGTGTAGAAGTGTTCTGTCATGTTAACCAATGCAGTCGTTCCTAATGATTTATTTTATTTTTAATTATGCTTATGTCTGTGTGTCTGTGAGTATTTGCATATGTACAGGTGCTTACAAAGGCTGAAGGGGTCATCAGATCCCTTGGAATCGGAGATACAGGCTATTGTGAGCTGTCCGATGTGAGTGGCGCGGTCAAACTCAGGGCCTTGGGAGACCCCCTTAACCACTGAGCCATCCTTCCAGCCACAGCTGTAGCAAGTTCTTCAACATGACGGTGATGACATTTTGCAAACCAAAGCTGAGGTTTCATGTAGTCTAATTGGAGAATTCTGAGGGACTATGATAATATATAAATATGAAAGCTTGTCAATATTTAAAAAATCTGATTCACACATACTTACTAATAAGTATGCCATATTTTTAAAAATACAAATAATTGCCACCATCTCAAAAAATCCCAGATTCCTAACCAACAACAATGAGGCTTGGAAATGCTCTATTTCATTGCAATCATCACTTAAACGTTATACCATGGTTTTATGTTCCTTATTAAGTTTCCAATGCTGTGAGAAAATCAAGTTAAAAGTAGGAAAGAGTAATTTCCCTGGTAGTCTCAGAGGGCCTCTACCTGTAGGCCTACAATGAGGACGAGCATCCTGCTGGGGAATGCAGGAAGAACTGTTAGTCACTGTCTGGTGGTCAGGAGAGAGGGAGGGGAAGAGGAGAAAGGGAAGGAGAGAGGAAGAAAAGAGGAGAAACAGAAAATAAAGAGGAGAGAGATAGAAGGAGGGAAAGGAGAAGGAGAAGGAAGGGGGTAGGCTGTGGTTTCAGAGTCACGGTCCCAACGACTTGACTTCCTTCTATTAGGCCTACTCTCCCACAGGTTGCACCATCTCCCAATAATACCACAGGCTGCCAATCAAAACTCTAACACACGGACCTTTGGGAGTCTAGATACAAGCTACAGCAGCAGCTAACGGGACTGTGGCAGAGTATTTCCTTAACACAATCAACCAGAGTCAGTCTGTCTCTGCACCTAGGAGCCTCATTACCTGTGGATTCCAGCAACTTGCTGAACACAGATGAAAACCACTGATTTAGTCTGCAGCAATGTGTTGGCTCAGTCCTGACTTTATTTGGTTTCGGTTTGATTTTTGCTTTTGTTGTCTGTTTTGTTTTGTTTTCTAGCATCAGTATCTCAACCACTCTTATTTCATATTGTCCTGGAATTAAGAAGTCCAGCTTAGCCTCCAACTCGCAGCGATCCTCCTGCCTCTGTCTCCCAAGTACTGGGGTTGCAGGGAGGTCCCATGCCTGGCTGGGATCCAACCCTTCCAAGAGCAGGTATTTACTTGGTCCATTTCCCAGAAGACACAAGTCCACCTGTATTTGAAGAACGAAATACTCACCTGTTACACAGTATCAGAGACATGTATAGACTCTCTCTTGTGTCTATTTAAAAACATAAATCTTATTTTTGCTTAAAATGTGCTTTTGCCAATAGTCAAAGGAAAGTCACGTGTAAGTACTCCATCCTTTAAAATTGTGAATTTATAGAAAGTGTCTGATTAAATCACTACCACGTGATTTTCCCAGGGAACGTAGGACTCATGGAGGGAGCTGAAGTGTAAGGAGTTCCACAGCCCTCATGCTGTGTACATGGACACAACAGATTCCAGTTAATAGTGGGAGCTCTGTCTGGGTTATTTTTGACTCCTCTCAGGGATTGAACATAAATCCTTTTGGTAAGCTGATGTTTCCAAAGACACCCCACTTCCTGTCTCACTTTCCACCTTCCCCACCAAAACAATAGTAGTGTTTTCTGTTCTTTAAGGTCCTCTTGAGTACAGCAGTGACTTTAGAGATCAAATAGTCCTCTCTTTCAGAATGTGGATTTTAAGAATATGAATAACAATAATAGGTCATGTTGACAGGGGTTTCAGTCCTGCCCTGTCCTGCAGCCGTTCAGTTCCAAAGAAACGCACAGAGGCTTACATTAATTACAAACTGGTTGGCCTTTAGCTCAGGCGTCTTATTAATTCATATCTTATATTAACACCTAATTCTTGTCTGTGTTAGCCATGTGGCTTGGTACCTTTTATCAGTGAGGCATCCTCATCTTGCTTCCTCTGTGTCTGGGTGACAGCTGCAGACTGAGCCTTTCCTCTTCCCAGAATTCTCCTAATCTGGTTGCCACGCCTATACTTCCTGCCTAGCTACTGGCCAGTCAGCATTTATTAAACAAATACAAGTGACAAATCTTTGCAGGGTACAGACCATTTTGCCACAGCACCCCCCTTTTTTCAAAACAAAAACTCCGAATTTAATCTTCTTTGTTTAGCTTTCTTCCTGACCATTATCCACAACAACCTGAAACCAAAACACTCTAAACAAAAACAAACATCCATAATTTATTTTTGGGCATATAGGCATAGTTTTCCAGGCTATTTCCTGCTGACTGGGGGCTCTGATAATCTTATGGGGACCTAAAGAAAATTTAGGATTATGGTCAAGTCCCACAGCAAGGCCACACTGCTGTCCTCCACAATGGCCAGGCATGTTCTCAGGAGTGTACATAAAGTAGTCAGTTTATTCTCTATAAGGATGGTGAAGAAAATGATGTTGTAGGGTTTGAGGAAATGCTGAAGGAAGAACCCAGACTCAAATAGTATGTAAGAATAAAAGCGCTATTTACTATGCCCACATATGCGGCGTCACTCACAAAATGACAGTGACCCTGAGAGGAGCTTGAAGGCTTCTTTTAAGCACAGCTAGGGGAATTTCATTTCAAATATGATTGGTTAAACAAGCAACAGTTACATCAATACACTTTTAATTGGTTGAGGTTTAATCTTTGGACATACGTGGGTCAGTTTCAAGGGGGTTGCAGAAACTGTCCTTGAGACATAGTGGGGCTGATTCAGGCCTTGTTCATGCCCTCTCCCTCATCCCTGAATGTAATTTGTTGATAAATGATCCTTTGTTGGGAGAGACACCTGTTTGCCCCGCTTGGAGAACTGAGCCTAAATTCAAATGTAAGAGTGGGAAAGTTTAAACCCTTGAGAGTCTCTATTTTACTAAATACATAGACCCTTAGGTTCAGAGAGGGTTTTAGCTCTTCAGTCAAGGCTAGCAGGGGCAGAGCCGAGATTTGCACTCAGACTGGTTCCCTAACTCACACACAGTTTTACAACAAAGACACTCATGTGGTCACTCTAATGGTGTGTATTTAAAAGTATAAAACTTCTATCTTTGCTTACCATGTACCCTTCTACCCACCATCCGGGGAAAATGCATTTAGCTCCGTCCTTTGAAAGCCCAGCTCCCACGCTGCTTGCTTCTGCCATCAAAAATTTCTTTGCCTCCTGAACCAGGTAGAATTTGAATTATAGACGTGTAGATGACAAGCCTGTGGTTATGTCACAGTCCTGACTCCAGCTGAGGGAGGCTGAGGGTGGAGACCGAGGCTTTCTGGCTAGCCTGGGCTCTGTAGTGAGTTCAAGGTCAGCCTGGGCTTCCTAGAGAATTACTCAAGACAGCAACAACAACAAAACCAAGACATACACTCTCCCATCCCCCACCCACTTAGGTTTCAACACAAAACTTCCTTTAGAAACCCATCGTTCTGAATTTCCTGACTTTTTTCTTGTAAAATGGGAATAATGATAATATTTGCCATTTCTTATAGGTGAAGTAGAACAAGTGAAAGGATGTGTGTGAGAGTTCTGTGTGAAGTGTTACCTGAAGAGACTTTAGACCTGTCAGTTAGGGCGTGGCTTCATCCACATCTGATAAAGAGACTTTAAACCTGTCAGTTAGGATGTGGCTTCAGCCACGTCTGATGAAGGCGCAGGTGAGTTGGGTGAGAGCTTGAAGATGGTAAATAGAGACATGACCCCCAACTCAGGACTATTGGCGCATGAACCCCAGGTTTCTACCACCCCATTGCATTCCCTCCGGTCTCTCTCACTGTAACATCACAGGCCTCAGCATTGTTTTCCTGCACAGTTTAAAAATAAGAGTGTTGTGAATGACAATTATCTTTCAAGACTTTCCCCATAAGATGCCTCATTGATTGGTTTAATTTAGAAACCCTGTTTTTGTTCTTTTTTACTAATTTATTTTACTTTACCTTTTTATTTTTGAGATTTTATTTTAATCATAATATTTCTCCTTCCCTTTCCTCCCTCCAAACCCTTCCATATATCCTTCCTTCTCTCCTTCAAATTCATGGCCTTTTAAAAAACTAATTATTAGCCAGGCGGTGGTGGCGCACGCCTTTAATCCCAGCACTCGGGAGGCAGAGGCAGGCGGATCTCTGTGAGTTCGAGGCCAGCCTGGTCTACAAGAGCTAGTTCCAGGACAGGAACCAAAAAGCTACGGAGAAACCCTGTCTTGAAAATAAAAATTAAAAAAACCTAATTATTATTACATCCATATATGTATTTGTATATGCATAAATATTCCTAAACATAACCTGTACAGTCCATATAATGTTACTTGTGTGTTTGTTTCCAGGGCTGCTGGGCTCTAAACGCATAAAGAGGACCACCACCTCGTCTGCTCCCAGCTTTATTCAGTTGTCTGTAGTTAGTTCTTCCGGTAGGATCGAGGCCTCATGGGCTTTTTCCTGGGCGCTTTGGCATGCTCGTTGATATTCTCCTTGGTTAGCTCACATTTCAGCAGTCATGTTGGTAAACTTTTACAGCCATAGCTTCCTATGTTACTGGAAGACAGACCCTCATGACAAACTCCCTGAGCCTCTGCTCTTTACCGTCTTTCTGTGCCCATTTTCCACCATGTTCCCTGAGCTTAGGTGCAGGAATGTTTCACAGATGTGTCTGCTGGGACTAGGCTCCACAGCTCTCCATACTGACTGCTTGTGGTTTTCTGGATTGGTCTCTTTCTGATGCAAAAAGACATATACTTGATGAGGGGAGAAGACTACACGTGCATATAAGGTCAAATGTTTCTAGGTTACTGCTAGGGATTATTCTGGTTGTAGACTCTCCTCCAATAACCATGGTTTTACTAGCACTGGTTAATTACGTAGGTTTTCAGTGCTCGGCATGAAATCTCTCTTGTTGTATGGGTCTTAAGTCCAATTAGAGGGTAGTTGGTTATCAACAAGTAATGTGTACCACTATTGCACCGGTAGGGTAGTTACTGATGTAGTTCATAGGTGTCATAGCTGGGTGGGACTGTTGGTTGCTTCTCTTCTCTGGAAGCTTGCATGGTGCCTTCTGATACCATAAAAGCTAGTTTCCTGGAGGGGGCATCCTTGTCAGTTGCTCAGGGGTCTTTAGGTCCTGTTTCTGAAGTGCATGGTGTCTTCAGCAATAGGGACTTACTTTCCACCTTTAGGGGGTAACCTAGGGCAACAGGGATTGACCTTATATTTGGGAGTCTCTTAGCCCTGGCCACTGACTCAGAAAAGGGCTTCTCTTGTCAGGTATTGGGGTTTTGTTCAGTCATTTGTCTTATTCAATATTCTATTGCTGTGAAGAGGTGTCATAACCACAGCCACCCTTATAAGAGGAAGAATTTAACTGGGGCTTGCTTGCTGTTTCACAGGTTAAATCCATTATCATCATGGTGGGAAGCATGGTGGTCCACAGGCAGACATGGTGCAGGAGCAAGTAGCTAAGAGTTCTACATCTAGATCCATAGGCATCAGGAAGAAGAGAGAGCCACTGGGTCTGGCTTGGGTCCTTGAAACCACTAAGCCCACCCCCCAGAGACGTACTTCTTCCAACAAGGCCAGACCTCCTAAACCTTTCAAAAACTACCACTCCCTGGTGAGCAAGCATTCAAATCTATGAGCTGATGGGGGCCATTCTTATTCAAACCACTGCAGTGGACTTTGGTTCTTGGAAGGAGCATTGTCAGCCTAGCTGGGGAAAGTTCATTAAAATTACTATCTGCAGGCCGGGCGGTGGTGGCGCACGCCTTTAATCCCAGCACTCGGGAGGCAGAGGCAGGCGGATCTCTGTGAGTTCGAGACCAGCCTGGTCTACAAGAGCTAGTTCCAGGACAGGCTCCAAAACCACAGAGAAACCCTGTCTTGAAAAACCAAAAAAAAAAAAAATATTATCTGCACTGAATTACATGTATTATTTTTAGGTAAATAGCTAATCATTCGATTCCTCGTGGCTTTTTTAGCCATCTATTTTGTTATTTCACTTCTCTTTCCCCTTAAATCAGAAATGATTACCTCCAACTTATTTATATAAAGAGCTGGAAGAGGTAGCAGAGAAGGTAGGTCAGGCCACAAAAGCTATAGGAAGGGTATCCAGGCAACCAGAAACCCTTGGCGAGGCAGAGTTCTCCTTTGCTTGGCGAGCTGGGAGGTGAAGCCTGTAGGGCCCAGCATGACAAGCTCCATAGAGGCCTGAGTCTCAGTAGTTCACCCTGAGGCTATGAAGACCACAAACTGAGACTACTCAGGTAACACCCAGGAACAAACCAACCTAAGGAAATTCCTAAGGTTCATTCCAACCATTGTAGATAGGATCACCTGCCAGTACACACCCATTGCTTTTCACCAGGACACCCCTAGACACGTGTCAGCCAATCAGGAGTCCTAAACCTTAGAAATCCTCTGTCAGCCAATCAGGAGTCCTAAACCTTAGAAATCCTCTCACCCCCACCTTTGCTACTTATAAAAACCCAACTCTAACTGATCACTGTAATACATTGGACACGCGAAGAGACCGAGTTTGCAAATTTGTGTAAGAAAGGCTCTTTGCTTTTATACAGGGCTCGGTCTCCTGGTTGGTTTTCGGGCGACTCTGTGATCTGGGAATAACACAGCCAAGGATGTGGGAAGCAGCTCAAATTCTCACCTAAGAGGGAGACTTTACTCAGTCTTGAAACCTCAGGACGCAGTTCTTGGAGGAGCAGTAGCAGGTCTCTGCATATTCTGTTCCTATTATTGCAGGCAATGGGAAAAATTAAAACCCAAGCTAAAATAGACACCATAAAAATAACATCATCACTGCATGCTCTCACACTACCCAGCCACTCCCTTGGTAAGAGCTAAGCAGTTCCAGGACCACTGCCATGGAAACTCTTCAAATTAGCCAGGAGTCTCTTGACCCAGTGTCTCCCACACACTCTGGGACTCCTGGAGGCCCTTCAGCAGGTCAAACTGTAGTGACAGCGGAGGCTTGGGAATCCTTACATGTCAGATTTTGTACCATAGAACACAAACACAAAGGTGGAGAAAAGTGAAAGAGAAAAAAAAAGGAAAGAAAAAGGGCCTTGAATAAAGTCTGCAAATGTTAAGTGCAATAAAGCCAGCTATCATCGAATATATTGTAATATATCTTAATTAAAATATAAAATATTACTGGAACTTCTTTGAATACATGTTAAACTTAATCTCTTTTAAAGGTGAAGTGAAGCATGAAGAAATGTGGATACGCATGTGTATCAATTAGAGTTCTCTAGAGAGACAGCCCGGACACAGTCCATCTATCTGTCTATCATCTACCTACTAGCTAACTATCACCTACCTTATCTATCTATCTATCTATCTATCTATCTATCTATCTATCTATCTATCTATCTATCATCTATCATCTATGTGATTTATTAGAGTGGCTTGCAGGTTGTATTCTGAGTATTCCAACAATGACTGTCTTCTGATGTGAAGTCCAAGAATACTTGTTCAGCCCAAGATGACTGGATGTCTCAGCTGGTCTTCAGTACACTCGGGGATTCCAAAGAAGGCTCTAATAACAGTGAAGGAATGACCTTGCCAGCAAGAGCAAGGGCAAGCAAGAAAATGTCAAGAACTTCCTCCTTCCAGGTTCTGGCTGCCACAGGCAGGTGTGGCCCAGATTTAGGTGGGTCTTCCAACCAAGAAAAATACCTCACAGGGTTTTAGTTCCAGATATAGTCAAGTTGACAACCAAGAACAGCGGTCACACTGCATAAGTCAAAACATTAAAGACAAAACATGAACACCAAGTAACTTCCTATCAAGCCATGTATCTCTATCCATTTGCTTCCCATTCACCTTCTTCAACAAACGCTGCTGACTGAGGGTAAGGGCTGGCTCTGGGGCAAGATCTTAGTCTGTGGTTCCATCGATCATTCAACTAGAGTCAATAACTATAATGAAGACAGAAATAAATTACCATGTCAGCTGAAACACAGAGAGCGGCAGAACTTAGAGAAGGGCGGGAGTACTGTGATGACGGACATTGTCTGGCTGGCTTCCCTGAGCAGAGAAGCACTCTGTTACGTTCACTGTCTTCTCTCATCCCTCTTAGTTCTACTCCCCCTACCGCAAAGGGGAAAGAAAGGAAGGAAGAAGGGGTTGACTGCTGGAGGGAAAGAGAATTGTTGAGCCACCTCCTTGTGCCAGGGGAAGGAAAGGCTAGCGTCTGTAAGGGCTAGGAGGGGTCAGGAGGCCAGCCTCCTTACTATTCATTTTACAGATCTGCCGGGTGGGATCGACAGCCTTCTGTGGCCTCTTCTGTGGAAAGGATTACTTTACCTTCCCATCAGAAAGTGCTTTATCCCTGGCCCTCCAAAAATGTAGAACTAACCTAATCACTTGAAGTCTTTTATTCTTTACCCAAACAAACAAACCAACAAACAAACCCCAAACCAAAACAACACACACACACACAATCACGCGTAGGACTTACTCTTGTCTTCCATTAGTTTTCAGTGATATTTATCATAAATGTAGCGATCAGTGGACAGCTTTCTGGAATCCCCCATGTATGCAGGGCTTGGGGATTGGAGTTGAGTCCTAGGTGTGGCTTCCAGTGTCTCAGAGTCCGCTGAGCACTCTCAGGCCCGTCTTCATTATTTTTTGCTACTCTGCTTACAAAGAACAAATTATAATTCCTCTACACTTTTGGGAAATGAAGCTGGCATCCCTAACTGAACTTGACAGCTTTAAAGATCTGCTGTTTCTCATTGTGTCTTAATCTGATGTTTGAGTTTTCCTGACTAGTTATTAGAGTGTAAGAACAACATATTACTTGTTTTTACTTTGTCAGTAATGACCCGAGAATTTGTTGATTTATTACATTAAAGGCGCTCCTCTGCCTGGTTTGTGGAATACGTGTCACGTTAGCCTTTAAGGACCAGCTAGCAAATGCATGTGAAGAACACTAAGAACCTGCTAACAGGATTTAGAAGGGAATTAACGCAGATTATGTGTCCGTCCCGCTCCAGTTTTAGCGTCCCAAGGTCCTTGTCTTTCGGAGAGACACGGTTGGCGGTGGCGCTCTAAGGCATCCAAGGTTCTCTGTGGAATCCACGGTAGAACATGTTGTGAGAGTCAAAATCAAAAGCCCGAGTTTTCCCAGTGCAGAACCTGGTACGAGATTTAAACTATTGGCCAACTCATCCCCAGGCACCGCGGAGGCAAATCTGGAACGCGGAGCCAACGGGTCTGTCCTGCCGAGCAAGTTTCTGCTTGGGGACGCCTGCGAAGCTCCGCCGCGCCGCGGCGCGTCAAGCTGGGCCGAGTCCCTTGAAGGAGCCGGCTGAGCTCGCTCTAACGCCCCTGCGCCGTCGAGGGCTTCCCCGTCGCGCGGGTTCGCCTCCAGGTCTCCCACCTCCACGGCCCGGCGCGCACCTTTCCGAGCCCCCACCTGGGCTCGGGCCCGGGCGGTGACGTCATCACCCGGGGGCGTGGCCCGGGGCACCGCAGTGCAGCGCGGAGGGGCGGGCGGGGCGGGGCCTGCCGGCGGCGCGTGACCGTGCTGCGGGAGCTCAGCGGCGGGAAGGTGGGGCGGGCGGGCGAGCCGTGTGGCGCGGTCGCGAGGCGCGAGGGAGGGCCGGCCTCCCTCCCGCTCCTCCGCCCTCTGGGGCCAGTGCGTGGAGCCGCGCACCTGGCAACGGCGCCGCCGCGTCCCCGCCCGCCCGCGCCTGCCCGCACCCCCTGCCGGCGGCCTCGAGCGCTCGCTCGTTGATGCCGTTCTGGGGGTGACCCGGCGCGGCTCCGCGGTGGCGGGGCGCTAGACGACGCCAGCCCAGCCAGCGACGCGGGAGCGGGACATGCTGGAGCTGCGGCACCGCGGGGGCTGCCCCGGTCCCGGGGGAGCGGGGACACCGCCACCCCGCGAGGGAGAGGCGGCCGGCGGCGACCACGAAACCGAGAGCACCAGCGACAAAGTGAGTGAGAGAGTCAGAGAGAATGAGGCGGGGCCCGGGCCGCGCCCCCAGAGCGGGCGTGCCGGCCGCGGGGGTCCTGCGTGTTCCCCGGGGCGTGCGAGGCCAGGGCTGCCGCACTTGAACCTGTGCACTGTAGATTCTTCCCCCATCCCGCACCCTAACCCCGCTCAGGGGCCAGGATGGAACCCGTCACCGCGGGCGCTCCGGCAGTCTACTCCCTCGCCTCTCCTTGGTAGGGCGACAAAGTTGGGAGTAAACTTAAGACGGGCACCTTGGGTTCTAGGCTGTCATTGGAGCCTGACGCAGACCGGCTCTGGAGCTGCTCCAAGCTGCGCTTTCGTTTCTCTGTTCTTTTTTCCGGGCTGATAAGATTTCGGAGGGTTTGAGTCTGTCGTTCATGGGGAACACGTGAGAGCATCTCACACGGGGCAGTTGTCCCCACCAGCGGTTTCCCTTTAACCGAACAGGCTAATTCCAGACTTGGCACATACATACCCCACCTTAGAATAGATTAACCTTGCTTCATACTTAAAGACTTGCAGGTGTAGTACCACTGTTAAAGTTAAAGCTAGTCAGGAGTTTAGGTGTTTTCCTAATAAGCTGGTGCCAGTAAGAACTTTTGGAGAAAAAAAAAACATGCAGTTTTATGGCCGTGTGAAATAGGTAGATTGGGAAACTGGGCCAGAGAATACCTTAACTATAAAAGCTATGTTTACAGAATTCCACTTTGCTTGAGAAACTCAAAACTTTTGAATCATCCTTTGAATTCCTTTGTGGACGATGGTGTGGTGGTGTTTGCTCATAATCCCAGCACCAGGGAATAGGGAAAGGTGGAGGCAAAAAAAAAATAATAATTTCCACTTTGTAGTAAGCTTGACCCTGGCCCCAGTCTCAAAACAGAAAGACTGCTCTCTAGTTGTCTTAAGATGGCCCAAGGTCTTGCAAGCCCACTGATTTTTGTGACCGAAACCTAATTGCAATTGCCCCACCTCTGTGTTGTTCTAACACTGGGGCAGCTTGATTGTTCTTCCAAAAGCTTATGTTAATGAACTCGATGGAGCTTGAGGTACAAATCTGTGCCAGGAAAACACGGAAGCAATAAACACGCTGGTGATCTTAGGACCAAAACTTTGGACTCGGTGAGTTGACAGCGTCTTCCATACTGGTGATAGGCATGAGGCTCAAACGAGAGTCTGGGAAATAGGATACATCTTCTAGCTGTGCAAGGTTGGAAGCTGGAGACGGTGGGGCTAAGAACAGCCTTTTGTGGAAACTGCCTTAGGAACTAGACCCAGAATAGAATTAATTAGGTTGGGATTTTGTTTTAGCACTGCTATCCTTTGGAATTAAGGAAATACCAGCCTCCTCATGTTGACTTCCCTAACTAGAGAAAGCTAGTGAGCTTTTATTAAGACAAAACGTGTCCTGAAAACGTGAAACAGTGCGTAAAATAGCTCTTGAGTGGATTTACTTACATTGTAAGCACCAGAATGTATTTAAAACAGAAACGGCTTCTGTGGTATCATTTGCCTCATTAGACTCGTCATCCCCCTTTGGTGACTTGTTTACCCCACTGGCTTGTGTGTTTGTTTATAATATGCTGTGTTGTTAGCTGCCATTGGTACATATTTTGGCGGACGTGGTTTTCCAAGATGAAATGCGTCCGTCTGTAACTCATCTTGTGGTGATTTCTTAGATGAGGGTGAACTTGGTCAAACGGCTGAAATATTCTTATACTTCTGGAGTGTTCTCTCAAGGGGCCCTTGACTTGCCAGGCTTTGAGGCGTTGAGCTGTATCTTCTGTCCTTTCTTATCAGGGTGTGTATTTGAACACACCTATATTTCCAGGTCAAGGGCTATTTTTAAATCAGTTGCCCGTTGGAGGCTGGTTAATATTTGGTCCATCGAAACTCTTTTAAGTGCTGTTCTGTTCAAGAGCCAGTAAAGAACAAGAAGAAAAAAATCCCTTTGAGTTTAATGTAAGAAGTAGAGGAGGTGCTTTATAGCCTGCTATTAAACTGCACCCCATGCTTTGCCCTTTTTTAGCCTTTATATTGGTGTTAATGTGACATTTCCATTGTTCAGGACCCTGAGACTTCTGCCTAGAGAAGGCTCTGTGTTTGGAGAATTAACGTGTGGGAAAAGTGCTTCTTACCTCCAGGGGAATGTTACAGGACTTGTAATGGTGGAGTAGTACTTGGCAGAGGACAAGGACCCCTTCAGCCCAGTCCCCACCCTGGAGCCTTGTGTGGGTTAGATTCAGTAGGCAGCCATGAAGGCCTTGTTAGCCCTGGAAGGTCTGAATGAACTATCGTCTGGACACTGTAGGAGAAACTTTAAAGAGCACCCGAGGGTTGAAGTGGGAAGAAAGGATGCCTGGGAATCCAGTCAGGTGGACAGCGGTTAGGGCAGGGTGTTCTAGGCAAAAGGCATGCAGAGCTGCTGCTTGACTCGGCATTCTAGGGACAGAACACAGAAATTCGTTTAGAAATCCCAGAGCATAAACTGCCTGTTTGGGAGGTAGGGTTGAGCACTCGAGAGCCTTATAGCTTTTGATGTTCCTCTCTGTTCATGGACTCTGGGAAGCTACTGGACTTGGTTTTTGTTGTTGTTTTGGTTGCTGGTTTCCTCTGAAGTAGTGTTTCATGTGTAGTCCAGGCTGAGCTGGAACTTACCAGCCTCTTGTCTTTCTCCCCCCTCCTCCCCAGTGATGGGGTTAGGTGTGCACACCACCATGGGTAGCTTGTCCCTGGGAACTTCTGTAGAGACGTGCATAGCTCTGGAGCAGTGGTCTGGAAAGTGCTGGAACTAGTCAGGAACCCTGAAGAGGAGGGTAGGATTGCAGAGCTATCTGGGGAATTAATGGGCTAGTCAGTCTAGGGCAGCGATGTCCTGCAGCGTAGAGAAGGCATGTATCTTTCAAAAGATGGCGGTGCTTATGTTGAGACTAACGGAAGAGTGTCCATACCAGAAAAGAGTTAGGGATGTAAGGGGTAACCAAGATAAAGGGTCCTGGGTGTCAAAAGAGGAGGGGTTGCTCGGAAGGTATCCTGAGTAGTGCTTTAGGCTAAAGGCCGAGGCACACACAGAATTCAGCCAAAGCTCTTGGTGGAAGCCAGGCTCTCTGTTAGGAAGGTGAGGGGAGCACACTTGGTAGCTGTTGTTGGGAAGGGGCAGTGTAATGGCAGCGTTAAGATTGGGGGACCGACCATCTCCTCAGGACAACTGTTGCTCCTCAGGATGACTGTCCCCTCAAGGACGTGCTGAAGAGGAGGTGGAAAGATTGTAAGAGCCGGAGGTGATGGGTGACTCACGACAGGCCTGATGCACGGATGAACTCGCCTGAGTTCTGAGCCTGAGGCAGCATGTGCAGGTCCCGCCCAGATGGGGGCCCCAGCTCTGAGAAAGGGGAGCAGACAGGGGCGCCTACCCCTACCCAGGAAACTATCCACAGCTGATACCTCCGTGCAAAGGGAAGATGAGTTTCCTCCAGCAGAGTCAGTGGTGCATCAGCCACACCCCAGGGCAGAACCCGTGCCCAGGAGTAGTTGGCCAACACACAGTGAACTCTGGTATTCTTGTGGGCTTCTTGTTTCATTTGGCTTTTTTTGTTTTGAGGGAGAGGAAAAGAGCATAAAGTTGTGTGATTAGCGAGGTGGGGAGATCTGAGAGGAGTGGAGGGAGGGGAAAGCACGATCAAAATATATCGTATGAATTTTTTTTATTAAAAAAGAGGCTAAGGGAAGACATTGTTTTTCGTTGGAGAGGAGGTGTGTTCTTAGAAATGAACGAGAGATGAGGCGCTGACATGGATGAGTAGGCCTGAGCGCTGGGCGGGAGTGAGCCTGGAGTGCAGGGGAGTATGCATGTGCCAGGGAAGAGGCGCAAGTGCTTTTCCGTGAGGAAGAAGAAAAAGCAGAAATGGAGGGGTAGGTCCAGCACCGTTTTGAAAAACAGAAGAGCGAACATCAGGTATTGGCCTTGGACCTGCCACTCTCTGAGTCCAACAGGGACTCAGAACCAGTGAGCGCTAACAAATTAGTTTATGCTAACACACTGGTGGTGTCCTTTTTGAGGCCCAGGACATTAAATGATCAGGAGGTGGCTAATCTATCAAACCCAGTGCAGATCGTTACACAGCAAATCCACACAGCCTAAGTCAGCCATAAGTCAGAGCATCTGATGTCTGTGAGGGGCCCAGTTCTTTTGGACTTGCTCTTCACGATGTGTCTGGAGTAATAGCCAAGCGAGCGGCAAAGCAGTTGGCATTTTGCAGTGGGAGAGCAGGTGTGGCAGAACCGAGACGCGGGTTAAGGCGTGCCTTTCAGTGTGGAGGCCTGGTTAGGGTGGGCAGCGGTCACAATACAGCTGTGCAGAACTGTGGACATAGCCAGAAAGGACTGAGCTGGCTGTTAGTACTCCCTGTGGATCAGCTGATGGGTCCTTTAGTTCCCTCTTGGGGCCCTCAGAGGACAAGGGCCTTCCTGAGCACATGTCGTCAGGAATATAAGCTATGCCACAGAGGCTGTTCTAGGACAGGTGTGTAGTCAGGAAGCTGAGGGTAGATGAGGGTGGGACTGGGTCTTAAAGTCTTTTTCATATTTGGGATTTCTAAAGAACAGCCTAAAGGTGTTACTGCGTGAGCTTTTACACTTTGGGTCTTGACTTGAAGCAGTTCATCTTACTGTTTTGAGAAATTCCCAGAGAATAGTGTCTGCTACCTCTAACAAACCACCTGTCCCACTAGAGTGGACTTCCTGATGCAAGCAGTCAGTATTGTGTGCATTTGTAAATGTCCAGGGAAAGGTGGCATTTTGTTATTTTGGTAATTTTATTATTTTTTCCACTCTAGAGTTCTTTATGTAGTAAAGTAATCCGAAGGGATGGTCTGCAGCGGCTCAGGCTTCTTTCCGTTGCTTCTCCAGGTGGAGCCGACTGGCACTTTGGCCAAACCTGGTGCCTCTTTGCTTCCTTCTTTCTCAGGATCATCTTCCCTCACTAATTAGTGACGCTCTGCTCTCGGGGAGCTTACCGTGGTCACCACTCATGGATGCTTTTGACAAGCATCATGTACCAGCATCAGTAGCGCCGACTCTTCCTGTTTCTTCATGGCAACATTTGTGGGGCATCCTTGCTGAGTATTCCCCAGGCCCTCATTACCACAGGAACTGGCCCTGGGAGCTCTGACACACACACCGTGAGCTCAGACTGCAGGAGCGCAGAATGTGGCAGTGCTGGTGACAGGGCCAGTTCCTGCGGGGTGCTGCCGTTCCTGCGGGGTGCTGCCGTTCCTGCGGGGTGCTGCCGTTCCTGCGGGGTGCTGCCGTTCCTGCGGGGTGCTGCCATTCCTGCGGGGTGCTGCCGTTCCTGCGGAGTGCTGCCGTTCTTGCGGGGTGCTGCCGTTCTTGCGGGGTCCTGCCGTTCTTGGTGCTGCCGTTCCTGCGGGGTGCTGCCGTTCTTACGGGGTGCTGCCGTTCTTGGTGCTGCCGTTAGTTGTCTTGATCTTTTTTTTTCCCCACAGAGGGGTCAGACGTATTCTTCTAGTAATTATGTCTGCGTGTTTGTCGGAACTACCAAGATCTTAAACTTTGTTTTAATATAACATTGAAATGCACAGAGTGGGAGAGTCCAGAGCTCTGTGGGGATCCTGTTTATCTCAGAGGTTTTGTGAGCCTAAAGGCTGCTTCCTGACTGCTGGCAGTCCTTTCGCGTGTCAGCAGGACTCTTGGTTGACTGACTGAGAGCTGGATGTGAGGTGCTGAAGCTCATCTCACTCCATCGTCTACCTGGCCCAGGGGGCACCGAACCTGTTTGCATTAAGATAAGGGCTCACTGCCACACCATCTCCCTGTTCCAGTAGGCTGTTTCAGATACGTGGTGGCGCTGTGGGGCAGTCAATATTTATTAAGCTCATCTTGGACCTAACATTTCACCTCAATATGTAGAAATCCAGATGAGGAGACGAGATAGTCCTGGGCTCTTCCCTGGCTGTTCTTGTTTTCTTCATCCACTTACTGTCAGGTGAGGCCTTTTGGCAGCTGTCTAGGATGGTGTGCATGTGGAGCCTGGTGCCTCTGCCTCCTGAGTGCTGAGATGAATGCCTGTCTAAGCATGTGTATCTTACAGACATTTGCCTACACAGCCACAATACTGTTACAGGTTTAAAGATGAACAAGTCTTATTTAGCTGGTTACAATGGCACACACTCACACTTCCAACTAGTTAGGAGGTTGAAGCTGGAGGATCACTAAGTCCAGGAGTACAAGGTCAGTCTGGGCAACACAGACCCATCTTTAAAAAAAGTCTATATTCTCATTTTCTGATTGTCCGCAATGTTTCTTTCAGAGCTCTCCTACCCCCAAATCAGGATCCTAGTGGGGCAGGACTGGGAGTAGGTGTGGTTATTCTTAGTTGTTTGATTGGGTTTTTATTTTCTGATGGGGTAAGACAGTGTAGTGGGGAGAAAGTGGTGATGTCGTTCATAAAAACTCAGGTAAAGCGCACATTCACTATCACAATCGTAATTAGCATTTGAGTAAAACCCATCAGCTGTCTGAGCTTCTCGGTGTCATCCTATGCCTTTATCCCTTAAGGGATCTTTAGTTCTAATTTGGGACTTGGGACTTACATAAACGACACCATTAGACATAGTGTAATTTTAAGAATGACGTGTTGTCTCTGGGGAAAGGTTGCAGTGAGCAGGGACGTCCTAGAACAGGGCTTGAGATGGACTGTCATGTGACTACTGCCCATGGCATTTTAAACAGCAGATGGCGAGGGCTGTAGTGGGGTGGCCACCCAGGAGGCTGGGCTCCTTCATGTCTGTCACCCAGAGGGCCATCACCAGTCCCTCAGCACACAGAGTCCTCAGGGGCAAGCTTAGTCCTGGGGGGTGGGACTCTGGCAGGTGAAGAGGCTGGAGAACTCTGGCTGAAAGGCGGGTTGCTGGAGGGGTCTGGGTGTGGCAGATTGGACTATGGGTGCTTTTTAGTATTCTGTATAGTATTGCCACAACAGTGGCTTAAAACAACACAGACTACTGTCTTAGAGTTTTGAAATCAGCTCTCTGAAATGAGTGAGACCCACGGGCTGAACTCAAGGTGTCAGCAGGCCTGCTGCTTCCTGAGGCTTTTAAGGGAACTGCTATTTCCTTGCCCTCTCTCGATCCTCGGTCTTCCTGCATTCATTAGCTTGTGGCTCCTTCCTCCATCCTCAAAACCAGTTGTAGTAACTTCTGCTCTCGTGTCTCCTCTGGTCCTTCCTCCATTGTCTTCCACTGGGGTATATGCGACCCACCTGGACAGTCCCGATGCCCTCCCCATCTCCAGGTTGGCTACTTGGCAGATTTCATTGCCGTATTTCTCCCTCACACAGTGACAAAACATCTTCACATCGTGAATGCCCACATCCTTCATCACCCAGTGTTCACGGTTGGGAAGAATCTTAGCGTCTCTGGACCCCTCTTTTCAAACTCTCCAGTGACGTCACTAAATTGAACACACTTAAAATGCGTGCTGTTAGTTTAAGTTGCTATAACAGACTCGTCAGGGATTTATTTTTCACAGTTCTGGAGGCTGGAAGTCCAACATGGAGGTTGTGGCTGCTGTGGTCCCAGGGGAAGTTGCTGTTTCATATTTCAGATGGCACTGGCTGTCTTTGCATGGCGGAGCAGGAACATCTGTCTGTGTCCTGTGAGGGCACCGGCTGCAGTCTCCACCCGTGACCACTCAGTATTATCACATTGGAGGTTAGCAGGGTGTGACCCGGAGGTTGGGGAGACAAGTAACCCATCACAGTTACTGTTTGATGAGTTTTGACCTATTTTTTCCAGTGTAACCATCACCATGATTAAAATAATGAATCGTTGTCTTCTCCTGTTTGTTGTCCCCGCCAACCTGTGGCCATTGGTGTGCTTTCCAGTACTGTAAGTTAAGTGCACATGTCGTGGGATCCTGCACAAACGGAGTGGATGCAGGCATGTACACATGTACACATTTCATCTCACCCTTTATTTTCTCGTTTCACCCAGGCTGGCCGCCAGCTGCCTCCACCTCTGTCACCATCCCTTAGTGCGGTTATTGCCTTATAGCCACACCCGCACAGCCTATGTCGCAGTAGGTTTACATAGAGAGTGAGTGACAGGCTGCCCGTTTCACAGTGGGATTTTAGGTTGTCTCCTGTTTGGCACCACAGCAATTCAGCTGCCATGGGTTTATGTGCACAGCCACATACAATAGATATATGCTTCATATTTCTTGATAAAAGGCTGTGGAATACAATGGCTGGATCATCTGGAGACTATGCATTTAATTTTCCAAGAAACTCACAGACTGTTTTTGGAAGTAGTTATCCTGTTTAACAGTCCTACCAGCAGCATACAGGGACAGAACTTCACAGTTTCCAACAACTGATGTGCTGTGTGTGTGTGTGTGTGTGTGCGCGTGCGCGCTTGTGTGTATATGTGCGTGAGTGTATATATTTACTTCTGTTATATACTTGTATGTGTATACGTGTGTGTATACTTCTGTGTATATACTTGTGTGTGTATACATGTGTGAATATGTGTGTAACCTTTGTGTATACTGTGTGTGAGTGTGTTTACCTGTGTGTGTGTGTGTATGTGCGCGCGCACGCGTGTGTGCACGCGCAGGAGCGTCTGTTTGGGTCTCTGTTGCCCAGACCGGCCTCAGACTCGCAGTGTGCCCTCCTCCTCAGCCTCTGGAACTTGGTTGGTGTGCCTGTGCCTGTTTCACTTGCAGGTTTTGGTTTTCATTTCCCTAATGAGTAATAATGTTGAGCATCTTCCCTTGTGCTTCTTTGCCATCTGTGTGTTTTCGTTGGCGGAGAGTGCTAAAATATTTGCTCATGGGTTGTGGTTGTTGACTGTTCTTATTGAACTTTGAGAGTCTTTTATGTCAGAGTCTAGCTGTCAGACCATTAGAAGCTATTTTACCTGTCAGAGCTATCCCTAGCTGTGTGATTGACAAGTGTTTTCTCCTAGCTGTCAGGCTATCAGCAGCTGTGTGATTGACAGGTGCCCTCCTACTCTTTGGCTTGTCTTCTGATTCTCTTAGCAGTGTCTTTCAAAAATAATTTAGTAAATTTTGTTTTCTTTTTTCTTTTATGGATCATGCTTTTGTTATATTTAAGAAAAGTCTTTAGGACCTAATCCAAACTCAGAGACTTTATGGAATTTTACAAATTCTTTTACTGGGCTAAGGTTAAGAGCACTGGCTGCTCTTCCAGCACCCACACGGTGGCTCACAACCATCTATAATGAGATCTGGCGCCCTCTTCTGGTGTGTGTATACATAATAAATAAATCTTAAAAATTCTTTGACTTGGGTTTTGTACGTGTCACGATATCTGGGTGAGGATCCCATTTCTGCAGTTGTAGCAGGCCTTCCTAAACACTGTTTCAGAGTTGAGAATGAGGTGGGCACGTGTGTGAAGGTCACTTCCCGGACCCTGTTCTGGGGATGGTTCTGTCTTTTGTCTCAGTGCCATGTGGTCTTGCTGACAGAGCCTTATAGGAACTCCTGCAAACAGCAGTGGATGTTCTTCGGCTTTATTCCTTCAAAGTTGGCTCTTCTGTTGTTAAGGTTTCCTGTCAGGGTGCCTGCAGGCTTAGCGTTAGTGCACAGAGTGGTTTGGGAGTCTATCTAGAGCTGGGCAGAGTGAGTGGTTTGCTTGACATTTCAGTGTAAACTTTGTCACTTATGCAATGGAAGTGATTATTTCCTTTGGTGAACGCATCATAAGTGAATCAGTATCTAGGAAGCATCTCGCTCCGCATTCTAAGATCAGTTTTGCTGTAGAAGCCAGACTTGCAGGTGATCAGGGAGACTCACTCAGCTCAGATGCCATAAGCAGACAATTTTTATTTGGGCTTTGTAGTTGGATGATAGTCCTCATTCTACCTAAGTACAAGGTAGGTCCCAGGCCAGGTGAGTTACCTAAGATTGCTTATAGCGAGAGCAGGTGAGAACTTTCTTGTGAACAGACTTGTGTTTGTTCAGTGCCGCTCCTTAGAGTCGGGATTGCTGCCTGTGGTCAACACTTTCCCTGCACAAAGGGTGTGAACTAGTAACATACAGACTAGCAGGCAGGTCACTGTGTTAAAGTGAATTCGGGACATAGTTGAAGAGTAGCTAACCTGGAGCTGGGAGTCAGAGAAGATGAGATCTAAAGGAGTGGCCTTGCTGGTGAGGTCAGGCCAGGGCCCGGCAGGAGCAGGACTTGAGGAATGGGCTGGGAGGTTAGAAACAAAGTGGGCAAGAGAGGGCTGTAATTCCTGTATTTACAGAGAATAAGTGTCTACATGCAGGAAAGAGGGAGGACGCTTTTTAAAAAGTGGGGCACAAGGAGGATGCCCGGAAGACATGGGTGCCCTCGTAGAAACAGCCAAAACAGCACTCAGTGATTTGGCTTCATCCTGGTGATTTTTGGCAAGAGAGCAGTAAGATGGATTTGTGGCTTTGTAAAATGGCCTTGGCTGCAGTGTGCACAGCAGGTTAGAGTAGGCAGGATAGGAGGAGGCTGAGGCACGGGGACGAGGGTGATGCCCAGGAGGGCTGATGGTAACAGAAGGAAAGCCAAGAGGCAGGCTTGGTGGGAGAGGCAGGTCAGTTGTTTCTGTTGTGTACCCTGGTGCTTTTCATGGAAACACTCCTGGCCATGGCAGACTGGGAGCTGGAGGTACAGGTCCCTGGTGAACAGAGATAAAGGAGAGCCATGTAGACTTTGACAACCACCTATAAACTATTGGCTTGGCAAAAGGCGTCTGGGACTTTGCTTTTCAAAACTGTTTGAATCTACCCAGCATGCATCAGTGCAGTGAAGTGATCCTTTGTCCATTCACCTGACATCCTTTAGAAACCACTGTCTTTGGGGCAGAGGACCCATTCAGTTCTGATGTGTGAGTAATGCTGTTCTAATATACTGTGTTTGGGAATTACACTTTAGTCTTTATTTAGGATGAAATTAAACAAATAAAATTAAATCTTAAATTTTAATTTGTGTTTCTCTAAAGGAAGAAAGATAAAACTCGGAACTTGGGACTGGAGAGATGGCTCAGAGGTTAAGAGCATTGCCTGCTCTTCCAAATGTCCTGAGTTCAATTCCCAGCAACCACATGGTGGCTCACAACCATCTGTAAAGGGGTCTGGTGCCCTCTTCTGGCCTGCAGGCATACACACAGACAGAATATTGTATACACAATAAATACATAAATAAATATTAAAAAAAACTCGGAACTTGAGGAATATAACTAAGAGCATGGCAGCATCGGGGAAGGGCAGTGTTCTAGAACATGGCAGTGTGGGGGGAGGGCAGTGTTGAGAGCATGGCAGTGTGGGGGGAGGGCAGTGTTCTAGAGCATGGCAGTGTGGGGGGAGGGCAGTGTTGAGAGCATGGCAGTGTGGGGGGAGGGCAGTGTTCTAGAGCATGGCAGTGTGGGGGAGGGTAGTGTTCTAGAGCATGGCAGTGTGGGGGAGGGTAGTGTTCTAGAGCATGGCAGTGTGGGGGAGGGTAGTGTTCTAGAGCATGGCAGTGTGGGGGAGGGCAGTGTTCTAGAGCATGGCAGTGTGGGGGGAGGGCAGTGTTGAGAGCATGACAGTGTGGGGGAAGGGCAGTGTTCTAGAGCATGGCAGTGTGGGGGGAGGGCAGTGTTCTAGAGCATGGCAGTGTGGGGGAAGGGCAGTGTTGAGAGCATGGCAGTGTGGGAAGGGCAGTGTTCTAGAACATGGCAGTGTGGGAAGGGCAGTGTTGAGAGCATGGCAGTGTAGGGGAGGGCAGTGTTCTAGAACATGGCAGTGTGGGGGGAGGGCAGTGTTGAGAGCATGGCAGTGTGGGGGAGGGCAGTGTTCTAGAGCATGGCAGTGTGGGGGGAGGGCAGTGTTCTAGAACATGGCAGTGTGGGGGGAGGGCAGTGTTGAGAGCATGGCAGTGTGGGGGAGGGCAGTGTTCTAGAGCATGGCAGTGTGGGGGGAGGGCAGTGTTCTAGAACATGGCAGTGTGGGGGGAGGGCAGTGTTGAGAGCATGGCAGTGTAGGGGGAGGCAGTGTTCCAGAGCACGGCAGCATGGAAGGAGGGCAGTGTTCCAGTTGCATTTCTGTTGCTTTGAGGAAAAAATCCTGAGAGCAGGCAGTGTTACTAAGAGAAAGAGTTTACTTTAGTTTGGAATTCTCAAGCTCCTCACTGACAGGGAAGTCACAAAGGCAGGGGTCCTGGACAGCTAGCTACACCACACACACAGACAGAGCAGAGAGAGATAAATGCGCCATGCTGCAGTGTGCTTGCTGACGAGCTTTTTTTACTTTTAGACACTTGAGTGCTGTCTTAGTCACTGTACCATCGCTGTGATGCAAAAATACATATGCGCTCTAGATAATTCCTCCCTTGCATGCACAGTCCAGGTTGGTTCAAGTGACAGTTAAAACTGGCCCGCACAGGAGATGAGGCATGAGCCAGGTCTGTCACTGTCCACTGGACTTGGATATGGATTGCAAAAATGTTTTTCACGTGAAGGAAAACGACATTATATCAGAGCTATGTTTGGTAGGCTGAACTTTGATTTTTGTTTTGTAAAGTCTGAAAATTCTGCCTAAATGCTAACGTTTCATTTGGAAAGCCACCCGAGGGGTTGGAGGGTTTGATTTAATCCTAAGAGCCTACTGCTTGTTTGAATTGACCCCATCCTCAGCATCATATCAAGTGCAGGTAATATGGTGATGAGACTTGCCGAACTTGGATTCCTCAGAGTTGTCTCCCAGCTCTCTGTTTGCCCAGTGCCTGCCCCTGAGCTTGCTCTCTCTGGTCCTCAAATCTGTGAATCACAGTCCTTCCTGAAGGCTGTTGGTTGCAGCGGCTTGGAGGGCTAGGAGAAGGGTAGGATGCCATGACTGTTCTCACAAATGCCTTGGCCAGCCTATCCTGAATCTTCTAGGGTGGTCTTTGTCCTAGAGACCCAGGGCTCCCAGGGCCTATAGCACGCACGGTGCTTGCGTACGTGCCCTCTTAGAAGTTAGCTTAGATATCAAGTAAGTTTAATCTGACAACTGAAGTAACACTTTTGATCACGTCCATATGCTGGAGAAATATAGTGTCCATTTTACTGGCTTTCCTGGGATCCAGTAAAAATGATGGGTGTTAAAATCCATATTGCTACACCTAAGCAAGTAGCCTTCCTCATGTTGATGCTGGGATATTAGTCAAAGAAAACCAGACTGAATGGCTGGTTAGAATCTACAGAAATGGCCCTGTCCTCCCAGTTGAGAAGCAAACAGTAAATACTTGGTTCTGTCAGCAAACACCTGACTTAGGAGTCATCTGAACTGTTCTTCTGTCTTTTGTTTAAGATAATCCTTTCTTTTGGATTTTTACCAAAGATAATAAAGCTTACTTAGCAAGAAACTATGGCAGTGCTTGGGCATTCAGTGGAGGCTAATAGTGCCTTTGTCTTAGACTGGACAGCTTAGTGGGCTCACCGAGCAATGAGAGGATGTGCTGGCAAGCAGCGCTGTTTAAAAGAACACTTTGCCCCAGGACTGATAATACACACCTAGATCCCAGCACTGGTAAGCCAAGGCAGGAGTGCCAGAGTTTGAGAACCACAGGGTGACCCAATGAACTGCAGGCCAGCTCCGGGCCAGCCCCAAGGCACTCCTAGCCCCATCTCAGAATAAACATACGCACGGATGCTTTGCAGACAGTTCTTCCTTTTAATTTTAGGAAACAGATATTGACGACAGGTATGGAGATCTCGACGCCAGAGGAGATTCTGATGTTCCTGAGATCCCACCATCCTCAGACAGGACCCCTGAGATCCTCAAGAAAGCCCTGTCTGGACTGTCTTCAAGGTATGATGGGTGAGGATAAGTCCATCTTGCTGCCTAGCACAAGCACGCATTTCATGGTCATCCCGGTTCGTCCATGCTTCATGTTTGGCTCTTTGTGAGTTTGGGGCCCATGGGAGAAGAAGGCTGTGATGAAGGAGGATCTGAAGTGCCTCGTTGGTGCCCGTGTTTACCTGGGTGCAGGTTGACTGGTGAAGGCTGCAGAAACAGTGCAGGATGCCTCACAATGAAAATCACACAATGTGTGTTCTTCAAATGCGAGAGAAAAAGAAGTAATTTTTATCGTTTTCTTTGATGGTTGCTGTTGTTGGGGGGGGGTGTACATTTGTGTGTGCATATGGTGTATGTGTTCTTGTGGAAGTGTTCATGTGTGTGTAGGCATGCACGTGCATGTGTGTGCACAGGCCAGAGGTCAGCATCAGGTATCTGATTTGGTTATTGTTTGAGATAGGATCTCTCTCACAGAGCTCATTGATTTGGCCAGCACGCCTCCCCTCCCCCACTGCTTCCCCCTACCCTTTCCCCACCCCACCTCCCGCTGCCCCCAAGCTGTCCTGTGCCACTGGACTTGGCTTTAACAAGGGTGCTGGGATCCCAACCAGGCGCTTGTGCAGGAGGGGCTTTGTGGCCTGAGACATCTCCCAGCCTCCAGAGTTTCTTTCTTTTTTTTTTTTTTAACTTTTTATTTAACTTTATTATGTTCGTTGGTGTGAAGGTGTCAGATCTCATGGAACTGCATTTTCAGACAGTTGTGAGCTGCCATGTGGGTGCTGGGAATCGAACCCGGGTCCTCTGGAAGAACAGTCAGTGCTCTTAACCGCTGAGCCATCTCTCCAGCCCCCAGAGTTTCTTTCTTTAACTGAATCTAAAATTATGATCTCAAACTCAACAACGCTTTACTGTATGATCTCAAACTCAACAACGCTTTACTGTTTTTGTATTTGTGTTATTTTAAGGTGTTTATGACCATGGGATTTCAGCTAAGTCTCTCTTACCCTGTGCCAGATGCTTTGGTGATCTGAATTATAAAATATATAAGATTGAAGGAAGCGTTCAGTTTCATCCAGGTTACTGTGAGAAATGCTCACATGCTGACAGCGTTCACCAGCATCTTTTCCCATCCCACCAGGAAGAGATGTATTTTGTATCACATCCCAAGAGGCACAGACACAAAGATGATACTAAGGTTTTATATGATGATACCCTCTGATTTCCTTCTGCTTGATGCTGTCCTTTGGTACTGAACAATAAACAATAGACATTTCTCCTAATGGATCACACCACCTCTGCTCTAGTCATGGATTAAAGGCAACCGGAGTTTCCTTGTTGTGTTGGGCAATACCCATTCTGAGGATATCCGGACAAACGTACATTTAACTCAATCCCTCCTAATTGACTCTCACAACGTGGGTCGGTCGTGTGAGCTGTGTGCGCATGTATGTGTGTGCATGTATCTCTGTGTGTGTGTGTGCATGTGCGTGTTATAGCGGTCACCCACTGCGTGTCTGCTTCGACACTGTCTACCTGGAGACAGCAAAGGTGTCAGCATATAATTCTGCCTTCTGGACAAAATTATAAGGGCTTTGTTCCACCTTACTTAATTCTTCTGGTTTGTAACCTGCCTTCTCTGATTATTTGCATCAGTATAAAATGTACAGGCTCCAGTTATTGGTGCATCATGTACAGTTCAGGGAAGAATCCAAGAAGTTCTCTTTATAAGTTAAGTCTATCGCTTTTGGGACAATTGCTATTAATTTCTCCCAAAAAACCAGCACAGGGCTTTTGCCAGGGTTCATTGTCTTCCCATAACTTTATTTCTTCTGCAGTAAAAGACTAAAATCTTTGCTGGGTCTATACCTGTTAATTGATGAAGTCTCAATTTACTTCTTTTAATTAATTCAGATACCTTTTCCACATAAGTTTTTAGTTTTTTACTTGGTTTATGTGGTAGAAAGATCCATTCTAAGATAATATTATCCCTCTGCATTAAAATTTCTGTAGGAGAAATTCTGGAAGGCCAGCCCTTAGGTGGGTGGAGTAGACAGAACAGAATGCTGGGAAGAAGGGAAGTGAGGCAGATGCCATGGAGCCAGCCGTCAGGTCAGACATGCTGAATCTTTCCCGGTAAGCCACCATCTTGTGGTGCTACACAGATTATTAGAAATGGGTTAATCAAGATGTGAGATTTTGCAAATAAGAGGCTAGAACTAACAGGCCAGGCAGTGTTTAAAAGAATACAGTTTCCGGGTAATTATTTTGGGGCATTAGCTAGCCAGGCAGCTGGGAGCCGGGCAGCAGGAACGCTCTCACTACAGAATCTCCTCTTTTAATCTTTTCAGGAGCAATTTGTTACCATTGGAATTGCTTCTCCTACCCTTGCTTCAGTACCGTAATCAAATGTCTCAACATTCATTGTATGCAAGACCCATTCATCCATAGGTGCTGATCTGATCTTTAAAGGCCCAAGGATCCTTTTGCATTCTATATTGGCATTCTCATAAGCCAAAAATTCAATTATTATACATCTAGCTTCTGGGTCAGTTACCCCTATTTGTACTGCCCTGGTTAGTCTTTGTAAAAAGTCACTAAAAGGTTCTCTCTGACCCTGTTTAACCCTAAGATATGATTCAACTCTTTTTCTTGGTTCTTGAATCCTGTCCCAAGCCTTTAAAGCTGCTGTGCTACATAGGGACAAGGTGTATTCTTCATAAAGAGCTTGATCCTGAGATCAGAGTAAAGTCCTTCTTCCTGGGATGTGAACAGTGCTCCTTCCTCCTGGGATGTAGACAGTGCTCCTTCCTCCTAGATGTAAACAGTGCTTCTTCCTCCTGGGATGTGGACAGTGCTCCTTATTTCTGGATGGGGACAGCGTTTTATCCTCCTGGGATGTGGACAGCTCTCCCTCCTTCTGGAATGTGGACAGTGCTCCTTCCTTCTTGGATGTGGACAGTGCTCCTTCCTCCTGGGATGTGGACAGTGCTTCTTCTTCCTGGAATGTGGACAGCTCTCCCTCATCCTGGGATGTAGACAGTACTCCTTTCTTCTGGGATGTGGACAGTTCTCCTTCCTCCTGGGATGTGGACAGCTCTCCCTCCTCCTGGGATGTGAACAGTGCTCCTTCCTCATAGGATGTGGATAGCACTCCTTCCTCCTGGGATGTAGACAGTGCTTCTTCCTCCTGGGATGTGGACAGTGCTTCATCCTCCTCGGATGAAATAGGGATTTCCTCAAATGGGGTCTGCTGGTCTTCTTTCAGGCAAGATGAAAAAGAATATTTCCTTGTAGTCAGCTCTAAGACAGGAAGCTGGAGGAAAATTAGGGTATGTTTTTAGTTTCTGCGACCTACCTAAGAGAAGAAAAAGTCTAGTTTCTATGGCCTGTCTTAAAGAGAAAAAAATGAACCAGTTTAAATGAGGGCAGATGAAGGCACCAAGGAAGCTTTTGCTTTTTGAAGTCTGCATCTGAGGCCTCCTCTGGACTGGCATTAATCTAGTCTTTGAGAAAATAAAGACTTTGGGAAGTAAACCTGGAATTATACTTGAAAATGGAGAAATTTGTCACAGTATTATAACTATATTAGAGTAAATTATTTCAAAGCAGTGTTTCCCTGTTTTTTTTTAAGCTGATGGGACAAATGTACGCTACCTTATTGACTGATTTTAGTAGTCCCTGTTCCCAGTTGTTTCTGTGACCTAGTTCACAGATGATACATCTTTGCTTTAAAATTTCATCAGAGGTGTTCCATACTGTATGTGTATGTGCATACATGTGTGTCTTATAAATGCATACACATGTGTGTGTTAGTTCAGTGCTCTGTAATTATGCTGAATGCCAATGTGTCAGACCTTCCTCAGTAATGACTTTTAATATAAAACAACAGCAAATAATAGCAGCTATTTATTAGTGCATGTTGTGTGCTAAGCCCTACTTTAGGCAATTAACACATACTAACATTTTCACGGCAGCGCTTTCATGGTTATGCTTGTAACTGTTTTGTAAATGAATAACCTGGAGGGTAGAGAACTGATTTGAACCCAGGCATGGCAATGGGCATGGCGAACCCAGGTGTTGGGGGAGGGGGCTGCTTGTTGGCCCCAGCTGCCAAGCCATGAAATAATCACACAGAAACTGTATTACATACTAATGTAACCTATTTCTATTAATCTGTATATCACCACATGGCTGTGGCTTACCTGGTAAAGTTGCAAGCATCTGTCTCTGGCAGCTCCATGGCTTCTCTCTGACTCTGCCTTCCTTTTTCCCAGCATTCAGCTTCATCTTCCCTGCCTACCTAAGTTCTGCCCTGCTATAGGTCCATAGCAGTTCCTTTATTCATTAATGGTAATCACAGCATACAGAGGGAAATCCCACACCACCTCCCCTTTTCTGTTTAAATGAAAAGGAAGACTTTATCTTCAACATCGTAAAATTACATATAACAAAACAGGTATCAAATAAGAATTACAGTTACAATATTTATATCTATTTTATCTTTTATCATAACTAAGGAAAACTATAACTGTAACTATCAATTCTTCAACTCCATCAAAGACTCCAGAAGGATATAATATTACCTAAGTAAACAGGAAGTACATTGTAAGCAATTTCCAAAACTCTAGAATTGACAGAGATATCTTGCTGCATGGACAGTCACCCAAAGTTCTTTTGTACTATTGGGGCATCCATATTCAGCCTACAGGCCCATAGTATCCAGCAGACTTTTCCATGCAGCAGGAAATTTCAAAGACAGTTTCACCTATATTGGCAGTTTGTCATTCACTTTCTTTTGTGTCCTGCTGAATGTCTAGCAGACTCTTTTTTTTTTAAGATTTATTTATTAAGTAACCTGTCTGCATGTGGGCCAGAAGAGGGCACCAGATCTCATTACATATGGTTGTGAGCCACCATATGGTTGCTGGGAATTGAACTCAGGACCTTTGGAAGAGCAAGCAGTGCTCTTAACCTCTGAGCCATCTCTCCAGTCCTGTCTACCAGACTCTTTCATGAAGCAGGATCCCCGAAGGGATCGTATCACCTTTAGGAAAGTTCAGCAGTCATTTCTCTGTGAGTCCTGAATGTCCAGTTCAGCAGACCAGGATGGAGCAGCTTCTTGCCCAAATGGCTAGCAAACTCCATAAGGAGCCTCTTCAATGCCCATCTTCTTCTTGAAGTAATTGGTGCTGTCAGGAGCAGATGTGTCTCACAGTCATGAAAAGTCTTAAGCTCTTAAAACATTTTAAATGCCTTATTCTCTAGTCTTTGAAAGGTTTGAAGAATGCCTATCCATCCGAAATATATTTCTGTACATCTAGAAAATCTAACATGACTACAAGCTTGACTATTATAGATGATTATCTATTAATCTGTTTTTTAATTATACAATACATTTTAAATGAGCTACACAAACACACTATCTTAATCAAAAACAGAAATATACATATAACAAAATTGACCTTAAATTTGTGTCAATAAACCAAGATCCACACCAGTGCAAATTATTCATATCTGTATCATATCCCCCTTTAAATGTAAACAAATATTTATAGACAATATTTGAGAATATGGGCGTAGTTCTCTCCATACTGCTTCCTGCTGATTGTTGGGCATAGTAATTTTTGGGGGTGTTCTCGGCGACCTTTGGGGGGTCTTGTTCCACCAAACCACACTAGTCTGGAAGCAATCCACAGGTTCTCATCCTCTGTGGAAACAATAGAAGAACCTCTTTTCCAAAGCAACATATCCTTAGACCCAACTTTAGAGGTCATGATACCTTTATAATATACATGCTAGTTTAGCTTAGCAGTGCACACAATGAAATCTCTCTCTGTATTTAGCTCATTCACAGTCTTTTATTCAAAGAAAACACAATAATATACATAATCCAGACTCTCTGTGAATTTTCCATTTTTACGTGGCTTAATTTTCTTTATTCCTTTTAATCTATGACTATCTGCACTCTATCTCTTTAAAGACTTTATCCCCTTTTTAAACCCTTAACTTCCTTTTATGACTCTCTATACTCTTTTTCTTCTCTCTTCCAAGCCTACGTACATTTATTCAACACTATGACTCATCTGGATTTGTCTTTATTGCATATCTGTGATTCTTTACTGTCCAGGGGTGCTTTTTAAAATGCTAAATGCTTCTTAAAACTTAAACAGCACCATTACTATGGTATATACAATACTTTCTGCTTGCCTGCCCAGACTAAAACTTAATCTGTGCTATTACTATAGTATATATGGTGCTTTCTGCTTGCCTGCCCAGACCAGCATGGTGGAGCATCTTGCGCCTCTGAGAGCCATGAACACAGCCCCATTCTCAGGCACAAAGCCAGTCTATGTCATTAAGCAAGCTGCAGTACTCTGCTTACAAACCCCACTCAAATGCTCTTTAGCCAGACCTCCTGCCTGAAAGAGTCAGAGTTGTCGCTGGCAACATGACCCAGAAAGCTGGCATTTCAAAATGGTACAGCTTTTTTCCTGCTATTACTGAATCAGGAAAACCTCTCTTAAAAGAGCCATGCCTCTGCTTGCTTCTAGCAAGCAGAGTCCATCCAAGAAAATCGTATGAAGAAGCTGAGCAACTTTGTTTTTTCTTTGTCTAGAATTATTTTCCAAGTTCTCTCAGGCTTGTAAGTGGATTTGGTCAGCCCCACATTGGCATACCAGTCTGTTGGGGGAAGGGGCTGCTCATTGGTCCTGGCTGCCCAGCCATGAAATAATCACCCAGAAACTATTAATTCAGCCACTGCTTGGCCCATTAACTGTAGCTTCTTATTGGCTAACTTTTACATATTAATTTAACCCATTTCTATTAATCTGTGTATCTCCATGTGGCTGTGGCTTACTTGGTAAAGTTCCCAGCATCTATCTCTGGCAGCTCCATGACTTCTCTCTGACTCCGACATTCTTTTTTCCCAGCATTCAGTTCCGTCTTCCCTGCCTACCTAAGTTCTCCCCTGCTATAGGTCCAAAGCAGTTTCTTTATTTATTGATGGTAATCACAGCACACAGAAGGGACTCCCACATCACCCAGGCCTGGTTCTCATCTGCACTGAATAGGGAGGGAATACTTCTCAAAATCAAAAAGATACTGTATAACACCGTTCATGAGAGACTTCATTCTAACAACCAGAACAGTAGCTGCTCCTAACAGTTTAGTCTCAGGCAATTCTCTGTACAGAGTTCATGGATGTTTCTGTACAAACATGTACTTGCATGTTTCTCTGAGGCCTTCAGTTAGTGCAGTAAACCAAAATGAGACCATGTTGCAGAGATTTGAGTTTGTAGATATATAGGGTTAAGAATCCTCGCTGTGTGAGAAGTTTCTGAGTCATAGGCGGAACTCGTGACCTTCCCAGCATACATATTTGCAGTAGTGATGTATATTCTTAGATCCTCTGCTCTGTGAATTGTGCGTGCCTCTGTGCGGTGCAGAATGGGATCAGAGTCTTCTTACCGAGCTGTTTCCATTGCATTCTGTGTAGTTAGAAGCAATTTCTCCTGTCCTTAAGCATTTTCTACCCATTGGGGTCATTTAGTTTCTGAATTTTCACAATGGAAAGCATATGTATAGTAAACATCTTTTGTGGCTACTTTCTCCTAAAGAAACACAATTTTGTTAAAGTTGAATCCACAATGTTCTTAGAGTGGAACTGCTTGGCCAAGCCCTTCCTGTGTGATGCCTCAGAAGAAATGTGCTTTTGAAAGTGAGAGAAGCCTGAAGAGTTTCAGTCTCTGCTGTTGCCCCAGCCATTTCACCATTCAGGTGTGCTCTGGGGTGTGTGCATCAGCAGGTGAGTGTGCTCTGGGGTGTGTGCATCAGCAGGCAGGTGACTGTGCTCTGGGTGTGTGCATCAGCAGGCAGGTGATTGTGCTTTGGGGTGTGTGCATCAGCAGGCAGGTGACTGTGCTTTGAGGTGTGTGCATCAGCAGGCAGGTGACTGTGATCTGGTGTGTGTTCATCTCTCAGTCTCTTTTGGGGACATGTGGCAGTGTATCATGTCAGCCCAGTACCTGCTGCCGACAGCTGGTAGGTAGAGACCAGACCTGGACAGCTAAGTATCTTAGGGAGGCTCATAGCAGGGTTCTGCTCCAAGGTGATGCTAATGCCACAAAAACCCTGGAAGATCCACGGAAGCCTACTCGTGCTCCTGAGCTTTGCATTGGATCTCCTTTCTCTGAGAACCCACACACTTCCTGTCTACCTCTGCTTCAGGATGCTTGATGGCCTTTTTCCAACTCCTGTTCTCCATCATATGACAGAGCCTGCCTGCTCTTTAGACCCGCCTCTGTAGGGTCCTTATCTTTGGCTTAAGTAAGCTGCGTGACCACACAAGTTCTTGTTGACTCATGATGCTTGTGCCTCTAGGAAAATAATTAAAACATGTCATTAACTTTTGAAATAGAACTGACATACTTATATTAAACAGCCTGGCTGTGATTCGATCAGCATGTAACCACTTAAAATGATTGCTTTTTTCCCCGTCTCTACAAGGGAATGAAGCACCTCATGTGTGCCAAGCACACTCCATGTTAGCAACAGTGATTTCCTGCTCTCCATATTGTGTTATGTTCTTTGACTGAGTCCTTTGACTCTACGAGGCAGTTTTTGTGTATAGGAGGATGTGTTTTCAAGTGTTTTCCAAAGCTCACATGTAGAACCTTATGTGCAGCAGGACTAACAGGTATGGCATAACAAGAGCCCCTGTGGGTAGGTGAGTGCCATTGTCATGGGAGTGGGGGTACTTATCACAAAAGCAGTCTTGATATAGAGGTGACTTTTCTTGTTGGCTTGCCTGTGGCCTCTACTGTAGGATGAAGTGGCAGCATTCCCATATGCCACACTTGACCTTGGACTGCTGGACTCCAGGACTGTAAGAAGTCTGTCTCTATTCCTCATAAGTTACCCAGCTTCAGGCGTTCTGTCACAGCAGCAGAGAAGAGGGCTAAAGACAGTTGCACTCGATATATACAGCATGGATGCATAGGGGTTTATCTTCTAACTCTGTATTTCTGGAAAATGTGCAGATTAATCTTTTTTTATCTTACTGGGAGAATTGGCTATGCAATGAAATATTGCTGAGTAGAGACTTCTGGGTGAGACTGGGCAGTCCTACTGTCTCCAGGGAAGGAGAGAGGAGGAGAAGAAAAACATTCTGTTTTATAGAGGAAGAGCATTGGAAGTTCTTGGACAGTGGTAGTTATACATGATACCCAGCATGTATAAAGATGGAGGAGGACAGGCTGTGCACAACTGCGCATGCAGCTGTTGGGAGGGGAAGCAGGAGAGTCACTATTGTGTGACGCTGGTGACTGAGTACGTATGAAGAGGCTGTGAAATAAGAGTTTGTCCAAACCAGCAGATGTGTGTGTGTTGTGATATGTGAAGAAAAGAAATGGCACCGTGGCTGCTCCAAAAGATTCTAACTCCTTGGCTACTGAACCCAAAGATTCTGAAGGAGTTAAAGTGCCGAATGGAGGT
The DNA here is from genome assembly GCF_037038515.1 of Microtus pennsylvanicus. NCBI lineage: Eukaryota > Metazoa > Chordata > Mammalia > Rodentia > Cricetidae > Microtus > Microtus pennsylvanicus. The sequence continues at coordinate 6,824,925 of NC_134590.1, read as the reverse complement.
TCCCAAAGCTGACTTGTAAAAGTGATCAGTGATCTCAGAAGATACAGGCAAGTCTGCCTAGGACATGGAAAAGAAAGCAGCAGAGGGAAGATTCAACAGGGAAAATGAAAATGAGGTCTTTGCGGTAGGAAAAAAAGAAATTTCAGCAATGAAAAACTCAATGAAGCCAGTAAAAACAAGAGTGGAAAGCATCACCAATAGACTCAGCCAAACAGAAGAAAGGATGTCAGGGAGAGCGGGCAAGATTAAGGAAATTCCACACTCAAACACCAGTAAGGAAAAGAAAATAAAAACCACAGTTACAGTGTCCAAGACCTCTGGGTTATACATGGAGATCAGACCTAAGAATACATGTGATGGAAGAAGGAACCTAGATAACCACAGGAGAGAAAAAATATTCAATAAAATTTTGACAGAAAACCCCAAATCTGGAGGAAAGAACATTCCTAAATAGAAATGAAGAACCTTTTCCTGACTTATTATAGTTTAAATATCAATTATTTTTACATATTAAAAATTGTAAAGGAAAAACAGCAACTCACAAAAGTTAAACATATAAAAAAGATTAGTTCTCACCAATCACCTAAAAGCCAGAAGAACATGAGAGCATGTATTTCAAAACCCAAAAGTAAATAACTTTAACCTTGATGGCTGTATCCTGAAAAGGCATCTTTTAACCAATGGAGAAAGAACAGTTCACATCTAAGGCAGTTCATGATGCCTGAGCCAGCGCAGTCAGTGGAGAGACTTGATAAAACACTGTGTAGAGAAGTAGAAGAAAGTTAGCCCCAACCTCAAGGGCACAGGAAGGAATATACTGTTTGAAATGAAGAAATGAGCAAAGAAATCCACTTTGTCCAACACACGATACTGGAAGACCCTTTGTGTTCATAGAAAAGAACAAACAACCCAGCTAGCCAGGAAAATAGGCAGCAAAATTGTAAGACTTAGTAACTAAATGTATAGGTAGAGTTTTCCTGTCCCGATTACATGCTTCCAACTAACTGGTAACTGCTTCCCAATAATGACTCAGAGCTTAATATAAATTATAAATGCTTGGCTGATAGCTCAGGTTTGTTACTAACTTTTACATTTAAATTAACCCATATTTCTTATCTATACTTTGCCATGTGGCTCATTTTGTATACATTTTGCTTTCTCAGTGGCTTGCTTGTATCTCTCTGACTTCACCTTCTATTCATCATTCTCCTAGTTTGGTTGTTCTGCCTATAATTTTTCTCTGGCTACTTGCCAGTCAACTTTTTATTAAACCAATCTGAGTAACAAATCTTCACAGTGTGCATAAGGATTATTCCACAGCATTTCCCCCTTTTGTCTAATTAAAAGGAAGGTTATAACCTTAACATAAGATTATATACAACAGAAAAGTTATTAAATAATTGCAGTTATAATATCCATGCCATTTGTATTTGACAAAATTAGAGAAAATGTTATATTGTCTATCCTATCTTTGTGAGTCTAAAGTTTTATATCTAATTTATCTTTTGTCATAACTAAGGAAAATGTTAACTATGTAATTTTGACTTTTTTAATGACTCCAGGATGAAATGTTACCTAATGACAGGGACATCAGGCTGCCTGGACAGGCACCCTAGAGTCTTCTGTGACTTTGGGGATCTATAGCCTTACAGTCGTGGTATATATGGCTGACATTTTTAGGAAGCAGGGAATTTTGAAGAATTGTCCTACCTTGTCTTAGCAAAGTTTGGCATTTATCTTTCTTGCATCTTTGGTCCAGATTGGAGAGTATCTTGTCAGCAATTGAGGCAAGTGCAATTTATTTGCCCACATTTCTAGTGTTTGCCATATTCAGTGCCCATCTTCTTCTCTGAGGTAGATTGGTGATATGAGGAGCAGACATGTCTCACTGCCATGAAAAGCTTTAGGTTATTAAACCTATTAAATGCCATATTCTGTAGGTCTTTGAAGTGTTTGAAGACCATCTATCTATCTAAATATATCCGTGTATGACCTTGAAAGCATAGCTAACATGACTATAAGTTTGACTGTTATAGATGACTATTAATCTATTTTTAATTGTATGTTTATTTTTAAATGACCTGCATAAACACAGTCTTAAATAAGTCTACTCTTAAATAATAGGAGAAATATATATGTGGTAAAACAGAATTACCTTTAAATTTGTATCAATAAACCAAAATTTACACCAATGGGAAATGTTTAAGGTTAATAGTTGTTTTTAGATTAAGTGGATTGAATAATCTACCCTTTTATCATTTCTATATCCCCCTTTTCTTTTTGGAATGAGACCCCCTGGATCTAATCTTCTTTGTTCAGCTTTTTTTCCTGACTATTATAACAACTTGTAACCAACACCCTTACATGGTGATAAATATACATAGTCTATCTTTTGGGAACATGGGCATAATTTTCTAGACTGCTTTTACCTTTGGCAACCCTGAGAAAATTTAAGATTATGGTCAAGTCTTGACTGGAGTATTTTGTGAGGCTATCTCATCTCAGTCAGCAGCCTTGAAGGTGTTCTGGATGCAGAATTTTGAGGAGGCTGTTACAGGCATTTTGAAATGATGGATCCATTTTCATTGGTGGTTGGTTCCCTTGCTATGGAAATGCATAAACTTTTAAAGTATATCTGCATTAATACAAGCATAGATTGTGCATTGTACATAAGTCAGCCACAGATAGTTTTTTCATGTGTTTGAATACATATCACACATCTTGTAGTTCTTTTAGGTTTATTTCTTTATGTCTGTAGTCAGGATCTCAGGGGTCTTCCTTGATCAAACCTGATTTTCTTTAACCCATATCTGGAACCTTTTCTGTCTACATGAGCAAAAACACCAAGCCCATCATGCAGCACACTGGTGGAGCTTGTGTTGGCAGCTTAAGTCCATGGGCTGTGACTGGGTGACTGTACTATAGCCCTTGTGAGAGACTGAGTAACCCACCATGCGGCTTAGCTCATGGTGTACTGGCAAGTGCCAGAAGACGTGTCTCTATACTGTAGCCAACATGAGAGACATGAGACTAAGATGCTAAGTTTGGCTCTCTCTTAAGACCTATTATCTCTCACCATGTACAAAATTAAATTCACAAAATACAATGTAACCATTTTTTAAAAAGAGGGCTAGAGTAATGGGTTGGTGGTTGAGAACACATACTGTTCTTACAGAGGTCTTGAGTTTGTTTCTCAGCATCCATGTCAGACAGCTCACAACCACCTGTAACTCCAGTTCTAGGGGTCCCAGTTCCCTCTCCTGTACTCCAGACACCCAATCACACATGCACATACCCACACACAGACACACATAATTAAAATATAGCAAAATCCTTTTAAAAACCACCATGTGACCCAACCACACTCCTTCTGGGTGTGTGCCTGCAGGACTCTTAGGAGATGTAGCCATGTAAATGCTGTAGCACTGCTCTCCACAAGAGCCACACCCTGGATGCCACCAACAGATAAATGGATCAGGAAGATGTAGTCCACATACACTGAGAATTTTATTTAGCTTCAAAGAATACAGTTATAATATTTGCAGGAAAATGGATGAAGCCAGAGATCATTGCATTATGCAAAATTAGTCAGACTCAGAATAATGTGGAGTTTAGCTTTAAATTTGTGTGTAGAATAGTGAGCATGTGTGTGTGTGTGTGTGTATGTGCGTGTACTCACAGAGAGACCATGAAAGAGAAGGAGGAGGTGTAAAGGGAGCAGGGTAATGGGACAAGAGGAGTCATAGGGTACATGTTCTGTGAAAGAGTGGTGCATGTTTTGGTGAGGAGGAAGGGGACCAGCCTTTGGAGGGGGTTGGTGTTGCAAAAGGAGCGGTGGGCTGCGTTCCAGCCACCCAGCTAGCTTTACCCGAAATAATTACACGGAAACTGTATTCATTTAAACACTGCCTGCCCCATTAGCTCTAGCCTCTTACTGGCTAACTCTCACATTTTGATTAACCCATTTCTATTAATGTGTGTAGCACCATGAGGTGGTGGCTTACCGGGAAGATTCTAACCTGCGTCCATCTCGTAGAGGAGAGCTATTTGTAACAGAATGGTGCCCACATGGATAACTGAATCCACAGAAAGCCTGAGAAAGCTTGGGAAAGAATAGAGTAAAGCATGTTTTCTTGGTGGCAGCAATTTCTTGGGTTTGCTTTGCTTGCTAGAGGCAAGCAAGCGCTCTCATGTAAGAGAGGCTTCCTGACTCAGCTTTAGCTGCAAAACCCTGCAGCTCTTTTAAGAGGTCCTGCCATGAAACACTTAAACGGTGTTGATAAAAAGCTGAACGCATGCTTTTCGGTTTTCAGCCATAGCAGGAAAAAAGCTGTGCCATTTTAAAATGCCAGCTTTCTGGGCTGTCCTGCCAGGGCAAACTCTGACTCTTTCAGGCAGGCAGTCCAACTAACTGAGTGTGGTCTGTGAGCAGAATGCTGCAGCTTGCTTGCTGGCAAGGACCTTGAAACGCCATAGAGTTGTGGCAATGAAAATGGCTACAGCCAGTACCTTCGCCATGAGGCTAGAAAGCTAAGGAATGGACTGGATCCAGTCGTCAAAGCCACGGCTTTCATCCTCTCCTTAAAGACTCATGTAGTCAGAAAAAGAGAGATATATAGTAAAGAGAGATTTTAAAAAAAAACCTCTAAATATTTTACTGTTGGTTAAAAAATATATGCTGTTAAAAAATATATGCTGGCTTGGGAGAGAAGAGAAAAAGGTTAAAGTTCTTAAAAAAGAAAAAAAAAAGAGAGTAGTTGGGTGTGGTGGCACACACCTTTAATCCTAATACCTGGGAGACAGAGGTAGATTGACCTCTATGACTTCAAGGGGCAGAGGTAGATTGATCTCTGTGACGTCAAGGTGTGGTAGTATACACCTTTAATTCTAATGCCTGTGAGGCAGAGGCAGACAGACCTCTGTGAGTTCAAGGACAGTCTGGTCTACAGAGTTATTCCAGGACAAAGATATACAGAGAACTTGTCTCAAAAAGTAAAAGTAAGCCAGGTGGTGGTGGCACACGCCTTTAATCCCAGCACTCGGGAGGCAGAGGCAGGCGGATCTCTGTGAGTTCGAGACCAGCCTGGTCTACAAGAGCTAGTTCCAGGACAGGCTCCAAAGCTGCAGAGAAACCCTGTCTCGAGAAACCAAAAAAAAAAAAAAGTAAAAGTAAAAATAAAAGAAATAGAGGTTAAAATAAAGCCATGTAAAGATGAAAAATCCACAGAGAATCTTGATACTCTGTTATTATGCTCTCTTTGAATTGTGTGAATGCTGAGGAAGAAGCAACAGCTGCTAAAAGATATTTGTTTATAAATGCTGCTGAACTAATCCAAGATAGATATTTTGAAAATACTTTGACTTCAAAATTTGGATCTAAGGATATGATGCTTTGGAAAAGTCCTTTTGTTTTCACAGAGGATGAGACCCTGTGGATTCCTTCTATCCCAATATGGTATGATGGACCATGCCCTCCTTAAAGGTTGCTGTGAACACCTTCAAAAAATTACTTCATTCAACTGCTGACTGAGATGAATCTAGCACACAGGTTATACCATGAAAGACCTAAATAACAGCACCCCCATTCAGCACGAAGCAGTTTGGAGAGAAAAAACTGTGCCCATGTTCCCAAATATTGCTTATAAATGTTCTTTTACATTTAAAGGGGGATATGATATAGATATGAATAATTTACACTAGTATAAATTTTGTTATATATATTTATTTCGGATATTGATTAAGGTATTGTGATTGTGTAGTTCATTTAAAAATGTAATGTTTAATTAAGAAATATAGGTTGTTAATTAATAATCATCAATAATAGTCAAGCTTGTAGTCATGTTAGATTTTCTAGACACGTAGAGATATAGTTCAGTTAAATAGGTATTCTTCATATCTTTCAAAGACTACAGAATATGGCATTTAATGTTTTAATAACTTAGGGCTTTTCATGACAATAAGACACATTTGCTCCTGGCAGCACCAATCTACTTCAAGAGGAAGATGGGCATTGAAGAGGCTCCTTATGGAGTTTGATAGCCATTTGGGCAAGAAACTGATCTTGCCTAGACTATTGCATAAACTGGACACAACCTGCAGAAAAAGGACTGCTGAACTTGCCTAAAGGTGAGATGGTCTTTCATGATGACTCATGAAAAAGTCTGTGAGACATTCTGCAGGACACAGAAAAAAGTAACTGAAACTGTCTTTGAAATTTCCTGTTTCATGGAAATGTCTGCTGGATATGGGCTTGCAGGCTGAAGATGGATGCCCCAACGGTACAAAAGAACTTTGGGTGACTGTCCAGGCAGTGAGATGTCTCTTGTCATTTCTAGAGTTTGGAAGTTGCTTACTTCTTGTTTACTTAGGAAATATTATATCCTTCTGGAGTCTTTGATGGAGTTGAAGAATGGATAGCTAGTTATAGTTTTCCTTCGTTATGATAAAAGATAAAATAGATATAAATATTATAACTAATTCTTGCTTGATAACTGTTTTTTGTTATATGTAATTTTGCTATGTTAAAGTTAAGGCCTTCCTTTTTGTTTAAACAGAAAAAGGGGAAATGATATAGGAGGGTCTTCTATCTATCTGTTGCTTTCATTGGTTAATTAATAAAGAAAACTTCTTGGCCTGATAGGTCAGAACATAGGTAGGCGGAGAAGACAGAACAGAATGTTGGGAGGAAGAAAGCAGAGTCAGGCAGATGCCATGGAGCCAGCCGCCAGGTCAGACATGATGAATCTTTCCCGGTAAGCTACCACTTCGTGGTGCTACACAGATTATTAGAAATAGGTTAATCAAGATGTGAGAGTTAGCCAATAAGAGGCTAGAACTAACGGGCCAGGTGGTGTTTAAATGAAATACAATTTGTGTGTTATTTCGGGTGTAAAGCTAATCATGCGGGAGCCGAGCAGGACGAAAAGCAGGCCTGCTTGCCTTATCACTACAGGCTGGGGCATGGCAAAGTGGGGGGAAACAGATAAAAATTAAGTTTAATATATATGTATAAACAGTAATATGTCACAGTGATACCCTTTAATTTCGATGCCAGAAAAAGTTTTCTCTTTTTGAAAAGTGAGCAGGAACACTTTATGTGTTCCTTGAGGGCCAGGGTGTGTTGACTGTGATGGTGAGACGATGGGAAGAGAGTGGGTGTCTTCTTCACATTTCCGGTTCAGCAGCTGCTGCTGTTAAAGCTCAGACCAGACACAGACATCTGAGTGGTGTCAGCCCCCATCCAAGGCCTGGCTTATGATACTTCTCTGGGGAAGGCTAAATATTCCGGGTTTCATGCGGACAGGACAGGATTATCGTCACTGGCTGGTTTAAGGTATTTTATTTACTTCTGCCTGGCTTCATGACTTAGCCCAGTTCCCTAATCCATTTATTAATCTGCAAGAGTTACATCTGTACAACTAAGCAGAACCTTTCAGTTGTCTTTTGACTGCACACTGCTGTTTAGTTCAGGCCTGACGCCCAGTAAAATGTGTTGTGGTTGTGCATGTTTTCTTGCATGTTTTCTGACCAGTAGAGGGAAATGTGAAAGGGTAAACTCGGTCCAAGACCTCAGGGAGCCTGGGCAGCTAGCAAAAAAAAAAAAAAGCTCTTGTTTTCGTGTTGTTGACATTTTGAATCCTTGGGTACAGAGATGGCGTTAAAGGATTATTTAAAGAAGTGTCTAAACTATTCAGGATAGGGAATGAGGGTGTGGCTCAGGGGTGGAGTGAGTGTTTGTCCTGTATGCGTGGTTCTCTGCATGAGAGCCCCAGCACCACACACACACGCACACACACACTTAGGATTCATGCTTTCTTTATGTGTTTAAAAAGATAAAATCAGTCACATGATGTAGGAGAGTGGTTGAAAAGAAGAGATATTGTCAGTATTTTATAAGTAGATGAAATCAGCCAATAGGTCTGTTGTAAAAAGGGAGGGAGCCTATGCCTAGATTAAAATGCATTAACTAGACTAGATTGAATCAAAATCTTTTGTAATATAAATTAAATGTTATTACTGAAACTAATAAAACTCGTATATGATAGCTAACTTTGTCTGTTTGGTTTGATTTCCAAACACCCAGAGCATAAATTAGACACACTGTGGTGTGTCTGTAGCAGTGGTCACAGAGAGGCTTAGTGGAGCAGGGAGACACACCCTGCACATGGCAGCAGGGTCCCTTTGACTGGAGCTCTGGACTGCATGAACCAGGAAAAGGACACTTGCAGGGCACTGGTATTCCTTCGGCTTTCTGCTCTCTGATGATTTCTGTGACCTAGCTGTTCAGGTCACCCGTCATGCCTTCTCTGCCAGTTTGCAGTGCCAACTGACGAAAATCGTTTCAAAGTTATTTTAAAATTTATTATATATGTGCTCATATATACACGAGCCACAGCACTGGTGTGTGGAGGTCAAAGGTCATAGGAGAACTCTCTAGACCTGTTCCTACCTTATGCCTTCACCAGTCCTGCAGAGCAAGCCCCTTTGCCTGCTGAACCATGTTGTTGGCCCTGAAAACCCTGCTTTAAACTGTATGCCTTATATTTTTGTTAACCTGTTGATTGGCTCACTAGCTCCTCAAATATTTGCTGAGCAAATACTCTGTACATGTGCATTTATATTTTGCGGCCACGTCCCTCAGCAGACAGTGTACTAAAGGAGGAGTCGGTGTGTAGAGAGGAATGTACCGCTTACACAGATCAGTCCGTCCTTCTGTATTCAAATGGTCCAACACATGCAGCTGAGGCCCTTGGATCTTCATGAACGTTGCTAGTGAAACTCACGGAGGATGTATTGACTCACATAGGAGAAGAGGTTGGAATCCATGGGAGCCTCCAACTGTGTGGGGCCTAAAGCATGTGTGGCAGAAATCACCATCTTAAAACCAGCAGAGAGTTTGGATCCACAGTGATCCACATACTGCACATACCAGTGCTTTCAGAGTCTGTTCAGGAGACAGCGCCTTGGGCAGTGTGGGCTGGCCTCACACTCCTGGTGTAAGTGGCCTTCCATCACTGCACCAGGTAGCTGGACTACAGGGGTGTGACACCTTAGGGTTTCTAATATGGCTTACAGTGACAGTCATGTGTAGTATTGTCTTAGTTTTGTGTATAGTGTCTATCGGTCTACCTCATGGCATGATCAAGTAACACAAGGACTCCCAAGGGATATTCTCGTAGGTAACAGCATGAGAGGAGGGGTTGCTGGATGCCTTGGCCTTAAAGCAGAGGTCTGAGGGGGGCCAGTCCTCGGCATACCAGGAGCCAGCCCTTCCTGTTGCTGGGGTGCTTCACCCTGAGAAACAAACTCTGCTGGGAGCGCCACATTCTTTTTTTTTTTAATTTTTTTTATTGATAAAAGAAGAATAAAGAAAAAAAACAAATTTCCACCTCCTCCCAGCCTCCCCTTTCCCTCCCCCTCCTCCCACTCTTCTCCTCCTCCTCCCACTCTTCTCCCCCTCCTCCCACCCCTCTCCCCTTCCCCCCACTCCTCTCCCCCTCCCTCTCCAGTCCAAAGAGCAGTTGGATGTTCACCTTCCTAGATATGGACGGAGGGGGGAGGACCTAGGACTTACCACAGGGCAGGGAACCCTGACTGCTCTTTGGAGCGCCACATTCTTAACGAGACATATGACTACGACTCTAGGAACCCAAGCGTCTCCTTTCCAAGACTCACTTCAGGCTGCTCCCTCACAGAACCCATCGGGAAATCCCATTCCCACATTCAGGCTCTCCCAGCTCTCCATCCTTGCATTCCCGCGCTCTTACTTAATGGCAGCCCCTTTCTCTCTTTAGCTAACACAGTGTCGCGTGTTAGCTGTTGCTGCCATTATATAAGACAAAGTAGTCTCTTTTTGTTTTTTTTCTTTTTCTTTCTTTTTTTTTTGTTTGTTTGTTTTTCGAGACTGGGTTTCTCTTTGGCTTTGGACCTGTCCTGGAACTCACTTTTGTAGACCAGGCTGACCTTGAACTTACAGGGATCCTCCTGTCTCTGCCGCGGGAGTGCTGGGATTAAAGGCGTGCTCCACCACCACCCAGCTGAAATAAGGTATTCTTAAAGAACAGTTAGGGCAAATTTTTAATTCTGGGAATTATGTTGAAACCACACATAACAAAAGTTTAAAATCACGTTATTAAATCCTGACTTTATGGACTTCTCTCTGTAGATGGAAGAACTGGTGGATCCGAGGCATTCTCACCCTGACCATGATCTCCCTGTTTTTCCTGATCATCTCTATGGGGTCCTTCATGCTGATGCTCCTGGTAAGTGATTGGCACCAGTGCCTTGGCTTTTCAGTAGATGCATATCATTGAAGTTGTTTGAGCATATCATTATAAAAAGGTAACCCATGACTTGACAGCAGCAAATTCAGCTCCTTTAGCAGTTTCTACTTCATGAAGTGATCTAGACAAATGTGTTGTTGGTGCAATGGACCCTCAGTGTACTCATGCAGTAGAGACCAAGTGGGTGTGCATTAATACATAGATAGCCAGGATTGTGGGGAGCATTAATACATAGATACCTAGATAGCCAGGATTGTGGGGAGCATTAATACATAGATACCTAGATAGCCAGGATTGTGGGGAGCATTAATACATAGATACCTAGATAGCCAGGATTGTGGGGAGCATTAATACATAGATACCTAGATAGCCAGGATTGTGGGGAGCATTAATACATAGATACCTAGATAGCCAGGATTGTGGGGAGCATTAGGTGTGACGGAAATGCATATAGCACTTCCAAATACTTATAGCTGTCTCGATCCCTGACTTCACAGAACTTAGTGTGACAGCAGAAACACTCAGGACTCAGTAGTGGTAAGTCTCATGACAGGCCATGTTTCAGCCCAGGGGTAGAGAAGCACGCCATCTGGTCTGAAATAGGGATAGCAAAGGCTTACAGAGAGATGGTGCCTAAGCTTGATCCTGAAGATTACCCAGAGAAAGCAAGGTGGATGGCAAGGTGGCTATTCCAGTGTCAATCAAGGGAGGAGCTAATAAGAGAAGGTGGTACTGCCTGCATGGGATCCGAGCTGACCTGTGTGTAACCCTTAGGCTTTAGACTGGCGAGCTGAGTACCTGCCCTCCTGGGAGATTTAGATACGTACGGGAAGCCAAACAAGTCATGAGGGCAAACAGATAAATTAAGCTGACTTCATTCATTTCATAAATGCTTCAAGGTGACTGGTGCATTATGTCACCGAGCATTACCAAAGCCCCGGGATGCGTTAATGGTGGTGCTCAGAAGAGCACACCAGCCTGTTTTCTTGGTGCTTGCTGTTTACACTGTAAAGAACAGATTAGCTGCTTCTCAGTACAGACTGTGTGTTTAAATGAAGACTAGCACTGTCAGAGCAAAAAAGGAGTTGGCAGACGGTCTGGAGCATTGCGCAACGCGTGAGCGGACATCTGAAGGTTGAATAGGAGTCATGGAGGTAGAGAGAGGAGCTAGGAGTGGAGGCGTTCCTCACTCGATGTCTGCCTCAGTTGTGGGAGCCAGGAGAAATCCATTGACTTATCAGGTGTTTCCAATTATCCAGACATGGCTTAGCCATGAATAGTGATGACCATTCTTGGGGCACACACAGTGTTTTTCTTTATTACTATATAAGGATGAGTTGAAAAGGTGACAAGCTCTCTAGATAAAACTGCTCACTCCCCTGGGCAGGCACCGCTGCTCCCACTGTGGCCCCTGCCCTCCCGGGACATACGTGTGCAGCAGGCAGCTGTGCTGGTGTTGGACCCTCCCTTTTACTCATCTCATCTTGGTCCACGCAGCCGCTTCCGTGTACTCACATTCCTCTTCTGCCTCCGGAGAGGACGAGAGGACGAATGCCTCTAACCCACCCTACTGTCTTCCACCGTGTCCTGTTGAGAACAGATATGATTATCAGCAGCATGGTGTGCTTTTCCTTTTACTAAAAATACATTTGAAATTAAAATTTTTTTTTTTTTATTTTCGAGACAGGGTTTCTCTGTAGCTTTTGGTTCCTGTCTTGGAACTAGCTCTTGTAGACCAGGCTGGCCTCGAACTCACAGAGATCCCCTTGCCTCTGCCTCCCGAGTGCTGGGATTAAAGGCGTGCGCCACCACCGCCCGGCTTGAAATTAAAATTAATCACAATAAAAAATTTTTATCAGCACAGGGAGTCAGGGGGTGAAGCCCCCAAGAAGGGCCAGATTACATTTCCATGACAAAATTCAGAGCACTTGCCGGATTGCCCAAGCTGGCCTTGAACTTGCTCAGGGAGGCCAGGCTGGCCTCAGACTTGCTCACTAGGCCAGGCTGGCCTTGAACTTGCTCAGGGAGGCCAGGCTGACCTCAGACTGGCAATCCTGCTGCTTCAGCCTCCGCAGGGTAGGATTATAGTGTGCACCATGCTCAGTTGGATCCTGATTTTTAAAAGAGAATCATCAAACTTCCTAAAGTACTTGAGATTTCTTTACCTTTCCTGCTGTCTAATGGAATGTGAAGCATTGTGTTATTTAAATCACTGTGCTTTTTTTAAACATTCAGGTTATGTTCTGATTCTTTAATAAGAACATCTTTAATTCTGAACATACTGGAGCACAAGTAAGTTCTGATTTCATAAATCAGATTATTTTCTTAAAATAGATTCCTAAACCAAAAATAGGCATTTTTATTTGCATAACGCACATCTGACACTCAACATGTCAAAATCCTGTCTGTTCCTCCAGCCGTCCTGCGTAAATCTGCTGTTCGAGGCTTTCCTCGCTGCTCTGTTCCCTCCTCACCTTAGCCCTCTAATGTGTAATGTTGTCTAAAAAGGCTAAGTCGAAGGCTTGCTTCCCACCGGGATCTAATCACCGAGAGGAGTCTGACCTAGTCAGTCCCATCTGATGGACTTTTCGGAGGTGTGGCCACTTCCAAAGGTGGACCAATGGGAGGAGGTGGTCCAGAGCAGAGAGGCTGTGACACTTGTCTCTTCTCTGGCTCACTCTGTGCCTCCTGCACTGAACAGCCTGTTCCACAATGCCCCCCACAACTCCATGTCTGCGTCACCATAGATCCCCAAATCTCTGAACTCTAAGACCTTTGGAATAAGTTCTTTCTATGTTGTTTTGTCAGATGGCACATTCCTAGTTTCCAGCTTCAATTAATCTAGTCTCCATGTGTCCCCGCGACACTCTCTGCTGGTTTGCACTCTGTTCACACCCACATCCGTGCCTTCTGACAGCTCTGAGCTACTTAGCCTAGCATGCATGGGTCATCTGCAGACGTGACTGGCTGTTTCTGTTTGATGCTGCCTCTGCCCGTCCATCCCCTACCACAGGTGTGTGTGGTTGTTTCCACATGGCCTTAGAGTTACGTGCTTCTTCACAGTCTCTCTCTCTCTCTCTCTCTCTCTCTCTCTCTCTCTCTCTCTCTCTCTCTCTCTCTCTCTCTGTCTCTCTCTCTCTCTCTGATAGCAAATGCCCCAGATCACTTCCAGGACTCTTCAGTATCTGTTAAAGAATTGGCTCTTGTTTTTAATCTCCTAACACATTAACTGGGCCAGTGAAATTCTTTCAATGTTTATCGCTACCTGTGTCAGTAGCACGGTGTATCAATTTCTGCATAATCTCCTGGTTCGTAAAACTATAAAGACATTTTAAAGATTCTTATCTCTAGCACTTTGAATTCCTTTGGTTGTCCCAGACTTTCTGTAGCCTCCTCGCCAGCTGTAACGATAATCACACAGATATCATGGCTGCTAAATAAAGCCCTTTCCCTCCTGTCCGTTCAGTGCTGCCTTCAGTGCTGCGTGGGTGTTCATGAGATCGCATCACTGCACGTGATACTCTAAAAGCTCTTTGTTCTCTTAAATAGTGTAGTTTGCCATTTTGTCTTCAACACTGAACTTTGTCCCCATTCTTTGATTATTTTTTGTGAAAATAACCTTTTATTTCATATTTACACAAAGATTATTTGAAGAATGACCTTTAAATATCCTTTGTTTTATAATACACTAATGACTTTTGCCTCCAGTCTTTCTTTACTTTCCTGTACTATGAGATAATATTTCTTTATTATGTGACTAAAGGGAACACTTATTTTTTAAAGGTATATGATTGGACATATGATCAATATTTGGTGTCAAAGTAGCTTAAAAATCCCTGAATGGCAGGTTTGAGAAGGCTAGTTTATAGAAATCCTTCTCTCCTCAACCCGTGTGTGCATGTTTGTGTGTGTGCATTCACTTGTGTGCCTGCACTTTCTCGTGTGTGTACATCCTGGAGGTGGAAGATTGCTGTTGAGGTCTGTCTGTCTCTGCACCTTCTCTTTGGAGGTAGGGTCTCTCATTGAGTCTGGAGCTTCATGCTCAGGCCTCTGTCTGACCCCTGAGGCCTGGGATGCTCCTGCGTCTGCTCCATCCCTTCCCCAGTGCCGGGGTTGGAACGTCATGCATGTCAGCCTAGGTCCTCATGCTTGTGCAGTGTGTTGCGTTATCACTGTCTCATTCACCCAAGAGATGCTAAAAAAAAATACACCTACAAACATGAATTTTGAAACTTTTTTCAATGAAAGACCAAACAGTAATGTTTTATATTCTAAGCTACAAATTGGCCTGTTATAGTCTTTGATTTTTAAACTCTTTAAGCTTATAAAAGTCTCATTTTGATGGAGGAAGGTCATTGGTCAATTAATAAAGAAACTGCTTGGCCCTGATAGGTTAGAACATAGGTGGGTGGAGTAAACAGAACAGAATGCTGGGAGGAAGAGGAAGTGAGCTCAGAGGCCATGCTCCCCTCTCGCGGGCAGACGCGATGAAGCTCTGACCCAGGATGGACGCAGGCTAGAATCTTCCCAGTAAGCGCACCTTGGGGTGCTACACACATTATTAGAAATGGGCTAGTCCAGGTGCGAGAGTTAGCCAAGAAGAGGCTAGATATAATGGGCCAAGCAGTGTTTAAAAGAATACAGTTTGTGTGTTGTTATTTCGGGGCATAAGCTAGCCCGCAGCTCCTACTGCATCATTTTTTGTACAAGATTGCACAATGACAAGCCCTTGGGTGTGCTGTTTAAAGGAAGGAAAAGAATCCATTGTGTTCACCAAGACTCCCTTCTGGCTCAGAGGTTCTCACTGTGCTGTTTGAGTCTTGGAATTGGCCAGGCGTGAGCAAGATGTTGCAGCTGTTATGGTTTAAGTAAAATTATGGAAGGGAAGGGGACGAGGTGGGGGGAGAGGAACCAGGGCAGCAGCTACCTCTTAAGGAGAAAGACAGAAAGGAATAGGCCCTGGCTGCAAGGAGGAAGGAAGATCTGCATGCCTCAGTGGTGGGGGTGGGCAGGGTGGTGTGTGTGTGAGTGGGGCTTGTCTCTTAAAGGGACAGGGCAGACCATTACATTCACATCTCTTTTTTTATATGAAAAGGCAGGAGGTTAGGCACAACAGGTTAAAGGAATTGGATTTGCGGATTCTCAAGACTGCTTCCTGCTTATTTGTGGGCATCTTGGGGTGGGGGGACCTGAGCAAGATGGGTGCTGGTCACATCCTGGCATAGCTGGTCTCTTTGTTCCTGTCCAGTGTTTGTGGTATGGAAACGTCTGGTGTCTCTTACACATGTTTAAGGCACAACAGAGGATAAAGTTAAGTTTAGGAAAAAAAAAATTAGGACCAGGGAATTGAGAGGGGCGTATCTGACCTGTTTAAGGTGGATCCTCCAATTCAGCTCCCTGGAACTCACAAGAATTCTTTGGGTTTATGAAAATTTAAACAGCAGTAGAACGATTGTGACAGATGTTTTTCCACAATGAAAAGTATTTTTAAGACTATGGAAGGCAGCGTGAGAGAAATTTGATAAGTTGTATTTGTCTTCACACCTTTATAATTTGCAGGTACACACCTTAATGACTTGTATTTATGTTTTACTGAAATTTGTTTGGTGAGGTTGTCCTTTTAAACTGACAAAACCTCTCAGCTGTCAGACTGTATCAGAGATCTTTGGAAGGATAAAATTTTACTTGAGTTATTGTTTAAAAAACTACATAAGAACTTACTTGGTTGGCACCTAGAGCTACTCCTCAGGGTCCTCCATGGTTGCTGAAGGTTGTATTTGTCTTTTGCTGTTTAACTCAGGGCCTGCCAGGCTCCTGAAGATCCTGTGGGCTAAGAAATCTGTAGGAAGACAAGCCTACCTTGACCTGACCAGCTAGGCTGTCAATTCCAGTGATTCTGTCCACATCTGGAGATCTTCAGTTTAGATGAAAGGCAGTTTATCTCAGTGGTCAGCACTTTGCAGTTGAAGCAAATTGTGCATGGATGTTGTTCTGTGTCCATTTGTCTTCTGTCTTCTTTGGAGAAAATGGAGTGCTGCTGCTAAGAGCCAACCTGTCTGTTTTTGTTATAAAAAGTTTTTTTTTTAATAATTAAGCATTTAAATGCCATATTCCCCAGATCTCTGAGCAGATGAGAGCTGTTTACTGGGTATAGATAAGTCATAACTACAGTATAGAATCTTCCTAGAGAACTGGGTCTAAGCTTGACTATACTGGCTCTCAATTTAACAGGTAAGATTTATACTTGTAAAAAGACAGAAAGAAGGAAAAATTACAATAGAAGGTTAACAGCAGAACTGATAATAGCAGAGAACAGCTTATTATATTTTAAATCGGGGTTGAATTAAGAGACTTAAAAGTACATACCAGTTTAAAATATGAGACTTTTTACTTTGTAGTCTGGAATGAGATACAAGAACAGAAAATTATAACATTTAACAGTAAACATAGGTGCATTTAAGAAACATGTATGTACGTGCGTGCGCGCACACACATACACATACACACACACACAGTGAACAGGAATTGGGCAAAGTGGATGCTTTGGTGGGCTCTTCCAAAGGCATGCCACTGTGTAAAACAGACATGTAACAGAGTCAACACCAGGGAACCAGGTAGGGAATACTTCAGTAAAGATGGCAGGACTTGGTCACCTGACTGACTCTCAGTTAAGATGGCAATAAAGTCACCTGACCTCAATCAAAATGGCGGCAGTCACATGTTGAATGGAAGAGAGACCTAGAGGCATGATCTGCCCTGTTGCTGAGCCGCCATGCCACAATCCACTATGGGGAATAAAGGCTGGAATTGAAAACAGCTGCCTCGTGGATCAGTTTCTGCGGGACCAGTGGTAGTGGTGTCAGGGATAGTTTGAGGAAAAGTGGAGCTGGTGGGACACCAGCAGAGCATTCACAGGCGGGTGGCTGATAGTTTGAGGGTTTATACCATAGTTGAAGATGTGAAAACCCACAAAACAGCAAACACCGCAGGGCCTATAGGAGGACGTCTCCTCTCTACAGGCGGATGTTAAAGCCTGACTGGCTCCGGCCGCTCTGAGCAGTCTCATGGTGGGGACTACTTATGAGCGGTCCAAAGAAAAGAAAAAGAAAAATCTGAGGGACCCCGGGCCCCAAAATGAATGCACCACACAGCATGTGCAGTGCTAGCACGGGAGGACCAACCGAGGTCGTCCGGGCACGTTTTTAGCTACGGGAAGCAACCAGAGATGAATGTCAATGGAGGGCTCAACCTCAGCAGTGAAGGCTGTGGTTGGCTGACTGGAAGGGGAAAACTCACCACTGAAGCCGCTGGTGAGTGTAGAGGTCAGTGTTTAGGCAGATAGAATGTAGAGCTAATGCAAAGAAACTGGTTCTGGAGTCCAGGGTTTCACGTGTCCTCTGCTGGCCCACCTGTGGGCAGGAAGGAACATGGAGAGAGCCTGGCCAAGTCAGGAGCACCAAATGTTATGGTAAAAATAAAACGCCATAGGTCCCTGAGTGGTGGCAGTGGGCAGCAGGCACGAGACCACAATGGGCCACGAATGCAGTCATTCCCAGGCAGGGAGCAGCACAGCGGGTGAGAGACAGAGATCTGTTAGGCACACCATGCAGAGAACGTGGGTATTTATTTAGTGGGTTATAGAGAGGAAAGGGAAGAAGTGGGGAGAAGGGAGAGTGGCAGAAGCTACCTCTTCGGGAGAGAGACTGAAAGGAAGGGACTCAGGCTAGAAGTGAAAGAAAGATCCTCTTGCTTACTTGGTGGATGGGGGTGGGGGGTGTGGAGAGTGGGGGAGGGAGTGGGCAGGGCTTGTCTCTTAAAGGGACAGGACAGACATTACAGCAGCCTCACCTTGATCCCTGGTTTATCACTGGGAAGGGCTGATGCTCAGGAACACAAGGACACCTTGCAGGCAGAGCTCCATCAGCTTTGTTGTCTGTGTGGACATGCTGGCGACGCTGCCCAGACTGACCAGAGCTGTTGCTGGCTGTGCTGTACCTGTACCTGAAACACAGGAGGCTGGGGAGCTGAGAAGGGAGTGAGAGGCCAGTTTGTCCTATAGTGTGAGACCCGTCTCAGAAAAGATTATCCACCTCAAGAAATGGTGAATACGTGGCAATAAATAATAATAAAAACCTCCCAAGAGGACTACTGAGAACTCAAGAACAATGGCAATGGGTTTTTGATCCTACTGCACGCACTGGCTTTGGGGGAGCCTAGGCAGTTTGGCCGCTCACCTTACTAGACCTGGATGGAGGTGGGCGGTCCTTGGACTTCCCACAGGGCAGGGAACCCTGATTGCTCTTCGAGCTGATGAGGGAGGGGGACTTGATCAGGGGAGGGGGGGAAGTGGGAGGCGGTGGCGGGGAGGAGGCAGAAATCCTTAATAAATAAATAAATTAAAAAAAAAAAAGAAACCTCCCAAGGACTCGCTACCCCTGGCTATTCTTGGGAACATCTCAGGCCCTCGTTTTAACTATCCTTTTGCTGCTCCATTAGGCATCACTTCCCTTGAAAGAGTGAATATTGCCTCTTTGCTATTGCCATTTAGAATAATTAGAAATAGGTAGATTAAGACTTTCTAAAATACACATAAGTCACACAGCACAGATATAAACACTGGAGATCACGTGACCCTGTTGTTTTACTCTCAGGTTCTGGGCATCCAAGTGAAATGTTTCCACGAGATCATCACCATTGGGTACAGAGTCTATCACTCCTATGACCTTCCATGGTTCAGAACACTGAGTTGGTGAGTGACTGACACACTGCTCTGGATAGGGAAATCGAGTCCATCTCTAACATTTCTAATTGCAGAATGATTTTGGAGAAAGAGAAACATGCTGTAACTGAATTTATAATGAAGAAAATAACCTTTGTTCCTCCTCCAGCACAGCGATCCTCAAGCTTTCATTTTAGTCTTTGTAGTGACATCTAATAAATGATTAATATATATATAATTTTATTTCCTTCCTGATCATAATTTTATGAAAAGCTCTCTTTTTCCCCAGTTGATCAGAGAACATCAAATATTTGATTTGTGTGTGTGTGTGTGTAGCTTTGCTTTACTTATTATTTTTAACATTTAAGGCATTCATCCCTGCCAAGACTTTGGAGTAGGAAACACGGCACTATGCTAGCTCATAGTCAGGCTCCATGGTCGTAAGGAAGCTATTCCATTAACATCTTCTCTGAAGCCACTGTCTTCCTAAAACAGGTGTTTCTCACCTCTGGGCTTAGACTATTCTAAATAGTTCCTACCTGAGTGTGCTGACACAGACCTTTGACCCTGGTTCTAGGATCCTGGCCACAACAACTTGCTCAATTGCCCATTGTCTGAGGCAGGAGGGCCATGAGGTCAAGACTATTCTGAGAGGTCAAGACCAACCTGAGCTGTTTAATAAGATCCTGGAGGTGGGGAAAGTGGTGGAGTGGGTGTTGATATTATAAGGGGCCATTTTCTCCTAGTACTTTTCTCTGTTCTTATAAAATATATGGGAAACACACACACACTAAATCAAAATAAGAAGAATCATTGTTTGATTGGAACCCTTCTGGGCATTGAGAAGAACTGAGAAAAATGTCAGAACTATGTGCAGAGCAATGGGGGAGATGATCAGCCACCTCTTCCTCCTTCCCTCTTAACTAGCTGGTGAGGCGAGGTTGTGTTCTCCGGGGTTAGTTATTAAACATAAGAACATTGAGCAGCCAGGAGCTAATTTTCATTATAAACTTAATGCTGTGTTTGCGCAGATGTGTGCACATCTGCCTGTTGATTGTAAACTCAGTGCTGTGTGTATGTGTGTGTGTGCGTGCATGGACATATGAACATCTGTCTGTTGCATTTTGACATTGTTGTCTCTGATACTATATTTTGATTGAACACATGAATTGTACTTGGTGAATTGCTGATTGCTGTTGACTGGTCTGAAATAAAGTTTGAATGAGAAAACAGCATTTTTTTTGTAGAGTGTATTTTGAATTAATCACTCAAATTTGGTTTTTTTGCCATCAAAAATGCAGGGAATAATTGTGTCCCATTTGGTGGGGAGAGCATTCATACTCACCAAGCTAATGGGTTTCAATTGCAGGTACTTCCTCCTGTGTGTGAACTACTTCTTCTATGGAGAGACAGTGGCGGATTACTTTGCTACGTTTGTTCAGAGGGAGGAGCAGCTACAGTTCCTCATTCGCTACCACAGGTTCATATCCTTCGCCCTCTACCTGGCAGGTAAATTGAGGTCGGTCTGCACTGACCTGCGTTAATGTTTCCCACATGTGTCTTTACCTAGGTTATTTAAATGCGTTTGTGTGTTTTTTCTGTTGCATTCTGTTCCGGGCTCTCTTTACATCATTACTCATGCATAAAATTATTTTTTTCCATTGTGGGCTTAAGTAGCATTCATTCCCTAGTGGTAATTAAAGCAAACATAATTATAGCATTCCATGTTCCTGAAATTTTTCTTATCAATTTATAATTAAAAAAGAGAAAATTTGAAACATTTATTAGAGTATGTATTAATCAAACATAATTTGCAGAGAAAATTTTGCAAATATGTATTTATAATTGTCCCTAGGGAATAAGGTTTCGTCTAGAGCGTTGGTTCCCCACCTTGCTAAGGATGTGGCCCTTTAACACAGTCCTCGGGTTGTGGTGACCCCAACCATAAAACTGCATCATTGCTCCTTCATTCTGTAACTTTGCGACTGTTATGAATGGTAATATAAATACTTCTGGAGATAGGGGTTTGACAAAGAGGTTGTGACCCACAGATTGAGAACCACTCTTCTGTATGAACCAGGCAATCTGCTGGAGAAGGCGTGTTTTGTGGGCAAGCTTGCTTCCAGGACGCCAGTGCCTTTCTCATTGCTGCCGATTAGGGCGTGGAACCCAGTGTGGAACATCTGGGGCTTTGAGAGGATGGGAAGTTTTCCTAAAGGATTTTCCACACTTTATTTCTGCTTTGTTATCCAATCTGTTTCCTGATTTCTTCCCTTAATTTTAAAAGTTTTAGCCGGGTGTGGTGGCACATAGCTTTAATCCTAGCACTCTGAGATAGATCTCTGTGACTGCCAAGCCAGCCTGGTCTAGAGGAGTTCGAGGACAGCCAGTGCTACATAGAGAAACCCTGTCCCCAACCCCCACCCCAAATGTTATTAATAGATGGTTCCGTGGTTAAGAGCACTTGCTGCTCTTGCCACAGACCCAGGTTCGAGTCTCAGCGTGCTCGTCATGAATCACTACTGTCAGTCTCTCTTCTGCATATACACATCCATACAGGCTAAATGCACACACACGGTAAAATAAATAAATCTTTACAAGGTTATTGATGATGTGTTTACAGAAGATGCGTTCTTAGAAATAGGCATTAGAATATCCCTGATCCTTCAGTTTGTAGGCAGTTGGTCTCTTTGAATTCTTGGCAGCTGGAAGGTGTGGCCCCTGCTGAGAGGTCACCTAAATTCTGTAGTCTGCGAGGCAGGGCTGCCTGCTCCTCAGTGCACATCCGTGCTCTGTGTCTTGCTCTGAAGTCAGTTTTGAGATGGGATCTTTCCTTGGGAGATAGGAATGCACCTTATTAATGTTTTAAAAAGTTAGTGAAGTTAGCAGGAAAACGTTTTGTAGTGGCTTCTGGCTTTTCCGAGTTCGTTCATTTATTTTCTTTGGTGGCTTGTAGTGGTGCTCAAATTGAGGGTCCTACATTCCTCGGCAAGTGCTGGGTCTCCAGTCTGTTTTCTGCCTGAGGAGGCCGGGAGTGGAGGGCACTGGATGCCCTGGAACTGGGGTTGGAGATAGTTGTGAGCTACCAGATGGGTACTGGGAATCAAACCAAGGTCTTCTGGAAGAGAAGCCAGTGCTCTTAAGCCACAGGCCGTCCCTCCAGCCTCTCCATTCATTTTTAACTCTTTACTCTCCTTCTACTGAATCGGCTGTTGAGTCTGGCGATATTTTCCTTCCATCCTCTTGGTTCTGGTTGGTCTTCATTTCCTTGGTGGCATTTGCATGGACTGCCTGGGCTGAATAGAAATGAGCGTGCATGCTCAACTGAGCTTCAACCTGATTTTACTTCTTCCCCCATCTTCACAGAGCCCATTGCTTTCTCAGTCCTGTGGGCTGTCAGGAACAGCCAGCTTTTCTAACAAAGTTCCTAAAGTCAGTGGAGTCTGAGTAGTGTGGGAAGGCTGTACCTGTGCCCGCTGCTGACCGGGGCCTGGTCTGTACCTCTCCATGGGAGACTGGAGAAATGAAAACCATGCCAAGACTCTAAAACAGTCTTATTAAAGATAGGATGTTTTTTTTAAAAAAAATATATACTCTATACTTTGTAGTAAACATTCAGAAAAACAAAGAAGTATTCAGTAAGATCATTTTGATGCCTTGGAGCCTTACTTCCGGTCTCCAGGGACTTGCTGAAGTTATTCTAATTTTCAGAGTATTCGAGCTTGTACGCTACTTTCCTATCTTCCGTCACCTATTTTCTTAGACAGATGAAATGTGATTATTCTATAACCCATCACTTCCAGTTAATGTAGCTTCAGGTGGTTGTATAGTACCATGTCTAAACCCACGCCAGTGTCTCCTGATCCATAGTTGTATCAGACTGCAGCTTGAAGTCCAACCAGGCACAAGTCCATGTATACAAGGCTGCTTTTTCTGCCCTTCCCACTGTTGGTGGCTGTAGCTCATGCTTGAGAATAGCATCTGTCGACCAGAGACAGACAGCGAATTGATTTTCTTGTTGTTTCTGTTGAGACTTTCTACAGATTGTTCTGTATGTGAAAGGTTTAGAATCTCATAAAATAACCATTGGTTGTTTTTCCCTGTGATGTACTGATTTCTACCAGACATGTCACCGCACGGTAATAGGGCAGTGTTCACAAAGCTCATTTGAAAGTCACTGGTTCTTCTTTGAACAAACATTCAAGTCCTCAGTGTGGCGGCACTGACAGCATGGGGGACAGTGGCTGACCCCAACCCTGAGTAAAGCCTGTGAGGCTCAGTGCCCCAATTCACGGCGGAAACATGATGAGTAGGATTAACAGAAGCAGGAAGAGAAGGCCTTGCTCAGAGGAGGAGGGCTTGGATAGCTTGGAGAAAAGGTGTCTGGTGCCATGAAAAGTGAGGAGTAGGCGGGTCTCTGCTGTTCATCCTGGGACTAGCTGGCTGAGCCGGGATCAGAGCTGAGAAGATGGCATGTCCAAGCCCGGAGAGTTGGTACCTACCTGTGTCTCGAGAAGCATTTTTTGTCCCGGAAGGGGTTTGTCCTTCTCCCGGGGAAGCCACATGGGGTTTCCACACCAAGAGAAGATAAAAGCAAAGTCTGTGACTAAGTGAGAAATGGGTTGGGAGCAGTTAGCAGGGAGAGGAGCGAGGAGGCAGAGCCTGTGCCCTGCAGATTTATACTCAGCACCTAAACAGTGAACAATTAGCTGGTCCTTGGAGCCCAGCCACTATTTTATGACAGTCTAATAAACATTGCTCCGGGTCCCAGGTTATTGGTCTAAGATATACTTTCAAATCGAGATCTTTATATATCCACATCCAGTTGTAAGAATTAACATTTGCCTTTTGCATTTTGCCCAGTTCCTACCCATGTAGCTATCTGAAAGCTCTCGTGTCATCCTAGGAGATAGACAATTGTCATAGTCCCGTAAAACACAAACACACACACACAGCAGCTTGGATTGAGCATGGAACTATTTGGTCCAACTCCGTGGCTCTCAATGCT
Organism: Microtus pennsylvanicus; assembly: GCF_037038515.1. Lineage (NCBI taxonomy): Eukaryota > Metazoa > Chordata > Mammalia > Rodentia > Cricetidae > Microtus > Microtus pennsylvanicus. The sequence goes on along the minus strand of NC_134590.1, from coordinate 6,800,915 downwards.
TGTGGCTCTCATTTGGTCAATTCTTAGAGCCCAGCAGTGAGTTTCCTTTTGTGTTTGCTGAATGATGAGACGGCTGAAAATGTGTGGATCCACAGGACGCTTTTGAGCGCTGTCACCTCGGCCTCACTGCTTTGCGTGTGGTGCTGATGAGTCTTTAAGTCGTCAGCAGTGCTGTGAGTCTGACTGATGGAGCTGGACTTTGAGATGGTGTAAGGAGATAGGAACCCTGCCGCTCATTTATCTGTATGTTCACACGACAGTGTAAAGGGGCGCAGGGAAATGCTGGTTTATTGCCATGACCAAAGGACTTTGCAAAGATGTCCTAGCTGATGTAAAAAGCAAAGACAGCCTAGGCTGATTCATTGACATTATATTTTATTGGAAAAAAATGTAGCTATCTCTGGGTCTGTCCACCTTATCAGAGGCCATGAAGTTCAATGACTTGCTTCCTGTCATACAAGACAACTCACTGAGTAGAATCTTGAAGTTGTCCTGACATTAAATAATCTCATCACAAAGAGAATTTGACTAAGAAGCAAAGAAAAAAAGTCAGCAAAACTGGAAATAGTACACAGAGACTAGATTTGCATAAAAAAGAGCACCATCTCCCAGGCTTGATGACTTGGGTTGGGGCTGTTTAGGAATGAGAGCAAACATGTGGTTGCAAGTTCTGTGATGTCGGTTGATACGTTTGGGGTGCTTGACCCCCAAAGGACATCAGTAGCTACAGTCATGCATGTATTATCTTAGCTAAGGATTGTTTTGCTTACATGTTATATGTGGTTGTTTTGGTTTCTGTAAAATCCTTAGGTCTCCTTTGGCAGCTTTTCTTCTCACATTCAGCTGCCATGACTGTGTATCAGTGTCTGAACTACCTGTTCCTTTAACCTTTGTGTGCACAGCTCAGCCGTAGTCTAGGGTGTGACTCTACCACACAGTGCAGCGTGCCTCTGAAGTTACCTAAGATGATGCCAGAAGTTTTGGCAAGTAGTATAAAAAGAATGAGGAGGAAGTTGGTAAGCACCGTGTTCAAACCCAGGCTCCTCCTCGTGGCCGGTTCAGAGTTGACACCACATGTTTACTGGGTCCTTAATCACTAATATTAAAATTTAAAAACAATTATTTTTCCGTTTTCCATCTCTTCAGCTAGACGGTAAGCTCTGTAATGCTCGTGACTATCTCACCTTTTTTTTTTTGTATCTTGCACCTGGAATGTTATAAATGCTTGATATGTTTTTAAACTGTTAACTCATTTTCTGAAATCTGCTGTATTGTGTCTAATCTCCTGTATTGTGTCTTGTGGGCTTTTCCAGTATCTCAATTTTTCCTAAACTTTTCATGACCTGCTCGGCCATCTCATCTGCTTCTATTCTTGGCTATAGAGACTTTGTTTTGTTGGTTGGAAACCGGCTCTCACTGCTACCTTGGGAGTGCTTGGGATGGGATGCAGGATGGTCATATCTGCATCAGCACCTCCAGCTCAGCCAGTCCCGCTCCACATAACTACATTGAGAGCTGTTACATCATAGCTGAGTGGGTTAGGGACCTGTGCTAGTGTGCTTTCTGTTGCTGTGATAAAACACTGATCAAAAGCAACTTGGGGAAGAAAGAGTTTCTTTGATTTATATTTCGTGATCATGGTTCATCACTGAGGGAAGCCACAGCCAGAACCTGGAGGCAAGGGATGAACCGAGTCTATGGGGGATCTTTGCCTACTGGCTTGCTCCCATTGCTTGATCTGCTACTCCAGACCACTTGCCCAGGGGTGTCACTGCCTGCAGTGGGTTGGGCCCTTCCACATCCATCATTAATCAAGAAAATGCCCCACAGCCATGTCTACAAGCCAGTCTGATGGAGGCAGCTCCTCAGTTAAGTGCCCTTCTTTCCAGGTGACAAGTTAGTAAAAACTAACTGACTTTTTTAGTGAATACTGGTGTCTGTAGTCATCTAATAAAGCCTGTGATTTTAATTGAAAACATAACTATTTAAATATTCTTCAGTCAAGAAAAGGTATGACTGTGAATCCAATTGTAAAAATTATCTTAACTCTGGAGTTACTAGGTTATATATGTACACTTTTATGTTTTAAGCGTAAAATATTCACATAGCCATGTAGTTGTGAATGATAATGATTTTCATATCTAGTTTTATAAAGGATGCTTTTCTTTAAAAATATTTAGCTTTAGATAAACTTGATGTCTTAGTCACTGTTCTATTGAGTTTAGCCTTTTGAGAATTTTCCACATTGATTTCCACAGCGGCTACACCAGTTTGTAGCTCTACCAGTAAAGAACAATAGTTCTCCTTTCCTATACCCTCACCAACTTTTGTTGTCAGCTGTTTTTTCTTCCCTCCCTCCCTCTCTTCTTCCTTCTGTCCCTCCCTTCTTTTTCAGTTTTTCAAGACAGGGGTTCTCTACAGCCCAGTAACGGCCCTAGCTGTCTGGGAACTCTGTAGACCAGGCTGACCTTGAACTCACAGAGGTCTGCCTGCCTCTGCCTCCCAAGGGCTGGGATTAAAGGTACGTGCCACCACCAACACCCACCTCTGTTTTCTTGATCTTAGCCATTCTGCTAGAGTAAGGCGAAACCTCAGTGTTTAAATTTGCATTTGAGATATTTCTTATCCATTTTTATTTCTTTTGAGAAATCTGTTCAGATCCTCGGCTCAGTTTTTAATCTGACCATTTATTTTTCAGGACTATTTGTGAGTTTCTGTATATTTTGGGTATTAATCCTTCATTAGGTGAAGAGTTGTCACATTCTCTGCTCTGGGTCTTCCTCTTCCCTTGACTGATTCTTTCCTGTGCTGTATGGGATTTTTAGTTCTGTGAGGTCCCATTTGTCAATGCTTGGCCTCAATACCCAAGCAAACTAAGTTGCTTTCAGAGAGCGCTCCTTATAGTAGTTCTGAGTGAGGTCTTTGGTGCATTTGGGATTGATTCTGTGCAGTGTGGTAAAAATGGCTGCAGTGCCAGGCTTCTGCATGTGGGCTTCCGTGGATTTGAGGAGTCAGAAAGGCGAAACGGTACCTACTGCATCCATACACAAAATTCTCAATGAAGAAAACAAAATCTCGTCATCACAGAAGGAAAACGTCAGGCAGTCTGTCTAAAACCAGACTTTCACACACTTGGCAGCTGAAGCAGCACGGGTTTCATGTTCTTGGTTCTCTCCCCATCTCGTGAATATTGTTACAGCTTTTGCATGCTTGCAGCAAAGCATGTTGGCCTCCTGGTTTTGTAGTCCAGCAAGCCGATGATCCTGTCAGTGACAAGTAGGAGTAGGAACTCTGGTCAGCTCCCTAGCGCCTGTATTTTGTTGCCATCCTTTGCAGTGGACATGTAGAGTGAGGTATCAAAAGTAGACAGAGGCCGATTCCCCGCTTGTGGAGATATGCACCCTTGGTTTTCCTGCCTGGTGAACTGAGCACAAAGTGCAAGGCCGAGTGTTTGTCTCATGTGGTACAGGTCAGCCGATAACAGACTCAGTTTCTGTGTCAGGTCCACTCCAAGCTCACTGCAGAATGCATGGTGGCTTATCTCAGCCAGACTCAGTTCATGCATTTTGAGTCTCCACCTCTGAGCAGCGTGTCTGAAAGCTTACTGGTATTCTGAGAGAGCCCCTCGTCGTGTTAGTGTATGAATGGGGAGTGTCCCTGAGTTGGGTACTGTAGCATGTCTTCATCGCAGTGAATGTATGTGACACAGTCAGACACTGGGAAGTGAGAAGTGACTTAAAAGCACATGTTTCACTGTATGTATACTGCTGGTGTGAGAAACTTCAAGTCAGTCTTTGTTCACTACAAGTTATTCTTGCCACGTGAGTTTTCACGGAACCACGTGACTTAAGAACCAGGAGCATCTAAACATTTCTTTTATTTCTGCAATTCTCAGTGCAGAGACAAAACTTTTTTCTTCATTCATGAAGTGATGTGGATTGTCCTTCTGCATATGTGTTGCTATAATTGGTTGCTGAAGAAAACTGTTTTGGCCAGTGAGAAATCTGAACAGATTTAGAGAGTAGGCAGAGTCAGAGAGTTGCCGAAGGAGAAGGGCACGCAGGAACCTTTCCGGTAGGCCACAGCCTCTTAGTGATACACAGATTGATAGAAATGGGTTAATTTAGAGTGTAAGAGCTAGCTAGGAATATTCACACTACAATCATTGGCCAAACAGTGTTGTAATTAATACAGTTTCTATGTGATTATTCGGGTCTAGGCAGCCAGAAAAGCAAGCATAGTCTCTGCCTATAGTGAAGTGGTGATGGTGAAGGAGAGCTACATCAACGGTATCAGAAGGACTGGATTAATACACATAAAAGCTTAGATGGAGTTAGGAACATAGCATGCTCAATGGGCATTAGCTGCCATAGTTACTCATTTTCATGGACACTGAACACGTTCTGTAATACTCTCAATCAATGGACATTTTATGTAGTGGAATTTCCTATGCTGAAGATTAAGCATCAGACCCCACCCCCCACATGCTAGGCAAACACTCAGCCACTAACCTGTCAGCCTGCTCTTGGTAAATTGATAACCTAAGATGTTTTCCAGCTTCCATATTAGCAAGGGACTAATTCATTTAATTAATGTAGGAGACAGTGATTGAATTTTTCCCATGGAATATGTCTGGCACGTGGGAGATTTCACAATTGTTCCTTCAGGAGACTGCTTAGGATGCTCTCTGTAAAGTAGGAGAGGTCGTTGAGTGATGACTGACACATGCTTGGATGAAGTGCAGGAAACTGGTTTTGGGTGTGTGGGGGGTGTTCAGGGATCTTATACTCCGTGCAGAATCCCACAGTTTGTCTTGTGTTTTTGAACAGGTTTCTGCATGTTCGTGCTGAGCTTGGTGAAGAAACACTACCGCCTGCAGTTTTACATGGTGTGTATCAACAGTTTTCCATAGTAGCATTCATCTTTCTTCCTGTACGTGAAGAGATAACAGTCAAATTAGCTAGTTAATGTCTTACCCGAGCCCAAAGAATTTATCAGGTTTTTTATGTGTTCATTTGATACGAAATGTTGAAGTTGAAAAGATTTTGAGATTTAAAATATACAACTGTCCCTAAAGTGTTCCTGAAACATTTTTAGGTATTTTCAAAGGAAATAATGTAAATGATAAGTTTGAATTTCCTGACTGTGGGAACTCATCTCTGGGATAGTAGCTGAAGCCTAGCAAGTTTGTGTCACGTATTGAAGGTGTCCTTGGACACTGGCTGTTGGCTTCAGCGTAGTGCAGAGTATGTGGTTTCGTGGTGGTTATGGTCAGCCATAGTCATTGTTGCCCTCAGGTAGTTTGTTCGGTGGAGAGAAGCAAGATCCACAGTGAGCTTCTCGTTTCCCTAAAGTGGAGCTAATTACAAGTCTGAAGTACAATGCAGTTCTGAGAGGTGCAACTCCGGGATCAGCAAGGCGTTTCTCAGGTTGACTCATACTTCCCACTTGAGCGTTTCTTTAAGAAGATATTCCACAAATTATTATTGCTAAGAAATCTGTAGTGTTTTCTACATTTATAATTTCAGGTGATCCTAGAATAAAATCTTAATGAGATCTAAGAACATCAAGACTGGTTGGAAATAACCAGACTTCCTGTCAGGAACACGGTTCTAGGACCCTTGTGAATGACAAACTCTGCACGCTTGAGCGCCTTCTGTTTCTCAATGGTCCGCTGGATCCTCCTTTGTACCTCACATCATTCCTGTTAATTATAATACTTAACATAGTCAAATCCTGTGCAAATAGTTATTGCTTGGGGAATAATGACAAGAAAAGAATAAGTGTGCATGTTGATCCATGTACCTGTGGTTCCTGGATTTGTGGGTATAGGATTAACTGTATGTAGAGGGCCAGCTGTGCAGTATAATAGGGCCAGTTGCCTATTGGAAAAAAGGGTGTATTGTAATGTAACTACTGTAAAGTGCTTGGTTCCTTTAAGTGTATACCAGTAGACTAGAAGAAAGCAGTCAACATAAAATATCTTGTTAAAATATAAATAATGTTTAAGAGTAAATAAAAATCTGAATTATTTAAAAAATCACTTCCTAATTGCCAAACCAGTTTATCTGATGAGTACACAGAATGACTGTTTTTGGTTCACATTCTGCTCATAGTAATTATACTATAGTCACTAAAACAGCCCACCCTCAGACTGAGGGCCAAGCAGGCGTGATGAGGGAAACAGCACAGGGCTTTGAAATTCTGAAATTGCATCATGTCATTGAGCAGACTTAGAAAGATCGTCTTTCAGCAAGAAAAGATGGAACGTAAAGGCAGTTGAATCCTGAGGGTTTCAAGCATTCGAAGTTAGAATAACTCTTTGCAGGGAAGGTTGTCAGGAAACTCAGGAGAGACTGCAGCTTCAGCATGCTAACTATGGGGCTCTCAGAGACCAGCACTGCTTCCTCACACCACAGCGATGCTGTCAACAGAGTGCTCCAAGATGGCACCTTATTTCTTTGTGATTTTAAAGACTTAATAGTATGTCTCACTGGTATTAGCATTCCTTTTATCTATAAATTAAAATAATTTTGCTAAATGTTTTTGTTATTTCAGGGTTTTAGTAGACAATGTGAAGAGTGTAATTTACTAACCACACTGTTTTGTTTGTATGATCCTATCTTACAAAGTTTGATCAGAAGTCATGGCAGAAAACTTGTGTTTCAAAATCGCTCTTGCTAATTAATTGGCTGTTTGATGAGCCGTGTTTGCTAACTTCTGTGTTGTTGGGCTGTTGACAGTTCGCATGGACCCATGTCACTTTACTGATAACCGTTACTCAGTCACATCTTGTCATCCAAAATCTGTTTGAAGGCATGATATGGTAAGGGATTATGTTGTGTTATGCTGCATTCTGTTTTCATGTGTTGCCCTTTAAACCCCCTAACGCCAGGCAGTAGCTTTCTGGTTTCCACTACTGCATGGAGACCGCTTGCTATCTCACTGACTCTTACTGTTTCACAACCCAGCACAGAATGCCTATCCAGTGACTGGAGACCCTTTCTTCTAGTTCCAAGCAAAATGTAGAAAGTCTTCCCCAAAACCCAGTTCCATTTTCAGATGCTAACAAACCCCAGCATTGTGTTTTAAAAGCAAAGGTTGGATGTTATCTACATGGAGTGCAGAAAGTAGGTGGGATCTGGCTTCCAGTTAGCAGACTGGAGAAGTGCCTTTTCTCCAGGGGACACTTGGGCAGGTCCTGCTCCGCTCTGGAAAGGAACAAGCTTCTAGACCATGTGTGTGCAGAGCTGGGTGCTCCACAGCACTGGGCTTTGCAGATTCAGACAGCATTTTTATTAACTAAAAGTAATCCAGATTCATAATTAGAAACAAACGGGAATGGAGAAAGGCTTAATAAATTCTCTGTGCATGCATCTAGACTGTGAACACGAGTCTTACCCCTCCACATCCATCGCAAAGTCAGCAACTAGAATCATTCATAGCTAACTGGAGTTTGCCAGGATAAATTGACCCTCCTGACAGCTTACTAAAATGCCCATGTGTTTGTATAAACACTCTAGTTTAGGGATGGATATCATATAAAACCTTTCAATTGAGGGAGAAATGTTGCTTATTTAAATAGGTTCTGCAAAGTTATCAGCGTGTGACATAAGCTAAGATCGAATTAAGATTAATAATTTTCCTGAAGGAGAATTTGCATTAAGAGCCTGGCATGAGCTTGTCACTTTAGTCTCTGCTTGCACAAGTGACTTGTTTTGCATTTCACAAGACTGCTCTTCTTGAGAGGCGATAGTTCCTGAAAAGTTATTCCTTACAAAACTAGAATGTAAATGTGTGTAACTATAGAGATTGGTTATTTAATAGTTTCTTTAGCAGCGTTTTCTAAGTTTAGAGATAGATTTTCTCCGTCTCCTGGCTAAAGGAGCAAGCATGTGTGGTATTTTCTGCTTCTCCTAGGCCTTGCCCTGTGCTATGCTCTGCTCTGTCCACTGTGTGAGCTAAAGGGTGTAACGTGGGTTCACTCTGAGCTGTAGAGGGGATAAGCGTTCGCTGTCTAACCACACAGACTTTTCTCTGCTAATCTTTTCAAGGTTCCTTGTTCCAATATCAAGCGTCATCTGCAATGACATCACTGCTTACCTTTTCGGATTCTTTTTTGGAAGAACTCCCTTAATTAAGGTAATGGAAATGTTAGACAGACGCCCTTCCCACAGGCTTACAGGCCACAGAGCGCTGCCATGGAGAGGGCAGGAGTTCCCTCTGCTGTCATGTGTCCGGCTGGGTCCTCCATGGGGGCCCAACTCTATTTTCCCCTGCTTGTGTGGGCTCATCTTCATTGCTCACTTCTTTAACCCACTCCCAGCATTCCTGTGGCTAGCTATGCTGTCTGTCACTAAACTTCCTAAAAGAGCAAGGCGCACAGTCTTTATGTACTGTCCTCCAAAGATTCCCAAGTTCATCTACGTAAAAGACTGGAGGATCTAAAGCCAGTGGTTAAGAAGTTGAGACAAGGAAGAAAGCACACGTGAACAGCCTGCCATTTTGCCTTGATTTGGTTCTGTTTATGGACAGTGGAGGCAAGGGTATGAATTAGATTATTCAGATCTCATTTTGGGCAAGAAAAACCAGTTCTTCATGAGAAATCCAACCTTTTCCTTGGACTTTTTTTTTTAAGAGAGCTTTTTATGTTGGGACTTGATGTAGGATTCAGTTTCCACACTGAGCCAAGTGTTTAATAGGATCTCACACACATTCCTTGGCTGAGAGGGAAGCTGTTAGGGAGGAACGGCTGGAGTCTGGATTAGCCTTGTGCTGTCGGGAGCCATGTGATGAAGTGTGCCGCTCCTGGGGAGCGTGTGGGTAGCCTGCCCCTCACAGTGCCTCCCTCAGCTCTCCTCTCGTGGGCTGCTGACATGCAAAGTATGCATCTCTGAGCTGTGTCTAAAGCTGCTGCGCAGAACAAGTCAGCATGTTCTCCATGCTCGCGTGGGCCAAGCTCTAAACTAACATGCCTCGTGAGACTGAGACCCGTGCAGGAATCCTAGGGACTGGTTTTGAATGCCTTTCAGGTGATTTCAGCTAAGGAGATTATTTGTATGATATGCCCAGGAAGTTGGGCAATTCACTTATGATCTGGTGTGAGTCAGCTCGACGCTTTCTTAAGTAATCAGCAGACACTTGGAGCCCACTCGATGGCACCAGTACAGACACGGAATTGTTCCCAGGAGAAGGTGCATTGGTTCCTTCTCTGTGGCAAAACTGTCACCAGATTTGTTAAGAAACCATTGCTGCCAGCTAGTTTAGCAATGAGGTTTCTCAACTTCAAGTTAAATAGTCTACAAGGAGCTCAGGTAGCCAGGGCTGTGACCCATTCCTTCCCCCTGAGTCATACGCATCTGAACGCTTACCTTCCTTGGCAGCGTAGGGTGGTTATACCACAGCTCCTGAGTTTTCTCTCCTATCCCTTACCCCACTGAGTTCCGGACTTCCCTCCAGATTTTCCTCCCTGAATGTTTCATTGACTGTGAAATAGTAGCCAGACTGAAACAGACGCAGTATCTATTCTCAGAGCACAATCTGTTCCTTTCTACCTAAAGGTAGACATCGATTATGGGGGTGGGTGTTGAATACATGAAGGAAATCTCATGTATCTTGCATATTAGGACTGAGCTGAGCATGCTAGTACAAATTTATAACCTTATCAATGGAGAGGCTGAGGCATGAGTGTTGTGAATTCTAGACCCAGTGGGCTATGTAGTGGGACCCTGTCTGCTCGGCCTACCTGACACACGAGACCACCTAGACTGCTGCGCTGCTGTGCCTTGTGGTCAGCGGCGGGTCAGCATTGGTTTGCATGGGATAACTAATAATCTCACTCTAAGAGAAGCATGCAAGACGTGAGGAAATTATTTCGCTATTGAACTTATAGCAGAAAGAAAGAAAGAAAGAAAGAAAGAAAGAAAGAAAGAAAGAAAGAACGAATGAACGAACTTGAGGTTACCTAGCAGGATGAGTAGATATCACAGTACACCACACGTTTGAGGGGCTGCCCCGTGTTAGGTGCCTCTGAAGACGCTCACTCAGGTCAGTCATGACCGTGCAGGGGACAGCTGCAGTTTCAGCTGTTCAAATGAGAGCAAAGGGAAGAGATGCACGGGGCATTGGGGAATGTATAAGGAGTACGTGTACTAACCCTCCACCTTCTCCGGCCTCTTCAGCTGTCTCCTAAGAAGACCTGGGAAGGGTTCATTGGCGGTTTCTTCTCCACCGTCATATTTGGATTCATTGTGAGTTCTACTGGGGTTTTACTTTTATTTATACTCTGAAAACGCATGCTAGGGTTTAGCCTTTTCTAAACCTACAAAACCACAAAATGCTAGTAATACGTTTATTAAAACTTATTAAATAGGCACCCATAGTCATTCTCTACCTTATGATTAGTATGGATTCTGTGATGATCTCCATCTGCCGCAAAAATAACTTGTTTGATGAAAAGCGAGAGCCACACTTACCTGTAGATATGACAGACCACCCATCTCCACCAATACATCCCTACACCTAAGACTCAGGGAACATCTTCAAAGATGGGGAGGAAAGACTGTTAGAACCAGAGAAGCAAGGTATCTCCTGCAAGATGGTGCCTTTCATATTTGCCAGGGAGCTGCACCCATGAGATCTAAACAAGACCCCGTAGTGATAGCACTGCTTGCCATTCCTATGCACAAGCCGTTGTAATCTCTTCCTAGTGGCATGTTTGAATTTCTGCTGTTCTTGAGGAAAACAGTGGATTGCATGGCCGGGGGAGAAATGGAATCAGATGAACAAGATGTTTTATCTTCTCTCCCATTGCCATGGCTGAGGAGGGTTAATTTTAAGAACTGCACCCATGGCATCGTAGGCTGGCAAGGGGCAGTGCCTTTCTCCCGCACTGTTGTGCACTGTTTGTCTAGTGTGAAGTTAGCACAGTCTATGTACAGTAAGCCCCCCGCACAGTCCTTTACCACGCCGTCTTAGGCCCTGCTAAGAGAAACTATGCAGACTTTTAAAAAGTAAGTTCTTGGCCTGGAGAGATGGCTCTGTGAGTAAAGGCCCTTTCTGTGCAAATCCTGGGGACCCGAGTTTGATCCTCAGCATTCACATAAAAAGAGAAAGGGGGAAACTGACTCCAAAGGCAGTCCCCTGGCATGGGGACACATACAGTGCATGCGTACTTAGAACATTGAAAAGTCAGATCTCCTATAAGGCTCATTTAAGATCACATCAGCCCCGCCCCTTCTGAGGTTGTATGGAGATCTCACTGCTTTTGAAAATTCTTTTGTTCTCTGAAGGTTTTTCAGTTTCTCCTGGGACCATCCTGACCTAACACTGGGTAGAGCCAAATGCTGATGCACAGGCACTTGGCGTCTGGCTGTGCGCTCTGGCACTTGGCTTCCTTTGGCTTGGGCACTATCTCACAAATTCTTGCTTTGGTCTTCAGGCTGCCTATGTGCTGTCCAAACACCAGTACTTTGTGTGCCCAGTGGAGTACCGAAGCGATGTCAACTCTTTCGTGACGGAATGTGAGCCGTCAGAACTGTTCCGGCTTCAGAGTTACTCCCTCCCTCCGTTCCTAAAGGCAGTGTTGAGAAGGGTAAGAGCAAATGGCTTAGCCGGTGTGTCTGGGGATCCTTCGTTCTCTGGTTCTTTTTTCTTTTTTCCAAATATGTGGAAGTGGGTTGTATGCTTGTCATCTTAAACATCAAATGGCTATTAACATTTCCAAGCATATGTGTATACACTGGGGATTTATTTGCATAATGATTTAAATACTGATAGCAGTTTATATTTTTAAAAATTATTTTAAAATATAAATAAAATTTAAAATAAATAGATTTTTACAAATGAATGTTACTGATATGATTTGAGGAAGTATAAAGCTTGAGACTCATCAATTGAAAGAGTCCTTGATTTTTCGGGGTCATTATTAATACAGAAATCTAGAAATGAGCCTTCCATTGCCACCATTTAAAGCACCTGAGATGTCATCCCCCAGATTGTTTGGTATATTCTACAGTAGACTCTGTTACATCATTAGAGTGGGAAAAAGTAGGCCGGTTAGTTTTTACATGGGAAGGATTGCCTCCATCAGATTGTCCCATGAGCTTGTCTGTGAGGCATTTTCATAATTGCTGGAGGAGGGCCTAGCCTATTGTGGGTGGTGCTGTCCCTAGGCAAGTGGGCCTGAGCTGTGTAAGGAAAGTCGCTGAGCAAGCCCAGGAGAAGCCAGCCAGCAAGCAGGATTGCTTCCAGGTTCCCCCCTTGGCTTGCTACAGGTGACTGTAACCTGTAAGTCAAATAGCCCTGCCTTTATAGCAGCAGAAAGCAAACAAGGACATACAGTAACTGTGCACATCTGTGTGTATGTACATTGTACTTCAAGCTCACAGCCGCAAGTTTTTGGAAACATCTACAAATAACTTATCTCTTTGAGTGCTCATCATTTGTTTTTAAACATTTCTTAACCATCCATGCTTCCTGTTACATCCTACAAAGCTTGGGCTCGTACCAGTCTTTAAGTCTGGAGCGATGTTGCTCTTTGAGAACAGATCCAAAACTTTGTGGACTGAACGTCTTTCCTGGACCATATCCGTCTTGTGCTGCTTTTAGTTCATAGTTAATTCCGGGGGGAAAGAGAGCTATACCCTCAGATAATTTGAATGTAAAATTCTGTTCAGATGATTTCTCTAAATCTTTTGAAATAATTTTGTTTATGCCCATTTTGACAGGCTTTGTTTTGTTTGAGACAGGGTCTTACCGTATAACCCTGTCTGGCCCTTGACTCCAGGTACTCCTGTGTCAGCCTACAGAGTATAGAATAACAGGGGCATGCCACCACCCCTTAACAGTATATTAAGAAACTCATCTCTGAGCCGGGCAGTGATGGTGCACACCTTTAATCTCAGCACTCGAGGTCAGCCTGGTCTACAGAGCAAGTTCCAGGACTACCAAGGTTACATAGAGAAACCTTGTCTTGAAAAAGCAATCCAAAAAAAAGGAAGAAAGAAAAAATATTTATTTCTGTTTGTTTCCATAGCTTTCAACTTAGTTTTGGCGACAAAGACAACTTCTTGCTATTTCATTGTTTAAAATTAGATAGTGTTATAAAATATAAAATTAAAATAAATCCTATGATTATAAGAACAAAATACTATGGTCTAGAGAGCAAGTGTAGAGTGAACCGAAGTGTGTGTGAATCTCCCACGTTTCCCACACAACTGTGTTTCCTAAGCCCTGGCTGAGCTGGAATTCTACCGGGTGTGGCAGTGGGGCTGTGGGTGCCTGGCAGGGAATTGGCACAGGGCATGGAGACTGTGGTGGGTGTGGTGGTGAGGCTGTGGGTGCCGGGAAGGGAGCCGGCACAGGGCATGGAGATGTGCTGTGTTTTCAGTCATGGTCTTTAACGCTGAGGCGTTAACAGAAATGTGGTCTGTCTCAGCCTCCTGTGTCTGCCATGATCCTGGGTTAGGTGGCATGAGTAAGTACAGTGTTAACGCAGCTGGTCCTCTCTCCTTCCTCCTCCTCAGGAAACAGTGAGCTTGTATCCCTTCCAGATACACAGCATTGCGTTGTCAACGTTTGCATCGCTGATTGGCCCATTTGGAGGCTTCTTCGCCAGCGGATTCAAAAGAGCTTTTAAGATCAAGGTGCGTTTCACATTCTCTGCTGCAGTCTCTGTGCATAATAGGAGCTCTCTGTCCTTGGGATGTGGCTCACACTGTCCACACTGAGCCCCTGACATCCGTGTAGCCTCACAGCCATGCTGCCTGGCTGGTTTGAGTCTATTTTTTTTGGGGGGGGGGGAGGTTTAGTGATGCCATATTCATTCCTTTGAAGTGTCTTATCCTGTTCTGGAGATGGAGTGTCTCTCAGTGCTGGGGTGGCTTTCAGACTTCAGGAATGGAGTAGTGCGCCATCTGCAGCTTAGCATCTCCCAGACCCACAGTTCTGCCAAGGAGCATTTGGATCGGGAACTGCCCCTCCTGTTAGGTAGAATCTGTCAGGTCAGGCTGGAGAGAACACTCTTGCACGTTCTCTGGGGTTCAGCTCTGAACGCTGCTGCTGCAGTATGAAGCTTGCACCACAGAAATGTCCGTGAAAGTCTTAAAACTTTTGTTTGTAAGACCCGCTTGTGGGTTGGATTTGATCTGTGAGAGTTGGTTCGCTGATTATGGTCCAGACACTTAAAGTCATCCCCACGTGTTAGTACAGCAGGGTCATCCTAAGTCCTATCATCACAGCCGCCCTCCCTTACCAGATAAAAGTACATCTGCTCACTGAGGGTTAGAATGGCTGGGGAAGATGTGCTGGTCAGGGAACGGTGCTCCGAGGAGGTGGGATTGGAGCCGAGATCTGAAGAGAGGACGAGGATAAATCTTACTGAGACGTCCGAGGAAGAGCGTTGACGTGAGTTCAGGGAGGGAGGCCTCGCTGAAGTTCCAGGACAGGCTCCTAGGCTCCAAAGCCACAGGGAAACCCTGTCTCCAAAAACAAAAACAAAAACGAAACAAAAAAAAATTAAGGGAGCCAGGACCGAGCGGCTGTTAGGGAACAGCGTTTGGAAACCACCCTGGACCTTAGGATGGTCATCAGGGAAGCATCAGGGAAGTAAATGAACTCGGGGAGCCTCTGCCCTGCCAAGGGTGCTGTGGTCGGGGCAAGGTAATATAGAAAGCCTGCAGGGTCCCTGGCCTCAGGATGCTCCCTCCCCGTGGGGGAGGGTGGGAAGCAGCCCTGTCCTCCCTTGCAGTGGGATCAGGCTACTGGGGCTCCCTCACACCTCAGTGAGCAGAGAAGGGAGGAAATAGGTTGGGAAAAATTAGTCACAGGTATTTAGATTGTGGGTTTTTTGTTTTGTTTTGTTTTTTTAAGACAGAGTTTCTCTGTGTAGCTCTGACTCTCCTGGAACTCGCTCTGTAGACCAGGCTGGCCTCCAATTCACAGAGATCCGCCTGCCTTTGCTGGGGTTAAAGACATGTGCCACCACCATTCAGTGTGGTTTTTTTGGTTTTTGTTTTTTTAATGGTCTCTAAGGTTCCTCATTAAAGGGAGAGGGTTTTTTTGTTTTTATATCTGAATGTGCAGTTGCTGTTGTATCTTGTGTGTTAGTGCCCAGATGTTCACAAGAACACTTGTGTTCTCTGGGGTTTGGGTAGTGAGCTCTTCTGCAGAAACCTCACCGCCTGGCCTCTCCTCACCACCTGGCCTCTCCTCAGGCTGTCTGATGGATGAGCACGTTCTCAGCCACCCAGATGCTTTGTTCTTCTTTTACCTCAATGCTTAAAGAAGGGTGCTTACCACTGGAGTGTTTGTTCCGGCACAGGGGTTGTTGGATAAACACAAGTTAGAGATGCGTGTGCGTCTATGTGACAGTGAGGCAGCTCCCACACAGCTGCTCACTGTGCAGGGCTACAGGCAGTTACAAAACTAGATAATTTAGAGAGATTACAGTAATGAGAAAAAGTGCTAGACTTAATTAATATGTAGTGTTATTTCAGTGCTGCGGGCCAATTTAGAAATCATTCAACAGTGAGTGGAGAGTTGAAAAATAACATTTTAATCTGTTGGCTGTATTCTAATTTATTTGTATTTGTTAGAAAAAAATTAATAGTATAGTTGTTTTCCTTATAAAGTCTGTAATACTGAAAAGACATTTACATGTCAGAATTTGATGCAGGGGATGTGTATTTCACATTTGTATGTTTGTTTCTGCAGGATTTTGCAAACACCATTCCTGGACATGGCGGGATAATGGACAGGTTCGATTGTCAGTATCTGATGGCGACGTTTGTGCATGTGTACATCACAAGCTTTATAAGGTACTTCTCTACTAAAGCAGAACCAGACACTTCATTGCATCATTCTTTTGAGTTCCCACTAGTTTAAGTTGACTTCTCTGCCAGTGGTCATTTATAATGTCAAGTGAAATGGAATTGTGGCTCTCGTCGTAGGATCCAGTGGTCATTGCTGTGAGCACACCATGACAGTTAGCAGGACCCAATCAGAAGGCCTGGTTAATGCGGCTCATGCGAGGTTCAAAATACAAGCAGATTGCATTTCTTTTTTCTGAGACAAGATTTCTCTGTGTGTAGCTCTGGCCATTCTGGAACTCACTCTGTAAACCAGGCTGACCTTGAACTCACTGAGGTCTGCCTGCCTCTGCCTCCCTAGTGCTGGGATTAAAGGCGTGCGCCACCACTACCCAGCCAGGTTACATTTCTTAACTGTGGGCATCACACTGAATGCTGTTAAGGAAGCAGACAGTTCATTCAGCCCAGTTATTGCTGGAGTGTCTGTGATGTGTCATCATGGAGCACAGTGATTCCCTCCCTGTCCTCAGAGCTTCTCTTGAGTGACATGTCATCACGGGGCACAGTGATCCCTCCCTGTCCTCAGAGCTTCTCGCGTGTGACACGTCATCACGGAGCACAGTGATTCCCTCCCTGTCCTCAGAGCTTCTCTTGAGTGACACGTCATCACGGAGCACAGTGATCCCCTCCCTGTCCTCACAGCTCCTTCCTGAGAGAGTGGAGGACCTGAAGTGATAGTAAAGGTCTCAGCTGGCAGTGAGGGGTGGAGGAGGTGGCTGTTTAGTAAATCATTGACTGTTCTTGTCACTAGAGAATATGAGTGTTTCCAGTCTGCCCTACAATGGCAGTTTAGCATGGGAGAGCCAACAATCATACCATGGTGATTTGATCTCCCTGGTCTCCACTGGGGCCCAGAAGGTCATGGAAAATATGTTTTCATCAGAGTTATTTAGAGGGAAACCCACATTCAGAAACTCATAAATTACACTTAACAATATGTATCTATACTAGTGTAAGAAATTTTGTATTAATCTTTTGGGGGGGTTGCAATCATTTTCATCAGTTTCCTTCACCTTTTCAAAGACTTTATTAGTTTTCTCTGTGGTATGTTTCTTTTCTCCTTCATTGATTTATACTTACTTTTTCATTTCTTTATATTTTCAAAGTTTAATTTGTTCTTCGCCTAGATGTTTAAGATAACACCTAGGTTGCTGATTTAGGCTTCTTTTCTAAGGCTGCAGACCCCGTCTTTAGCACCCCTGGGTCCTCGTCCTGTGGGTGCCAGTGTGCTCGTTTTCCCGTGCCACTGTCTCCCCTGACACTCAGGTTATTTAGAAGTATGCTGATTGGTTTCCAGGCAAATGAAGACTTTGCCATTGTTCTTTCTTTATTGCTGTGTGTCCTGGTTTCAGTGTGTGGTTGGAAGAACCTAAGGTCTGAGCCCTGCTTCACGGCTCAGCTCACCATCTCTTCTGGCGCACGTCGCATCTGACAGGAGCAGACAGCCACCATGCAATTTCAGATGTGACACTGTGTCGGGTGCAGTTTTGCTAAGAGCTGAGTGCGGTCATTTGAGTTGTGAGTGCTTGCGTTACGTTAATAGCGCAGAGGGGGCTCCTGCCACAATCGCAGGCCTTTCCTTTCTCTGCTCTGGTACATGCGTGTAAGTGCACATCCTCTCTTTCGAGGTCGTGTTGGAGTATCGTGATGTGGCTTTGGAATCCCTCCGTTGGCCACTGCTTGTCTCGCTGCCTGCCTGATGCGTGTTAGGACACTGGGGCCACTTCCATTAGAGCTAGCATGCGATTTCTTGGTCTTTTTGTAAAGCATTTCCCTGTCTTCATTTCAACAGTGTTTTTCTTTTCTGATTGTTTTATTCTTTATGACCCCATCACCCTCTTTGTCTTTTTGTATGGTATTTCCTTGTTGATAGAGTCTGACATCAGTAATTTATGGCTGAGCCCCTGAAATCCATAAAACAGACAACAACAGAGGCTTTAGAGATGGCAGATTTTGAAGGCGAAATTTATACTCTTTGTTTAGGAAAGGATTTGCCTGTGTTCTCTTAGCAGCACAGTCACGCTGCGCCACGCCCCTGTGGCTGAAAGCAGATCCTTGGCCTATTTGGAGGCAGCAGAGATGTCCTGGATCCAGCTCCCGGGAAACACCTGCTGACATCACTTTCCATTTAGCTCAGCTTGCTGGCATAGCTCCTTTCTCCGTGGGCGGCTGCTCCAGGTCATGCCACGGAATGCAGCAAGACCAGCTGGGCTGTGAGGGGCACATGGCCACCACAGGTTTCTGCCTTTTTGCCTCGAGACACGAAAGTGACCCGTGGGATGGCGGCTCAGTGCTGTTACGCTGCTACTGTTTTAAGTCAAAGATTTCTCGGAATAAATTGTGCCTCTTGTGATGTTTCTATAGAAGACGTTTCTTTGTCGCCAGGATTTCCACTTCTTACAATTCTGTTTTTAAAATCTGAACTGTAAATCATTTACCTACCTGTTTTTAATGTGCATCTTAGAATTCTGCACCACCCTACATATTTTGCTATTGGGATTTTCTAAGTAGATCTCACCGTTGTTTACACATGCACCCTCTGCAAGTGCACTGAGGAAGGTGGTAGGCTTGTTGGGTTTTGTTTTTATTTTCTTTTGCAACAGTGTCTTACTCTGTAGATCAGACTGACCTGGAACTCACTACATAGTCCAGCCTGGCTTCCAACTCATGTCCAATACTGAGCTTACAGGTATAAGCCGCTTTGTCTGTCTTGCCTCACAGACCATTCACAGAATGTATACATGTGTTGAGCTCTCCAGGCCCGGCTGTGGGAATTTGCATTCCCATGACTGCAGCAGTGTTAGCAGAAGCCAGGGTGTGAAGGAGAGACCCCTGCCTGGGGTTCCTCTTAGCTCTGTGTACCCCAGCTGGGCGACACACTGAAAGGCTGGAGTGGGGATCCTGGAAGAGTGAGCCCAAGGAGAGAGGGTGGCAGGCTGGTCCCGTAGCTGTTCCCTGGGCCCCTTCCTCCTGTGTGGACTGCTCTGGTGGATGGGCAAGAGGCCAGTGCTGTCCTTGGCCTCCGTTCAGAGAGCAGAGGGCGTCACGCTCTTTGCGTTTCCCTGGGACTTTGAAGAAGACACTGGTGCATCCATAGTTCAGATCATAGTTCCCCTAGGGTATTTCATCAACAAAGTACTTTACATGGTCTAGAAGTCTCTTTGAGGCTAAAACTTGTAAATTTCTTTTTGTGCCCTCCTTTTGGTTTGTCCTGTGTCTCCTGGCCCGAGGATTTGCCCTTCATCAGGTTGCCCTTGAGAGAATTTCTGTAGAACTTAGATCTCTGTTCTGTGCCTGCCGTTCCCTCCTTGCCTGCTCACTCTTCTTGCGTCTCAAGCCTCAGATATCCTGGTGCGTTGCTCCCCTTGACACGAGTGCTGGGCGCTCACGTGGGAGCAGTCGCAGTTCTGTGGCAGTGGTTGCTTAGCCCTTCAGATGGGTTCTCGCTAGCATGTGCTCACTTACCCCCTGGGCAAACAGTGTGCAAATGGTGCCAACATGTTTTCTCTGCTTCCTCATCAGGGGTCCGAATCCCAGTAAAGTCCTGCAGCAGCTGTTGGTGCTCCAGCCAGAGCAGCAGTTAAACATCTACAGAACCTTGAAGACACATCTCATCGAGAAAGGAATCCTGCAGCCCACCTTGAAGGCCTAGCTTCCCTGAGAGGATGGACTGTCAAGGAGGAGCTCTCAGAACAGCTCCGAAGTCTTGCACTGAGCCGGCATGGGGCTGAAGAGGTGACGGATGCAGGTTTTGCAGATGTGAATGTCTTTCTCTGAAATTACTGTGAATATTTAACAAACTCGTGGTCTAACTGATGAGTGTATAGCAGGCGCTTGCCTGTGAGAGATCCGCTCTTTTCTAAGATGTTTTCCCATGTTAACTTCTCTGCCCTCACATGCTGGATTCTGCAGTTTAGGAGACTTGTGTTTTAAAGAGTCAAACACTGGAAGTTGAGCCCCTCTTAGGGTTGTGCCTGGTGGTGAGCTCTTTTGCACAAACTTCGACCTCTACATTGGGAAATGCCTCTCTGTAGCCCCAGGCTTGCTGCAGGCATCGTGGGGAGCCAGGTCCTGGGGCCTCCTCCTCTTAGAGACTCAAGTATTTCTGAAGGGCTGAGTTAGATTAAAAAAGAAAGAAAAAGAATGATTGTTCACTTTTTTCTGTTTTCTTTTCTTCCTTTTTGTTTGTTTGTTCATGGTACCGGGGATGGAACCCAGGGGCTTCCACTCCTGGACTCTGTTCCGTGAGACTGCCTAACTATCAGAGAGGTAACAGTCTGCTGAGTGGAAACGTCCTGATTTTAAGTAGTTTCAGAATTCAGAGGCTAGAGGCTGAAACCTGTACCATTACTGATTTGTCCAAAAGCAGGCGTCAGCATCCACTTCTGACTAAACTCTTTAAAACCATAGCCAACTCCCCGAGAGACCCAGAAGTGGGTCCTCAGCGAAGACAGTGGCACCTTAAAAGCTGCAGAAAGTCATCCCGTGGCTTGGTGGTAACCTGTGGATCTTAGTTCCCTGAGTCCCAGGATGGGGAGGGGTGGGGCTGGGGCGGAGCCCTGGCAGGTGCTGAGGTGAGGCGCTGCCTCCTGCTCTCTGTGCGCCTCTCCTGGAAAGAAGACCCAGGCCCCTGCCCACTCCTGCTGGCCATCTATAGCCGTTAAGAAGAAAAGCACACGGATGCCATGCCCTCCTTGGGTGGGCCGGACATTGTCACCAGACTGGAGGACACCTCTCAGCCCTGGACACAGCTGTTGCTGTGTGCTATGTGCTCTCCAGCCATCTTGACAACGCGCATTGTCGGTCACCCTCAGCAAACGCCCAGTTCTCCACTTCAGTGTCAGAGGGGGCAAATAGATACATTGTAAAGGATATTTTGGTAATGAAAAGAGTAAATATTTTGTTTAAATTAGAAATGAATTTCAGTGATCACACATTCCCTTCCTGCTATAGATGTGCCTGGGTTCTGAGGATTCGCCTCCAGGGACCGAGTGTGCTGTC
This sequence comes from Microtus pennsylvanicus, assembly GCF_037038515.1. Classification (NCBI taxonomy): domain Eukaryota; kingdom Metazoa; phylum Chordata; class Mammalia; order Rodentia; family Cricetidae; genus Microtus; species Microtus pennsylvanicus. The sequence continues at coordinate 6,780,045 of NC_134590.1, read as the reverse complement.
CTCACACAGTGTATGTCCTGCAAAGGAGAAGGCCGTCACTGTTGGGTCTGCTCTCTACTAGGTGACTTGAGACCGGGGGCTGCACCGGCCTCCATCCTGTCCTGCTTCTGTAGAAAGCCATGGCACTGCCACAGGCCACGTGGGAAGTGATTCCTACCCCCTGCTTTTGTTTGCCCCACTTCCCACTCCAGATGTTGACAATAAAAAGTCGCAGGCACCAGAGAAACAGCAAAAACCTTGTGATAGGAAGATGCACTGAGCTGCTTCAGGACGACGTCGATTCCCCTCGCTTACCGCATTCCTGTGGGATTGGTAAGGTGTTACAAGACAGAATTAGGAAAGCATAGCTTACTCACAGGTACAAATATTCTCCTAAACAGATGAAATTAGGACCATTTACAGTCAAAGCTTTTCTCAAATAGACTTTTAGATTGTGTACATTATGCCATGTAAAAAATAGGTTCCCAATTTTAAGAAAGCTCTGAAGATTGACACTTCCAGTATACTTTTATAGCATGTATATTAAAATGGACCATATTTTAGCAATCACCGGCAGAGCCAGACTCCAGTCAGCGTTCTGTTTGCACCAGAAGAGGCTTCAGCTGCTGCAGAATGTAAGGGACAAACGAGAGCTGGGGACGCCTTCCACAGTGCTGGGAGCCTGCTGTTTGTACCCATGGTTTGGCTTCTCCTTGTGGTGGCGCACACAGACCGCCCCTCTCACTCAGCCTTCTCTCCTCACTCGCACTTTGGTTTGGACGCAGGTAGTGACGCCTCGTTCACTGGAAAGGAAATGGTAGCAACTGTATATAAGCTGTACATGGGTGAAACTTTATGATATGTGTCAATCAGTTCTCTGAATCTTTTTACTGAAACTGAGATAGAAAAACAATAATAAAAAATGGATGATATTTTGACTTGGCTGTGCATTTTGTCATTGGAGAAGAATTCCTTAAGCATCTGAAAAATGAACTGCCTGCCCTGTTCTCACTCATTTTTGGACAGCCCCATCCCTTGTCCCCTAGTGTCATTTTATATACTTCTAAGGTGAGCTTCATTGTCCCTTGCTATTGAGACACATGAGAGGGCCCCATCTGTGTCCAATGAAGAGGAACCCGTTAGTAATTGTGCCTGTGCCCACTGCTGCCCATAGCCAGTGGGAAAGGGTGGGTTGGGAGGGCTGAGCCAAAGACCAACTGCTTTGACTGTGGCTTTTCTGGTAGGACTAAGTGCTTCTTGAATGGTAGGCTGGCTCCCCTTCCCTTGAGCAAACCTGGAATGTCCCCACTAATCTGTGTAGCCCAGAGCGTCCTTCTGGAAACAACACTGGAGCTTAGCTTGGATGGGGGATGAAAAGAGTGGCTGCAGGTGCAAACCCCATCCCATGGGAGATGGGTACCACCTGAGCTCCTTTGAGAGGCTCCAGTCCTTTGGAACCTCTGTGGAGAAAGGGCCTGTGAAGTTCTGTAAAGGCAGTCAGAGCGCTTCTCGGCCTTTTGGCTAAGATCAAGTGTAAAGGCAGTCAGGTCTAGACATTTTCCCCTAAACCAGTAGCCATCCTGACAGCCTGGTGTCTTCAAGTACAGGTGTGTTGTACTTTGCAGAACCATCGGCACATCCGGGTCACTCAGTGAAGAGTAGCGACAGGCACATTTGTGTCAATAGCACAGTGTTCTCCAGAAGCTGCAGGGAGAGTCGGTCCAGTGTCCTAAAGCATAGAGGGGTATGGCTGATAAAGGCCTTGTCCACAGAGAAAATCCTTGAGTCGGACATGCCGTCTGAGTAATTGGGAGAATGGAAAGCCACTTTGTCCCCTTTAGTGGAAGGACAGAGCTCCAAATCGCTCCCCTTCCAAATCCCCTTCTGAATCTGTGGGCTTTGGGCTGTCCGTAAACCCCGAGTCTCCTTTTCTGTTGGTCCAGCTCGAGTTTAGTGGATCCCAGTGGTTTTTAACCCTCAGATAAGGCCTAGAAGAGGGCACAGTTTATAGGATAGTCATGGAAAAACCCTTTAATATAGTTTTCATTAGTTTGATAAATCCCTCATAGTTATGAAGGGATGAGAGAACCAGAAATTTCACCTAGTCCAGATCAGATGGGCATTTCACTGGTAAGCCTTTCCCCCGCAGAAACTCTGTTGAAATATAATTTACACACCAGGCTGTACATGACAATGCATGCCTGCTCTCCCAGCACTAGGGAGACAGAGGCAGGAGAATCAAGAGTTGAAGGTCAGCCTCAGCTATGTATAATTGCCACAGCAGCTTTGACCTTAAGAAGAACTTGCCTCCGAACAACCAGAGCAGTTAATTTACGTACCCAAACTTACTCAGCCATCACTAAATGTGGTTAGAAACCGTGTCCTTGTTCTTCCCAGAAGTTCCTGGTGTTCCATTTGCAGTTAATCCCTTTGCTGATGCCCAGCTGTGTTGCCCCTGATCCACTAACCTGTTTCATTTGCCTTTTGTGGGCGTTGTGCATTAATGGAACCATGGGTGCACTGTGTTTTGTATCAGGCATAGCATTTTTGCGTGTATTACTGCTTTTCATGCATATTGAGTTTGGACAACCCATTTGCCACTTGAGAAGCACTTGTATTATTCCCAACGCGGGACTTTTATGAAAAATGTTGCTTCCATCAGGGAGAAACTAAAAGGAGAAACCTCTGAAGACGCTGGTCTCCGTGAGCCTCTGAATTAGCAAGAAAACCGGGGTAGGGGAGACACGGCATTGGAATGCTGTTTCTCACAACTGTGTGTGTGTTGGGGGGCAGTAAAGGGAAAGAGTGAAAATGTGTCAATCGTCCCTTATGGGATCCAAAAGCTTGGAATTCACAGAAGACTCAGAGGAAGGAGACTTGATCGCGAGATATCTCTTAGGCTCCACCTTTACGGCACAGGAAAGGAAAGCACACGATTCAGCACGCAGATGGAATCTTCGCAGTGGCTTGGCCCTAGAAGCCATGATAATAAGGGAATGTGCTGCCTCCTAACTGCTTGAAGTAGAAAACTGAAAAGCGTAGTTATTTCCAAAGTTATCACTGTGTCTTGACATACCTTATTGTCCGGGTTAGGTTTCTGTCAGCCTGCCTCAAGCTAGTCACCTGAGAAGAGGGAACCATAGGCAAGTCTGTGGGGCATTTTCTTGATTAGTGACTGAGATGGGCGGGACTAGCACCGGAGTTGTATAAGACAGCAGGCAGAAGGCTGGAGAGATGATGAGTTGGCTCACAGCGAAGAAAGACAAGAAAGGTTGAGCAAGCCAGTAAGCAGCATTCCGCCATGGCTTCCGAGTGAGTTCCTGCCTCCCGGCTCCTGTCCTGACGGCTCAGGGATGGACAGTGATGGACAGGTAAGCTGATATGCCCTCCCTCCCTCCCAAGCTGCCTTTGGGAATGGTGTTTTGGTCACGTTGGTAGAAAGCACACTAAGAGACTGGCCAACTGAGCCTGCGGAAAGGGAAAAGCCCAGGGAAGCACTCCAAGCCCTTTCTTTGTTTCATTTTCAGTTTTATTGTAGATACGCAGACCTCCATATTATAGGGAGAGCATTTGTTTAGACTTAAGTCAGACACAATTACAAGTCCCACTTTGGTTTTTTGTGTGTTTTGTTTTCTGTGGAGAGGGGTAACGAATCCTAAACCAAATATATTGCCCTGCGGTAAGGAGTAGAGTCTAGTCATGTTAAAAAAAAACGCCAGGAAGCCTAGGCCCAAAGACTTGACGGAAGTTCTAGGCGAGAGCACAATGAGGTGGACATATGTTCTTCTCGCTTCCAGACAGCAAAGGGAAAGACAAGAGCTTCACATTGACCCCTGAGTTCTCAGAAGAGAACACTTGTAGGCACCAGGAATAATTCTACTCTAAAAGATCTTAAATTCCAGCCTGATGTGGTGGCCCATGCCTTTAATCACAATACCCTAGAGGCAGGGGCAGGGTTGTGGAGTTGAAGCCAGCCAAGGCTCTATCGAGAGACCTATAAAAGGACAGAAAAATACATTTTTTGGAGGGGGTATAAAACTGAAGAATACTCATTCCCACCATCCCTGTGCTGAGTAGTTCTATGTTAATTTGACACAGGCTAGAGCCATTGGAGAGGAGAAATCCTTGATTAAGAAAATGTCTCCAGGTAAGCAGGCTGTAGGCAAGCCTGTGGGACATTTTCTTAATTAGTGGCTGATGGGGGAGGGTCCAGCTCATGGGGAGTGGTGCCAGCCCTGTGCTGGTGGTCCTGGGTTCTATGAGAAAGCAGGCTGAGCAAGCCATGGGGAGCAAGCCAGTAAGCAGCACCCCTCCGTGGCCTTGGCATCAGCTCCTGCCTCCAGGTTCCTGCCCTGTGTGAGTTCCTGCCCTGACTTCCTTTAGTGGACTGTGGTTTCATCACAGCAATAGTGACCCTAACTAAGACCATCCCCAAATTCCTGATTTCTGAAGGGTGGGCACCATCTCTTCAGTAGAGGTGCACATGAAGTACTATTCGGCAGGAATGTCACTTTGGCACCCCCAGCTAAGCCCACATTCTGCCCTCAGAGCCCTTCAGGTCAGCTGGGGAGATGCATCTGCTGTGTTTGCAGTCCACTCAGGAAGGACCCCTAACTTCTGCTGGGGTGAAGAGGAGGGCGACAGGAAAAGCCCAGGGAGGTCCAGAGGCTTGGGTACCTCCTGCAGCTGCTGGGACAGCCTGCCACTGCCACGTACTTTCTCAACAGATACCTTCTTTATCCTGGCAAGTGGCCTGTCCCCAGGTCAGAATGTGTTAGAATAGGAACTTAGTAACAACATGGAGGGTGTGGATGGGTGTTGGCTGGTTCCTGGGAAAAAAGCCCTTGGATACCTGCTGAGGGGGTGGGGAGAGAGGACACATGGCTAATGTAGGCACCAGGACCCAAGAAAGTTGGAAATGTATACTAAAAGTTGTAAATAAGTCTTCACAATGGTTAAACACGGGAGCAAATGTAGAAACGTGGGCACGTTGCTGGTCGATGGATAAATACACGTGTATAAATTACACAGTGAACCTCTGCTTGGCAGTGAGCAATGCACTGGTACATGCTGCTTTGTGTACTCAAGACTCGCTCAGAGTCTATAGCCCTGGTTGTCCTGTTTGTCTGTAGTCCAGGCTTGCCTCAAACTCGCCAGAGTCCAGCTTCAGCTTTCTGGATGCTAGGATTATAAGTGTGAGCCACCAGGCTTGCTTATAGGAAGGATATCTCAGTTATTCATATCGCTTATTATGGTACCTGCGCAATGGGGTCTGTAAGCAGGCAGAATGAGTGGGGGCACCCAGGGCTGAGCACAGGTCAGGGAGGGCTGCTGCCTGCCCCCATTGTTGCCCTGCAGCAGGTGCAGGCAGTACAGACAGGGTAGAGGCAGGGCTGTCATTTGAGCAGGCTCAGTCGAGGTGGGAGGCTTTCTCTTTGTTCTGACTTTGGGTAAGGATGCTTCTCACTGAGAGAGTGGGCATGCGGCTCCATGGACCCCTCCAGGACTAAGGGCCATGGAAGGTTTAGAATCAGTTGTCTGTGAAGGATTCAAAGACTGGGTTTCAGGCCTGGGATCTAGATACACGAAGGCTTAACCCTAACCCCACATGCTGCAGAAGTTGTTCTATGAAAACTGCATCCGAGCTGAGAGCAAAGATGCTCCAGCCGCTGACGTGCTTGGAGGATTTCTGCACAGTGGTGGGCCATGGGGAGACAGTGAGCCGCTACAGAGCATGGCTGTGGGAAGGTTGTGCTCGGACCACAGGACCCCCGCTGCCCTCAGGAGTGCCGGAACCATCCCTCTGAAGGGGTAGGCAGAAGGCATGGTCGGAACAAAGGAGAGAAGCCACTCGGGGTTTTAATCAGCGCAGTGGCTCAATATGGCGTTGGTACTGTTGTGTGGAGGAGCTACCGGGAGACAAGCAAATGCCACCCATAGCACCCAGTTCTGAGACTCACACTGCTCCCTATCAGCCTGTCTCGCAAGTGGAAAGCGAGTGGACAGGAAGATGAAAACCACTGTGTGAATAAAGATGAGTAGGTAAGAAAGTGTGTCGTCTGAGAGGGAAGACACGAGGAGGCTTAGTATCACGACTGTTGAAAACAGTACCGATTCAACAGAGGGTCAAAATTGGCACAACGGGATATTATGAAATTGCAGATTGCAGAGCCTAAAATCCCCGCTCTGGCAGAGGCTTTTCCACTGAACTTTAAAGGTAGGGCAAGGGAAACTCACCATAAGTTTACTGAGTTGCTATGGAAAGGTCAGGCTCTCATAGGAACGTTCTAGAAGAGGGTTTTTGTCTAACTTTCTGATGGCCCAGCTGAATGTGTATCAGCATGAACATGGGGGTTGCTACTAGAAGAAAAAGTAGCATTTTCAATGTATGGATTTGAATTTGAACTGGACGCATGTTCGATAATGTGGGAGACTCGGGCAGCAAAGCCAGACATTAACAACTGATCTGTAGGTGGGCAGCCACAGCCTGGCTTGGGTTGACCTTTGCTCCAGGAGTCCTTTCAGGAATCAGTTTACAAAGGAGCGGTTTCCTGCTATGGTTGTAAATGTGTGTTGGACATTACATTTTCATACTGGGGTGGAACTTGGAGATTGTGCCTAAGTCCACGCTTCGTCCCTGCGCTGTGCTCTTAGCTAGAAGCAGCATTTTCAAGCCCCATTGTCTGAAGTTGGTTGTAGTTTTCAAGGCAAGGCCATAAACGAGTTGTTTTTATTGGAACAACTCTGTCCTCTTCCCTGGGAAAAAGCTTGCAGTTTCATTTTGTCTGAGCAGGAAGCATGAGAGATGAAGATCAGGGTTGAAGTTCTAATGGTTTATCTTCCTGATATGGCCGGGTGTGATTCTACACAGATGGCATGGCCGGGTGTGATTCTGCGCAGAGGGCATGGCCGGGTGTGATTCTGCGCAGATGGCATGGCCGGGTGTGATTCTGCGCAGAGGGCATGGCCGGGTGTGATTCTGCGCAGAGGGCATGGCCGGGTGTGATTCTGCGCAGAGGGCATGGCCGGGTGTGATTCTGCGCAGAGGGCATGGCCGGGTGTGATTCTGCGCAGAGGGCATGGCCGGGTGTGATTCTGCGCAGAGGGCATGGCCGGGTGTGATTCTGCGCAGAGGGCATGGCCGGGTGTGATTCTGCGCAGAGGGCATGGCCGGGTGTGATTCTGCGCAGAGGGCATGGCCGGGTGTGATTCTACACAGATGGCATGGCCGGGTGTGATTCTGCGCAGAGGGCATGGCCGGGTGTGATTCTGCGCAGATGGCATGGCCGGGTGTGATTCTGCGCAGAGGGCATGGCCGGGTGTGATTCTGCGCAGAGGGCATGGCCGGGTGTGATTCTGCGCAGATGGCATGGCCGGGTGTGATTCTACACAGAGGGCATGGCCGGGTGTGATTCTGCGCAGAGGGCATGGCCGGGTGTGATTCTACACAGATGGCATGGCCGGGTGTGATTCTGCGCAGAGGGCATGGCCGGGTGTGATTCTGCGCAGAGGGCATGGCCGGGTGTGATTCTGCGCAGAGGGCATGGCCGGGTGTGATTCTGCGCAGAGGGCATGGCCGGGTGTGATTCTGCGCAGAGGGCATGGCCGGGTGTGATTCTGGCAGATGGCATGGCCGGGTGTGATTCTGCGCAGAGGGCATGGCCGGGTGTGATTCTGCGCAGAGGGCATGGCCGGGTGTGATTCTGCGCAGAGGGCATGGCCGGGTGTGATTCTGCGCAGAGGGCATGGCCGGGTGTGATTCTGCGCAGATGGCATGGCCGGGTGTGATTCTGCGCAGAGGGCATGGCCGGGTGTGATTCTGCGCAGAGGGCATGGCCGGGTGTGATTCTGCGCAGAGGGCATGGCCGGGTGTGATTCTGCGCAGAGGGCATGGCCGGGTGTGATTCTGGCAGATGGCATGGCAATCATTCTAAGCATACGTTCACTGAGGTCATAAAAAGGACACTGGGAAGGGTGAGCGCTGTGAGCAGAGGCTGGAAGGAAGAGGGAGGACGCTAGTTTCTCATGCACCTCACTTTGGGAACTCAGATTCCTCTGAAGCAAGGGTGGCTGTGGGCTTTGACTGCCGGGAGCTCTTTCCACTGTGCCCGGACCACATGGATGATCAATTCCCCACTGATTTGCTTCTGGGTTTCATAGTTCAGCACATCATTTCTTGTTAATTTCTGGTGGTTTGAAAGAAAATCACCCTGGAAGAGAGTGGCACTATTAGGAGGTGTGGCCTTGTTGGAGGAGGTGTGGCCTTGTTGGAGGAAGTGTGTCACTGTGGAGGCGGGCTTTCAGGTCTCATAAATGATCAAGATACCACCCAGTATCTCAGTTCACTTCCAGATGCTAGCAAGATGTAGGATTTTCAGTTATCCCTCCAGCACATCTGCCATCTGCCTGCATGCTGTCATGTCCCGCCATGATAATGGACCGAACCTCTGAAATGTAAGCTGCCCATTCAAATATTTCCTTTATAAGAGTTGCCATGGTCATGGTGTCTCTTCACAGCAATAGACACCCTAAGACAATTTCCAAGTTCGTGGGAACGTGTTGAGGCCAGACGTACTACTTTGGCTCTTTAACGTCCAAGCACCCCAACTTGACAGCACTTGAGGAGCAGGCATCTTAGTAAATTTTCACCTAAGAAACTCAGATACAGAAAAGGTTGTCATTCGCTCAAGTGATAGAGGAGAAACAGCTCTGGGCCTGATGGGTATAGCATACTTGTGAGAGCTTATGCAGTATTAAATGGTAGTGCCGACAGCTGTGTATGATCAAGAGTGTAGTCTTGTCTAGGATATCAATGGGAGGTTTTAAAAGTCCTTGTTAGTCCCCAACACTTCCGAAGTGTGTCATTCACAGAGATTTAAGTCTCAGAGGGAAGTTCCAATAACTGGTTGTAGCTGCCAATGCCCAGTCCAATTTGGCAGGTGTTGGGGGAAGCTCAAAGAATGTGCTGGAATCTGATTAGCAAGCAAACAAGACTGCAGATACACCATGGCAGTGTGGGAAGCATGCCTTCCGTGTGGGCAGCACTTCCTGCATCTTTTCCTTGGGTTGTGGTTTTCAGGTCTTTATCCCTCCAGTCCTGAAACCTGTCTGTGGGTTAGCATGAAGCCTGCTCTCATAGAATACTAAAACCAGGTCTGCTCTTTTCACCACGCTGATATTTGCCCTGCAATACAGGAGTGCTGGAGAAAACTGGGATCAGGGTGGAATCAGTGAGCACGTCTTCACTACCAAGCGCAGGCAACAAAAACAGGCACCAGCTTTGCTTAAGAAATGGCCTTGAAAATAGGCAGTGGTGGCACAGGCCTTAATTCCAACACTCAGGAGGCAGAGACGGCAGGATCTGAGTTCGAGGCCAGGCTGGTCTAAACAGAGTTCCAGTACAGCCAGGGAAACACAGAGGAACCCTGTCTCAGAAAACAAAAACAAACAAGAATGGCCTTGGTGAACAGTAAAAATGGGGAATTTTGTTCAGTTTTGACTTTTTAGGAGTCAGTGACACACTGCAGCTGCTTGGTAGATGTGCCTGGGGTTGAGCCATAGTGTGACTAGCGTAGTGTGACTAGCCCCCTTTCTTGGAGAACACTTTGTACTCACAGAACAAGCAGCAGACGCCGGCTCTGTGGCAGACACATTTGTGATGGTCAAAAATGAGCATGCCACTTTGAAGACAACCATAGACATTATTATTGCTAATGACAAAAGTTTAGGTTTGAAGGAAGTGTCTACTTCCACAGAACTTAGAATTTCCTATGGTGCTGGTACTATTTTGGTCCTATATATGATCTATCATCCATCTGTCTCTCTGTCTACCTATCCACCTACCTCCCTAGACCTCACATAATGGACTATGTGAACACCTTAAAGCTCTTCAGATTCTGCAGCAGCACACAGCTCCCTATGACACTAGCCACTAGCATTTTTGTAGCACATCATGAGGCTTTATGGTTATGGACAGGGAAAAGACACAAGACAGATTTTATGACAGGTTCATTGTTACAGATATAGATTCTTGATAACAATCAGCATGGTGGCACACACCTGCGATCACAGCACACACTTGGGAGGCTGAGACAGGAGGATTGCTGGGAGTCTGAGGTCAGATGGTACTACATAGCGAGACCCTATGTAAAAAAACAAAGCAGAGGCTGGGGGATGGCTCAGTGGTAAAGTGCCACACAGCCACAAGAACCTGAACTGGGATCTTCAGAAGCACCCATGGAAGGGTCAGGCACGCAGCACCGGAGAGGGAGACACAGCAGAGCTTGTTGGTCAGGTTTAGTGAGAGAAAGTGCAGGGCTGGGGAGATGGATCGGTAGCTAAAGGTGGGTGATGCCAAGCCTGGAAACCTAACAGAGCAGACATCCAGGGTTGTCAGGACATACATGCACACATGCAATAAACCTGAGATAATGGTTTTAAGGAAAAAAAACAACAAAGATAGAATGGAGCCCATAGTAGAAGACCCTGATGTTGCGCTCTGGCCTCTACATGTGCACACTAACATGTACACACAGCACAACACACACACACACCCTAAACAAAACCCCCACAGACAAACGAAGCTTCAAATTATTAAGAAGCACTTACTTGGGAAGATTAGAATATTTGTTAGCTAGGTTTTCACTGAAGAACAGTAAAACAAGAATTCTAAAGCAGATCTGAGAACCTACTGGTCCCTATTCAGCTAGACATGAAAGAACTTTCACAACCATAAACAATTCTGGGTCAGTGAAATATCTCAGTGGGTAGAAGGCACTTGTCACCAAGCCAAACAACCTGAGCTCCATCCCTGGGACCCACCTGGTGGGAGGAGAGGACTGACTACAAAATGTCCTCTGACCTCCGTGTACACACACACACACACACCCCAACAACTCCATTCTGTTTGTACGGGGTTGTGTGTTCCTGTTGAGTGGGTTTCCTCGGTTGCTCTGCAGCTTATTGTTCTGAGGCTGGATCTCTCATCAAACCTCAGGCTCTGATTGGCTAGACTAGGGACCTTGGCTCTGCTTCTCCGGAGCCAGGACTGCTCCGTCACTGTACGTGTGCTTTTGTTTTCCTACAGTAATTTATAAACATATGTATCTGTTGACATGGCTTCACACTGTAACTATGCTGGGGGTGGTGGCCAGACCTTATTTCTAGCACTTTAGAGACAAGCAGTTGGATTTCTGTGAGTTCCACATCAGCCAGGGCTACATAGCAAGGCCCTGTTTTAAAAAAAAGTTACTAAATATATTTTTACATCTTGGCTTTTATAAGACTTTAAATATTGATGTATATTAACCAAATGAGGAAAAGCTATTTGAGGGTTCTCAGAAAATGTTCAAGATAAGTCTAGACCAAAAGTCGGCAGCAAACTGTGTTATTCTTCCATGCTCTTTGTGTGAGGGCAGAGGACTTCAAAGACAAAAAATAATTGAGACAGTCTAAATAGACTTAAAAAGTCTTGTCTGTTTTTTTTCCCCTGGGAATACTGCTACCTCTAAACCAAACAACCGATGGCCACGACGACCTTAGTAACAGCTGGGGCTGGTGAATCCTAAGTCTGGGAGGTTGAACTGGAAGGAACAGCTGCTCACAATGGCTGCAGGACTCAGAAGATGGGTGGGACCAGACACACACACATACACACACATGCATGCATGAACGCACACACACACATACGCACACATGCATGCATGAATGCACACACACACATACGCACACATGCATGCATGAACGCACACACACATGTGCACACATGCAGAGGTGCTTTATATAATGAAAACAATGCTTAGAAAAATAAAGAACCAAAATTATGCAAAAAGGTCGTTGATAGGCCAATTTAAATTTGAGAGCATGCGCCCCAGAAGCCACTGGCCTCCCTTTTTTGCCAGCCCCACGGTCGCCAGCCTGTCCAGTATGGTGGGAAAGTCCAGGATATAGACAGGCAGCCTGGTTCATAGGGATGGATCAAACTGGAACTTGGACTGTGACCCACACAGCTTGTCTCTGCGATTTAAGCAGAGAGGAAAGAAGTTTGTTCAGCCAGAAAAACATTACACTAAGTAGAGGGAGAATTGTCATCAGTTTTGTTTTTCTTCTCTGAAGAACTTAATTTCAAACAACTTAAATTTTTTTTGTGGTAAATAGTAGGTATTTATTTGAAATGAAAAAAATACTTAAGTACCTGGACTATTGCATTTAATCATGGATTGTAATTGTCTACCTTTTTGCATCAGACAGAGATACAATAAACACTCGGAATCACAGATTGCACACTAGATAAGAGTTCTTCAGGCCTTTTACATCACCACCAGAGGAACAGATATGGGGTTCTGCGATATAGTACAAAAGTCCACAATCAATCCAGTCTCAGCCAGCATCTTCAGTTTACTTCCGTCGCTGTGCGAACTGTTGGCCGTTACTAGGGCTCACAAGTTAATAACAGGACAAAAATATACATCGCACTGACACAAAAAGTCAGCTGTGTTAATGGTCATGCAACAAGTACCCAAACTTGCTGAAATTAAAAATACTCTCTAAAAACAGGTTTTTAACAGCATAAATATTTTATACACAGTTCGTTTACCAAAACAAAATGTATTTAAATGATACAAAGCAAAAATAAGTTTCTACCACCTTTGTACATAAGAAAGTGCAAAATAACTTATCTAGAGTGTGTTGCTATTCTCCAGAGGGCTGGCTGCTACGGGCAGCTACTTCTCGTCTTTGAAAGTGTGACGTTACACTTGCACACTGCACACAGATGTGTCAGAGTACACGGATGAGTAGGGATGGAGGGGTGGGTGGGCGGAGGCATGAATGAACATCAGGCTGGAGCCCTGTGAGGTACTCAGAAAAGGAATACAGACCACAGGAAGGTGGACACACGCAATGTTGCTAAGCATATTGGCACGGACCACAGAAGAAAAAGTAGAAAGCTAGGAGCCGAGGGACGCGAGTGAGTGCACTGCCCCGCCTGAGCGACTCCGTGATTTCTGCAGAAGTGAAAAGAAAACAAAAACCAAAACTGATGGAACAAAACAGTTGCCCACAGCACCAGCTGCCAGAGGAAATGCTATCGTGAGGGGGTTTGGTTTCCACCTACGAGATATGGAAGTTGTGTTTGAAAGTTTTAAGAGTGTTCATCCCATAGAACTTCGGGTTAGACAGAGGAACAAGCTTCGAGTGGCTACACACACATTCCTATATTCAAGTCTCGAGAACACCTCTGCTATCGGCTACGGGTAAACACAGGTCATGGGCCAAAAGAGGAGCGCTTCTCTGCAAAGGTGAGTAACACTGCTATAAAGCATCCAGGCGCAGACAGGGCCAGCCCACCACCACGCAGAAGCAGTTTCTGCAGCTGAGGAGGAACACCAGCCCCTTCTGAAGACGTGATGGGGAGATAGCGGGGCTGCTTAAGACATAGGAAGGAGAGCAAAGCAAAAGCCACTTTTCTTCCAGTGAAAAGAGTTAATGCCAACAATCCTTTTCCCGTGTGTACTTGAGCGTTTAGAAATGGAAGTATTTGAGTCAATTTTGATATGTATCATAGATAGACTGTAGGCTGAAACCTATAAAGGAAGGTTTAAATTTAGGAAGCATAAGGCACTAAAGCAGCCTTCACGGTTTCTCCTGGAGACCTGCGGATCAGGAAGAACTACTCTCTGTTCTGAAGCTGCTTTCAGCCCACCGGGTACAAGCTCACTGTTGTACCAAATGCCTGTTTCTGACACATGTGCATATATGTGCATTTTAGTGCATGAGTGTGCCTGTCACCAGGGCTAAGGATGGAGAGTTCGGGAAGCCAAAGCCACTGTCCTTTGAATGGTACCTCCCTCTGTGAGGGTGTCAAGGCCTGTCCTTTCTCTTGGGCCATTAGTGATCCTCTATTGTTCAAATCACAGGGCTTTTAGAATTGTTCATATTATTAGCACTAAGTATCTGAAAATGTTAAAATCTAGATTAATTGTTTTATTTGATTTCATATATATATATATTTATATTTATGTACATAACACACATTTTTAAAAAAATCCCACCACCAAAGCCATTTTTCTATAAACTTATCTCTCAGCTCCCACCAGCTTTAATCCTCCTGGATTTGTGTGTTCTGCATCCAACTAGTAGAAGAAATTAAATAACTAAATATTAAAATATTGTAATTATATTCATAGCAAAACCAAAAAAATAGACATCGATACAGTATAAATCTCACTGTCTCAGGTAGATGGCATTAGATGGGAAAGGTTCATCTTAAGCAGTTCTGACATGATCCAGTTTTACAAGGTTTAAATGTTAATTCTGTACACTTTTTTAAACCCTTTGAAAATAAGTTGTAGTAGAACACAGTGTCTCCAAAGACACACACTTGTTATGCTCTGTGCAGAGAAGCTAATTTGGGGTGACATGCAAATCTATTTCCATTAACTGAGGCAGGGCTGTGTCCTGCCTGACGTTGGTCACCTTTGGGCCATGGATGCCGAGGTGCGCTGGGACCACACAGCCCACAGGTCAGGTGAGGGGCCTGTCATGTAAGAACACTGTGGTGGTGTGCAGCCAGAACACGATGCTCAGGTACTTGCGGGTCACCGCATGACCAGACCGCTCTTCTCCCACATTAGCTCCGAAAGCAGGGCTACACAATTTTGGTTACTAGCCTATTTTAAGTGGAGATACTGTGGGCAACTAGAAAGAAATGGTATCAGGCACACAGGCTTGGTTTGAACAGGAAACAAAATATTACAGATAATGTCTTTGAGGATTAAAAAAAAACCCTTATTTATAATTGAGAGATGTTAGACAAACCTTAAACAGTTCATTGAGTTAGTGGCTTAGTTTGAAGTCTCATGTTACAGGCAATTAGGTCCTTATTTAGAAAAAAAAGGCCTTTATACCTATTTACAGTATACACAGCTGCTTGCAAAGAAGTCAGATTTACTACTGTTTTCTATAAGCCTTTTTTTAAAGTTTTTGTTGATTTTTCCAAATAAGGATGAATAGCTCTATAAAAATGAGATGCAGGAAAGACAGTTGGGGCGCACGCTACGGGAGACTTGGGTTCTGAAACACGCCTGGAACCACCTCGCGTTCATCTTGTGCTGCTCACTGCTAGTGCCTGCCAGTCACCGGCCTTGGAACCGTGATCCAGAGATCCTCAGTGCGAGGAGCTGAGCAAGTGGAGGCTGCTTCAGTGCACGCGGCGCTGAGACGGGACCCAGAGAGCTCCCTCAGTCTCGGCAGTTTCGAGGCCCGTCTTCCGCTCCTCTCTCGTGCTGTAAGCTATAGTAACAGTTCTGGCAGACTCGCACTGGGGATGAGATTTTCAAGCGCTTGATTTCTGACTGAAATCGACTGCACCTACAGGAAAGGGGAGATAGGTTAGTGACAGATCCTCTCTCTCCACAAGCCACCAGGGGCTGAGGGCGCCAGCGATGTGGAACTGCACTGGGAAGCAGGCAGTCTGGGGACAAAGAAGCAGGACACCAGAATAACGCCCAAGGCCATGCTGGTTGGTGCTCATGTTGCGGAGATGCCAGGAGGCCCATCTGTGAGCAGAGAAAATCAGAAACATCATGAGGGACTCCACACAGCCGTGAGTCTGCGAAACTGCATCCACCCTGAGCGTCAGAAGATCTTAACTGCTTAGGACTCACTGCTCTGGGTCAGGGAAGTTTGGGGTACAGGAGCCTGATGACAAGCCAGGAGGTCTGAGTCTCCTCACTGAGCCCCACACGGTGGAAGTCAAAAGCTGACCACATCCATGTGCATCCGTGTGCTGGGCTGCCTCTAGTTTCCCGGACTATAGGTGTGGCGAGTGTGGCGGTGTCATCGTTGAGCCTAACCTTCCCTCTTGATTGTGAGCGCTGCCCACTTGGATGTTTTCTGGCTTTTAATTTATGTCCTCACAGGGAACTGCTCATTTTGTTTCTGCCAATGCATATTAATTATATTAATGGCACTTAGTGCTATTTCTACACATGTACACGCAGGCACTGATCTGACCCACTGGTCCCTTCTGTCCTTGTCCCCCATCCCCAGCACCTGAACTACTAGCTACTCATCATACTCTACTTTCAGGTCAGCCAACTTTTATTTTTTAACTTTCAATAAATGGCCTTGAATGTGTGCTATACTCGTCTTTCTCTGCAATGGCCTATTTCACTCAGCACACATGTTCTTCAGTTCCATTCCTTCGTCCTTTAAGGACACCTAGTACTGTGTGTGCATATATACATGAGAACTTTGCACTATTCTATTACATTTTATTTAGCATGTGTGCATGCATGCAGTACGAGCGGAAGTCAGAGGCCAGCCTTTGGGAGTCTGTTCTCATGTGGGTTCCTATGCTTGAACTCAGGCCGTACAGCTCCTCTGCAGTCATCTTTCAAATGTGCAGTATCCCCGAATCCACTCATTCATTCACTGCTACTCTAGCTCTTGGCTTCCGGGACTACGATGGTCACGGCTATGCCATGGCCCAGATGCTAACTTCCATGTCCTCGGATGTATGCTCAAGGACAGCTGGCCACATGGCAGCTCAGTTTAGTTTTCCATCCAGACTAATTTGCATCTCACAACAGTGTGGAAGAGCGTCTTGTCCTCCTGTCCACGGGAGCATGTTACTGGTGACAGTTATTCAGATTAGGGTCAGATGGAATCTCACTGTCATTTTGAATTATATTTCCTTATGGCCTGATGGCACTGAGTATTACTTTATATATTTATTGGTTATCTGTGAAGTACCTATTTGGACCGCTTGTCCAATTTTCAATCTAGATGACCTAGTTTTCGTTTAAGTGCTCTAGCTATGAATCCAGGATGACGAGCTAGCACACGCTCCCTCCCATCCTGCGGGCAGCGTCTCCATTCACTTACCGCACCCTTTTCCGTGATCACAGTTCATTTGTCACGCGTTGCTCTTGATGCTTTGGAGTCTGATCTAGAAAACTGCCTGAGCCAGGGTTTCTCTTTGTAGCCCGGGCCTGCTCTGTAGACCATGCTGGGGCTTGAACTCAGAGATCCGCCTGCCACTCTCTCCCTAGTGCTGCGATTAAAGGCGTGCGCTATCACCGCCAGCCTAAACCAGTGCATAAAGGATCTCTCCTATATTATCCTTTTGGTGCAGTGAGAGCTTTTCTGGTCATACACCAAAGTATTTGAGCTATTTCAGCTGACTTCCACATGCAGTAATAGAGAGGGTCAAGTGTTAACCTCCTGTATGTGGTACTCGGGTGTTCCAAAGCCATCGCTGAAGAGGCTGTTATCTTCAGGGTGTTTCTGTCAACTTATCAGTCAGTCACAGTGTACAGACTTCTCTATGTGTCTGCAAGCTGACCCTCTGGCCCACCATCTGTTTTTAGCCCAGCAGCATGCTGCTTTGGCTACTATAACTCTGACTTTTTGTTTCCCTACTAATTTTAGTGTTTTCCCTAGTTCTGTGCAGAATGCCATTGGTATTCTGAAGGGGACCACAATGAGGCTTAGCTGCTTTGGGTAGCATGCACATCTTGGCAATATTCATTCTTGTCCGTGACCACGGGAGTCCTTCCAGCCTTCTTCTGCTTCTCCATTTCATCCTTCAGTGACTCCTCATTTTCACACGATACATGTCCTGTGTGTATGCGTGTGCGTACATGCAGGGCAGAGGTCAACCTCAGTTACTCTTCCTTAGGAGCTGTCCTCTAGGTTTCTGGAGAGCCAAGCCTGCACGGACTGGGACTGCAGACTTCCTTCCCCACCCTGAGCCTGTCTGGGGATGTCTGCAAACTTTCCTCTTCCTGAGTCTGAAATGCTCGCCGGAGTGGGTGAGAGTGGAAGGCCAATATCACTGGCAGTTTCTCTCCAGGCATCCACAGGCTGTGCGTCCCACGGCTTGAGCCATGCTAGGCCTGCTGCGCTGCTCAGGACACCTCTGGAGGGTCCTCTGAGATGGGACAGTGGAATCAGAGCTCTTTCCTTGGTAACACAAGGTGGCAGGTGGGAGGCGGGCACAATGTGAGCAAAGCCGTCCTTCTGTCCAGGTCCCTGTTTCAAACCAGTCACAACCAGTCACACCCTTGGCGGCAGGCTCCACCATCCTTATGCATCACATCCTTCATCTCCGTGTGCCAACATCTGTTTTCCCATGTAGCATGGTTTGTGTCTTCTGACCCATGTTTGGTTCCTGAGACAGCAACCTGGAGCCACATGGAGCCAGTGTGGTGGCGTCCCTGTGGAGTCTCCTCGAGTCTCCTGGGTGGGGAGATTCCGGGATTCTGACCTTGAAGCAGTGCAGATTCAGAGACTGGGTCTTCACAGGGAGCAGAGGTGATCAGCTCTGTCTAGCTAAGCTATGAGCCTGTGCGGGGTGGGGGATGCACTCTCAGGACAGGATCTCCAGTGTCCGTCGGCTGCTCAGCTGAGAGTCTCCTAGCAGCACAGCAGGGCCAGCCCAGGTGTGCATCATTCTATGTATTGGAGAATGAACCCTGGGAAGTGAGACTGTTGGAGGTCTCATAAACGGGAATACAGGCTGTTCTAAACATGCCAGCAAGTGTGGCAAGCAGACTGCACAGTCCTGCAATCATTTCTTAAAGGCATTTTTTTTTGGCTTTTCTTGCTAAGTGAAGTGTTCTTATTTCTATTATTGTGAGAGAAGTGCTCCCACAGGCTACTTAAGATATGTTCATGGTCTTTATAAAGTACTGTGGGTTTCTTTCCATAGAGTAAATCAGGATATGACGCCAGGCATGGCATTAAATCACTTTCAGCTTGATTCTCACAAAACGGAGATGCAGATTCATACAATCTGTTAACCCGAGTGTCAGAAAATAAACCAAGTGCTTAAGAGGGTCACCGGACTGGCTAGGGATTTGTTCAAACGCTCAAGATGGAGGCGGTTCTCAGCAGCAGAGGGCAGGAAGGTTGCACCTTCCTACATAGCCGATTCTGGCCCTGTCTGCTAAAGCAGCAGCTCTACTTGGTCAATGCTCTCAACAGCCTTCACCACACATATCTGAGCAACGGGTAATTTAAAGACTTACCTATACTTAATTCTGAAACCACTACAAAGAACAGGTGGGTGTCAGTACTGAGCATCACACTGGGGTGCGCCACCCATAATCACAACATCAAAGCACAGTGCTACCTGACAGGATCCTCTGCCCCACCTCATTCAAGTCAGAAATGCTGGCAGTGACATTCCTGCTAATGTACCTTGCAATCCACTTCTAAGAACGGGGGTGTAAGGAAAAAAAAAAACCAGTAATTATAACACCTCAGAAGCCCAGCTGGCCTCCATCCCCACACTTGCTGTCACTCGGTGCACTCAACAGCTCTAAAGACAAGCTCTTTTACCCACAGAGAACAAGCTCAGGGCTTCAGTGAGGTAACAATAAGCTTGCTCAAGAGTCAATGGAAAGACCACCTCCTCACCAGGGACCATATGACCTGTGAAACCTCAGAACCTGCCTTCAAAAATGATTATACAGGTGTTTTCTATGAGGGCATTTACAATGAGACAATGTGGGTGTCATAGAGGCATATCCAGAGTATCCCTTCTGTGTGTGCAGGACAAGGGAGGCCTGGATGTGCCATCAGGGGATGGGGAGCTCACATTTGTTCTGGGCCAAGATAGACTACCTATCATAACCTGAAGTTATAATAAAAAATTAAATGCAAAAAGTAAAACTTGAAAACGTTGAAAGAAAATAAAATTTCCTATATGATCAAACTTAGGATACCAAAATTTTAACATACATGCACAAACTGAGTATAATAAGTGCAACCAAAATTGAAGCCTGAGCACCAGACAGTACAAACGCAAAATTAAATTAGAAGTAGGTATGTGCATGGCACTGCGGAGGGCACAGAGAACTCAAGAGAGGCAGGAAGGAGGGCGAAAGCCTACAAGGAAAACGGGCAGACTTTCCTAGAGGAAGCCTGGGTGCCAATAGATGCCTGAAAAGATGCCAATGTCTCCAGCATTGTAAGTTAAGACAACAAGACACTTCCTGAACCATCAGATTGGCAAAGGGACAAAGGCTTGGCATACCAAGCATGACTAAGAATCTGGAAGTTCTGTGTCCTACTGGGCCAGGAGGAGTAGCACTGCCATTCTAGAGTCCTTTAGCAAGACCAGGTAAGACCCAGGTCAAGTCTGTGTCCTGGAGGATGTGCTGTCTCCTGGGGAGGAAACCGGCACTTAGGATGGAGCCCACTGCAGGATTAGTCACAGAATCTGCAAGGTGCGGTGCTAACACCAGGGATCCTCAGGAGGAAGTGTTGGGAATCAATTCCTGCAGAGCCCCGAGGTGAGCTGCCCAGCAATGGTTACACTGAACACACTAGAATAATGGTTATCTGTGAGTGGATTAGGAACCAGAGTCTGACTTTACAGAAGGGTGCAGATGGTGCAGTGTAAAGCCGAGAAAAGAACCAGACTGTGTGCAGAGTGGCAAATGCTGAGGGTTTTAAGGACTCATGGAGAGTAACGCCGTCCGTGTCTCAGTGCAGTATGGATGTGCACATACCCCGTGTGCCTACAACAGTCCAGACGGCATGCACACGTGCGCTCCGACAACCATCAGGACATGTATGGATGTGCACATACCCCGTGTGCTTACAACAGTCAGGACGGCATGCACACGTGCGCTCCGACAACCATCAGGACAACATGTATGGATGTGCACATACCCCGTGTGCTTACAACAGTCAGGACGGCATGCACACGTGCGCTCCGACAACCATCAGGACAACATGTACGGATGTGCACATACCCCGTGTGCCTACAACAGTCAGGACGGCATGCACACGTGCGCTCCGACAACCATCAGAACAACATGTATGTTTGTGCACATACCCCGTGTGCCTACAACAGTCAGGACGGCATGCACACGTGCGCTCCGACAACCATCAGGACAACATGTATGGATGTGCACATACCCCGTGTGCTTACAACAGTCAGGACGGCATGCACACGTGCGCTCCGACAACCATCAGGACAACATGTATGGATGTGCACATACCCCGTGTGCTTACAACAGTCAGGACGGCATGCACACGTGCGCTCCGACAACCATCAGGACAACATGTATGGATGTGCACATACCCCGTGTGCTTACAACAGTCAGGACGGCATGCACACGTGCGCTCCGACAACCATCAGGACAACATGTATGGATGTGCACATACCCCGTGTGCTTACAACAGTCAGGACGGCATGCACACGTGCGCTCCGACAACCATCAGGACATGTGCACATGCAACTGAAGTCAGGGTGGCGACTATTTTTGTGATTATTTCTCTACTTTCTATGAGAGAAATAGTTCATAATGCACTCACTTCTGACAGAAGAGCTGCCCACAGTTCCTGCAATGGTGCCGTCTTTCTGTGAGGGAAAAGCGCACGGAGCAGCCGGAGCAGCTGTCGCCACCTTCATCCTTCACCCAGTGGTCAGCAGCAGAGCGGCCGGGCTGGTCACTCACAGACCAGCTGAACACGCGGCCCCGACTGTCACCAACGAGGATTCTGCTGTGGTCCCTGTGGAATAGGAGAAGGGCTCTCGTCCAGGGCTCATGGTGTTCAGAGGAAGCCCGATTCCCTCAAAGGAAGTTAGTTAAGAAAGGCAAAAAAATAAAACTTAGCCTGGGTTTATTTTCCCATTTCAATTTTCTTTGGCTCAAACCTTGCTGTGTCTTTAAAAGACACAGAGAGCATTATGGTTTATTTGTTGAGAATTAAAATCCACCCAGTTGGCAAGCTTCTGACCAAGAGAATGAGACCAGCTACAAGTATAATACGTGTCTCAAGGATTGGGCTGAAATAAGGGTCCCTAGCTATGCAAATGACCCAGAAAGAGAGATGGGCTCCAAAAAGCATGGCCCTTACTTGGAGACACCCAGTGCAGTGACCTCAGCTGGGTGTGCATTGTCCTTTCGATCAAAGGCCGTGTGCATTGTCAGTTTGCTTCTGAACACCAGCTGCCGCTCCCACCGGTACCCTGGAATGGAGAAGTGGAGGACAGAGACAAACTCAACCTAGGGAGCGACAGAAATGGAGGCCGTTTTTGCACTGTGGTTTCTTGTTTAAAACATGCCTAGTTCGAACTCTAGGAGAACTGTCAGAGGCCTTGGTCTGTGGCCCAGGCCATAGATGTGATCAAGGAGAGAGCCCCAAGGGAGCTGGACCCCACGGCCCATCACACAACCTCTCACATCACTCACAGGCAGGGAGAAAGACACCAGACCTCAACTTACCTGGTTTCAATCTGCTGTAATTTCGTGCTTCGATGGGGTTAGGGTGGGCATGAGTGAGGGGGCCCTGCAGATGGGCTCTGGTCTGACCCTCAGAGTAGTTCACAAATATGAAGCCATCTTTTTCATCAAGACTGAGCTGGTCGGACCAGCGCCTGGAGTCATCTGAGCTGCTGTCCGTACACCACGTGGCAGTGGCTCTGTAGGAGGCTGCCCTGGGCCTGTGGCTGGTGCTACTGGGCTGGCTGGCCGTTTCCTTGGGCTCCTGGCTGATGCTCGGCTCCTCTGTTTCCGAATCGGTGCTGTCTTCATCTTGGGCTTGCTGCCCTGGGTAAATATGAGTAAAGGGAGACGGCAGACACATCAGGCAGACTTACTTTGGTCCTGTTCACTTTTCTTCTATTGGTAAGCACCACAATAACACAACACTTTAAGCCAAGTATTTCTAGTAAGGTTACAGACAGTAAAGAAGTAGGATCTGTCTTAGAATTCCATTTTATAGACTACGCCTGAGAAAATCCTTAGCTTGGCATTTTATTCTTCACAGCAGAACCCAGACTACAGTCTTCCTAGCAGCCTGGCTCCTCTGGCCCTCCCCACAACCTGCTCGCCGTCATGGAGGTTTGTGTGCACTGTTTCTCTACACGAACTTGTCTTCCATGTCTGTGTGGGCTGCTGCTACCTGTCTTTGAGGACACAACTTTAATGTCTAAAATCTTACCCAATTGCTTATATCTCCTCCCTCTGCCAAATGCCTTCCTGCCATGCCTCTTGGTACTGGACATTATTCTCTGAACTGTTGCCCCTATAACCTTACAAACAGTGAAGAACAGAAGCACAGGGCCATGGCTGCAGCAGTGGGTAGCTATGCCACTTCTAAGACCAAAAGTTTAAATCTTGATCCTTTTCTTCACAGTGTCATTCTCCATTTCCTCACAGTGATCTGTCTGCTGCAGTCACACCTCCCAGAGAAGATCCAGGGGAAAAGGTGCACAGGCGGACATGAGGGAAACCCACAGCGCGCATGCAAGCGCCAGCACAGCGCGCGCACACATTTCCTTAGCTGCTGAGCGGTGGCTCTGAGCTCCTGGGAGCCCCTAGCTTGCCTTCCTCGCGTCTCATGCCTGGTACTGTTCAGTCCTTCCCTGTGGACTGCTTCCTTCGCCCTTCTGCAAACCACCGCAGCAGAATACACAGGACCACGATATAGGAATTCTCTCTACCCTGGGCATGGCCCTTCTTCCATCTTATTTACTTATCTTCTTTTATTCATTAAAGGAAAGACTTCCTTCTCACTGGACCCCATAATCCAATGACATAGATGAAACAGGCAGCCAACCCCCCAACAGTTACTGAATCAAAGTTTCCGAACCTACTTCTCCCCATCCCCACTTCAGATCACCTCTTCTGGGGCTACAGTTTAGCCTGGGGGAATTACATTATCAATAGAACGTGATGGGATCATTTTTCCTGACACAGAAAGCAGACACTTTATGCCCTTCTGATAATGTTGCCTTTTTCCGGAGAAGCCCCTTATATCACCAAAGTCATTCAATTCTCTGTGTGCAGAAACACAGAGGTCACCAAACTGAAAGCTGATTCCTTCCAACAAGTCATTAGTGCCAGACCATGAGGGGCAGCTTCTGTGGAGACAGTGGCACAGGGCAGGCCACTGCTGGCTCTCTGGCTCTGTCCCCAGTTGTTCTGAGGAGAAATCACCTGGCACTGTCTCAGAAACAACAGGTAGCAGCCTTCAGTTGCAATTACTGCCCACGTGAGCAGGAGCAGGTGGTCTGGGGACTGATGTTTGGCTTAACAATTTAAAAGCGTTGCACCCACTTGTTTCTGTCCACACTGTACCCCACCAGCTGGGCTCAGCAGCTGTAGAACTGAGGTGATGAGCTGCCTGACTCTCCCAATACTGCACTGCAGGGAAAGCACTCCTGTATCTGCCTGAGATGTCGAGGTCAGCTAAGCCTGCCTCCCAAGAGGGCACTGGTGAACTTACTCCAGCAAACCAGGTACACAGGAGCCTGGCAACAGCGGCAGAGACAGTGCCAAGGGCGACGCCCAGCCTTGTCCATTTGAGATGCTCGGTGAGACCTAAACCAGGTGGTAAATACCTATCTGTGCTTCACCTAAACCAGGTGGTAAATACCTATCTGAGCTTCACCTAAACCAGGTGGTAAATACCTATCTGAGCTTCAGGACAGCCCTCCTGCGTTTCCAGTTCTTCCACAGGCTCAGGAGCTGGTGTTTCGGGGACTTGTAGAAATTCCATCCTCCAGAACTGCAATAAAGTAACGTGGAAAGAGCACAGGGCAGAGTCAGGCTGGAGACAGTGAACACATTACTTCATAAAGGTGCAGGCTGAGGAGCAAGTGTGTGGTTCCACTTATTGCTTCTAAATAGGCTTTTCTCAACCTGTGGGGCTGCTTGCCTTACTTGGTAGTTACCCCTCACTAGGGGCAAAGGACAGAGGTCAAGAAAGTTTAAAGTCAAGGTCACTGTGGAGGTTTCAACCGGGCCCTGTAGGTTCAAGGTTCACATATTTGAATGTTTGGTTCCCAGTTGGTGGACTGTTTAGGGAGGATTAGGAGGTGTGTCACTGGGAGTGAGCTTTGAATTGAGGCACCCTCCCTCCCTCCGTCCCTCCGTCCCTCCGTCCCTCCCTCCCTTCCTCCCGCCCTTTCCCCCATTTGTTTCTGCTCTCTCTGTTTTCAATTTGAGGATAAGATGTATACTCTCAGCTATTGCTCCTGCGCTCTGGCTGCTTGCTGCCCTGCTCCCTGCCATGAGGGTCATGGAATGACCCTCTGAAACTGAGCCATCAATTAAATGCTATCTTTTATAGTTGCCTTGGTCATGGTCTCTTCATAGCAATGGAATGGTAATGGTAACTAAGACAGGAGCCACATAAGTAAACGTTGCAAAACTTGTAAAGTCTTGCATGCATGAAGACAAACCTCACCTCCAAGCACACTTGTCTGTTAGCAGCAGAAGCTGTAGCCTCAGAACTGCACATGCGCCCCCCCCCCCCCGCCCCACTTGCTGCCTGAGGCACTGCATATAGTTTGGGTGAAGCTGTCAGTTTCTTTGTCTCTAAACCTGAGCCTATAATTTAGGAGAGTGACATTCAGTCACCTTGACAAAGGGTACAATTAAGGGACTTAGAGCTACAAAGAAAAGGAAAATCTCCTGAGTGACTACAGAGCTTAGGACACACACTGTCTCTCTGTGATGCCAACACACACAGCAAGCAGCAAAAATAGGGGCTGCACTTAGGTCCAGCTTGAGCGTGGACAGAAGGTCTCAAGACGTGTTTGCGTGTGTATATGCATGCGGGAACAGTATGAAGGCTTTTCTGAGGTCACTTACCCGGACCACGCCATCCGAGTGTCCTGTCACAATGACATTCTGCGTGTCCCACTCGTTCATCTCGGACACACAGCAGCAGACGATCTGCTGGCTCCTGCCTGTGAATGTGTTCACACTCACGATCGGGTTGCCGTTGATGCTCCACACATGGATGTGTGTGCCGGCACAGGACACAATGTCCCCCTGAGGAGAAGAGGAGGACATATGTCTAGCTCTCAAAATCCTTGCGCCCTGAAGATTAATGGCTGTATGATTTCTGAGGTAACCTACAATTTGGTGTTTGTAATACAGGTATCTTCAACAGAAGCTTCAAGAACTGAAAGAGGAGTCTTTGCTGGAGCAAGGGATCACAAATGGAGGCAAGAAGCAACGAACTCAAACACCAGGACCAGAGGGCAGCGGGAAAACTATGAGCTCGGGAGGGCGGCGTCTCCAGTAACTGAGAAGGCGGATGGGTGCTGCAGACTGCTGTGTATCTACTGTCAAATCTGTACTTACAGCACAAGAGGGAAACAAACCACGCTGATGATTTCTAGCAAGAGGACAGGCCGTTCATTAGAGAAGCTGGACGGAGCCGTGGATGGAAGGTACATCAGAGACAGAAACCTCTCCAGAAGTCACTGAGACTTAACAAACCGTCTTTAAAAGACTGCTATGCACACAACTGCTACCTGCATGCATGACTGTGCATCATGAGTGCTCGCCTGATACCCACATAAGCCAGATGTGGGGCTTCAGATACCCTAGGACTGAGTTATAGATAGCTGAGAGCCAGCATGTGCATGCTGGGAATTGAACCCTGGTCCTATAGAAGAACAGCCAGTGCCTTTAACCTCTGAGCAAGCTCCACTAAAACATCTTCAACAAACCCAAATGCATCTGTACAGTTTGGAGCCCTGGCTGCAATTGTGTGGGTGTACAATGGCTTGGCAAGACTAAAAACATGATTCGAGCTACTTAGGAACAATCCTAGACCAAAGTGTTCTGAATGCTGGCATCAAGCATCTCACTGAGAAACCCCAAGGCCGAGGAGTTATGTTGTGCCCACAGTTTTAGAAAGCTGTTTAGGTGCAGTGCTCATACAAGACCCCATGCATTCCCAGCTCTGAGCGCACTGCTCGCAGCGAGTGACACTCTGTGTGGGAATCACTAGAGCTAAATTCCTAGGAGTGACTGCAAGATATCTGACTAAAACGCAGCACATAGTGTCACAGTTTGGGTGTAAAATGTACCCCACAGATGCATGAACACGGGTGATGGCCGTGGTGGGAATCACTGGACTCCTGAGGCAGGAGGCTTATCACTGCAGGGTGGGCCTCTGAGGGCTATGGCCTGGCCCTACTTCCAGCCTGCTAGGGCCTGAGTGCTTCTTACAGACTTCAGTACTAACAACTGCCTTATACCCACTCACAGCCCGCAGACTAGAACGGTTTAGCTGCTATGTCTTCCTCACCATGATGGACCATAGCCACTTACATACCATGAGCCAAAATAGACCCTTTCTCTTTTGCTTTTGTTGGGAATTTAGTTACAATGTTGAGAACATTAAGTCTTACAAATATTATCACCTAGAAGAAACCAAAGTTATAAGGGTCCTTCCAGACAGAAGGCTGTGCGGATGATAGTAAGAATCTCATACTGTGTTAAGAAGAAAGCCCCAGGACAGGGCCAGGGTAAGATGCAAATGAGTATGTGTAGCCAGGAAGCCAACAGGTAGGTTGCTATTAATTCCCAGGATTGCTCTGCGGATGGAGCACCATCTGCACAGGATGCCTCGCAGAAAGGAAGTCTCACACCTGATTTCCCCTTGCATATCATTCCAGCTTAGCAACGGATCTCCTCCTCGTCTACCTCAGAAGGCCTTGGTCTGCCAGGAGACTCTAGGGCAAGGCATTCATTTTATTCTGATTCATTTATTTATATATGAAACACCAACTTTTAAAGAAGCTACCATCTTCTGGTAACTTTAAAATTTAAGTAACCTGATAATTATTTTTCTCTCGTTCATTGACCCAGTGGTTAATAGTTTTTACTGTACAAAGAATTTCAACAAAGCGCTTAGACTGTTAGCAAGTCCTATGATTTACATTTTTGTTGTTGTTTGGATTATAAAGTTAATCATCCACTTGCTTTTCAAGCAGGTGCAGTGGCTCCTACATCGTGAATACACAACATGAATATCCATCAACTTTCCAAAGAGCTTGCGTCTGTGTTTAGTCTGGCCATATGTTTCCTAAACATTCTACTTACTGTTAACTCATTAATACAAAGAGCAGAAACGGGAGCTCGGTGGCCGCGGAGCTGGGTTAGAAAGGACAGTCTGTTCAAATCCCAAATGATGCAGGTTCGGTCTCGGGACCCGCTAACAATTATGTGATAGGCTAGCGATGCTGTGGCGCAGGTAACAGTGTCCGTGTGGCCAAGTAAAGCCTACAAAGGGAGGAAAGCGAGAAATCAGGCCAACCACAATGGCAGAGTAGCCTAGCTGTATCCAGTCTTCTAGTACCAGCAGAAGGACAGGTTCATTATTAGAGAGCCGGATGCCCAGAGCAGGTGCGGGGGTGACGGTCTAGACTCTCCTCCTTTCCATTCTTTTCAGCAGGATGGAAAATGGTGGCCCAGGCCTTTGAAGGAAGGGGGAATGTCCGCTACCACTGGTTTGGACTCTTTCCACTCTTCCCGGGATCATGTGCTGACTATGGGGCCAAAGTCGAGACCGTAAGCTAAGCTTCTTTCTATTCTTCTGCCATAAACTCTTTAGATGATTGTGAGCACCTGCGATTTTAAAGAGGATGAACCAAGTGCTCAGAAGTAAAGAAATTAAAATTGCATGGTTGTGGTACATGGTCCTAAAAGATGAAGGGTCTGGTCCTGACATGCCACTGCTACATCCTGCTGTGCTGCAGCTGTGTCTGCACTGGGTGGCTCCTTCCAGGACTGCAGCAGAAGAGCTAATGGAGCCCAGAACAGCAATGTGCGATGGTTAGGGAAGAATTAAGAGAAGTTTCTGATCAATGTTTCATTTACTGAAAATATGCTGCCTCCCCTGTCCCCAGTGGGACATGCTTGCTTACAGAAGGAGCTGCCTTAATTTTGTGGTCTTATAGACACCTGGAGATATGCTGGGCAAACACAGAACGCTGTTTTAAGTCCTAAGTCCACACTGACGGCACATGAGCTCAAAGTCCATTGGCTGCCTTTGAGTCGTTTCTGCCGGAAGTGTGGTTAGCAAGACCGCCAGCAGCCTTACCTTTGGTGCTGTGGAGAATGCCTTCACATGCTCATTGTAGTGATCAGAAGGACCCTTTGCTCCGTGTGGAAGGTTGTTGGACAAGGGACTTAATTCTCCCCATATACAGCTAAAACATGGTTTGATTTTTGCCTTTAAGATAGTCACATCTGAACTCAAGTTCTGGCTTTATCTCAAAGGTAACGCTGCATGCCTTTTATGCATGCCCTCACCCCCAGACACAGTAACTACCTTGTAACTTGAGGCTCAGAGTTCTGTATGAACAAATGAGATAGCTTATTAATAAATTGCTTTCCAAATTATATCCTAAAAACATGGATGTACCCTCCTTATTTTGAAAACACCTGTGATGAAGCCTCGCAGATCCAGCACTGCAAAGCAGTTTAATACTAGAAGGATGGTGCTGTGGGCAGAGGAGCCGAAACACAAGCCCTGGGCCCTGAATTCAACCCTAAAATCCACGGAGAGTTGAAAGCAGAAAATAGACTCCATTAAAAAAAAAAACTTTCACATTAAGTAAAAATTAATAGAATCAAATAATGATTAAGTAATCAAAACACTTGTCAGCAACACCATCAGTGTTCTGCTGACACGTGAATGAATCTGATCTGCTCTTAGGAATGACAAATGACAAACAACTAAGACTTGGTGGCCCAGCGAAGTGGAGCCGCTGTGGGGAGCATTAATGACAATCGACAGAAAACACACGTGGGTAAAGAATTTCTAAGAAACATTTGTGTTTAAGTACCCTGAAATATAGTCCCCAAAGACAACTTCATTAAGATTTTAAGAGACAGTTTTTGAGAAACAGCTTATTCTGATTATTGAAAAGTATTTCTAGTAAATTAATGTTTTGGGTCAGCTGCAATTCCAACACCTAGGTGGTTGGGGAAGCATGGGTCTGAAGACAGCCTAAACTACAGAGCTGGAAACAGTCTTAAGCCAAAAACAACATACAGCTTCACCCTCACAGCCAGACGACGCCTCCCCGACCATGCTCTGGGTTTGTCTGGAGTGGCTCTGGCCTAAGGAGGCCTTTGTAGTTTCTGGAGCCTGGCAGCTGAGCAAGCTTGCGCCCACCCTCTCCCCTGCTGTGGTTACCTGCTTAAGCGTGAGGGGCTTGGCCTTTTCTTTGGAGGTGCCCATCTCCCACACACACACCACCGTGCTTGTTCCGCCCGTGATCACGAGCTTGGGGTTGGGGCAGATGGCGCAGAGAATCTGGCCCCACTCTGACAGACATTCATAGACAGTCACTACCTGTCAAACAAAGTAGAAATGAGACGCAGGCCACCAAGTGCTGAGGAAGAGCTGCGCTGTGCTCCCGGGGAGGGCAGCCCAAGCATGCGCTGTCTCACTCTGGGCTGGGTTCAGTTGCAGTGGACAGGGTTCAGTTAGTGACAGTTCCCCTGAAGTTCTATCCCAACTGCCTAAGAGTGTCTAAGCTATAGAAGCTGCTAAGCAACAAAATTAAGAGACTGTGTTCATACCAGTCTGATTTTTACCCTTTTGGGAAAAATGATGTTCAACCTGTGTGATGGTAGCATGTCTGCCGTGAACATGCATGTTTAAGGAGCATTCTGCCCACAGAGAACAGTGCCCAGTGTGACCTGGGTGGGAGGAGCCGGCAGAGGGCAACATCTACCAGACTACCCGTCTGTTTCTCTAGGACACAGCACAGCTTTTGTGCTGTAGGAGGGGCTGCTTTAGGCTACTGTTACCATGATGAGCGGCCAGATTGTGACCTGACAACAAGAAGGGTATTTGGGTTGCAGAAATGGTGAGCCCTTTGCTGACTAGGATCTCTTAGAAGAATTTTGGAGTGGGAGAGAAGCTGTCAGCACCCAGGTCACAAGTTTCCTAGAAACACTTGGTCTTCAGGCTCCGAAACTGTTCCAGCTTCTCCGCAGCTGTTAAGCCAGGCTGTCCAGACTGCAGGGGAAGGATGAAGGAGGGAAGCAATGCACACCTTATCTGACTCGTAGGTCCCCAGTCTGCAGCTGAGGTCTGCATAGCCCCAGGCGAAGGTCTTGTTCCATGCCGGTGGGATAAGAACCTTGTTCTGCTCTACTGCAAGAATTCCTTTGTCTGTGCAGACAATCTGCCCCACAGGCTCTTTGAGTTCTGTATGGAAATCATTGCATTAAGACAGATGAGAATGTAGGACCTCAAGCCTCACACACAGAGCAAGCGTCCTGACCCCAGGCTCTGGTGCCCACTGTCCTACCTTTCACAGGGGTCAGCGAAGGCCTCAGGTTGTCTAGGTGGTGGAAGAAGAGCTTGTCACTGGTGACTCCCGGGGGGATGGAGATGCCGATGTTGTCTCCGTTGAGCCGACTCCTCACTCGCTTTGGCGGGTGAGGCTTCTTAAACAGCTGAGGAGGAGGAGGAGGACACACTTAGAGGGAGATGTCCTCAGGCCTTTGGATGCCAGGCACCATGGCTTCCTTTGCATACACTTTACATGTAACATCAACTATATCACCCCATTTATCATCTGAGGAAAGAGGTTCAAAGGCTGAGCCTAGGAGATGTACCACAGTAAGCAGCGACAGGTTACGGTGCCAGAGCTGGGGCCGTCATACCCAACACAAAGCTCAACTAACTTTCTGAAGACATATAATCTACTCAAACTAGACCTCGACTGGCAGTTATTTTCCAGGAAACGGACCCACGAAGGATAAGAACCTCCATACCTGCTTAGGGATCTGACCAAAGTTGTTAATGAAGCCAATGGTGGCCGTCTCCTTCAGAGGGTCGTTTATGTTGTAGATATCCACTTGACCCTCATAAAAGAGGTGATGGAAGACGTTGACAGCTTCCACTGCTGCAGGGCCCTGCTGCTTATAGCCGAAGATCAGGTCGATCCACTCGTGCAGGTGGGCGCTCACGTAGTCACACTCCAGAGCCTGGGTTCAGAGGTCAACAGAATGAAAATATCCTCGCTCCGCGTGCAGTCACCAACCAGAGAAGCCCAGCTTTCCCTTACCTCGCGGTGGACTCTGATGAACTCTCTCGGGTCTCCCTTTGCCCAGGGTGGAAGGATGACGTCTCCAAGCTTGGTGCCATTTTGTTTGCAGCCTGTGCAATTGGACACGTTAGGAATAAAGTGGAAGAGTAGTTTAGTGGTTGGCTGCCTATTAAAGAGACAGAAACTATGCTAGACTCATTGCCAGAGCTATTCAGCCTCAGCGCACAGAATACCCTCCCCTGTCCTGAGGCTGTTGTGGCCTTTCTCCAAGGCTGCTCCCTAGGGCAAGCCTCAGAAAGACTGCCAACATTCAAAAAAAGAAAAAAACAAAACAAGCAAAACTCCCTCAAGTGTCCTTCGGGGTTAACTTACAAAGTTAAACACAGTTTCTCCCTGGTCAGACCCTGGAGGCTCTGAGGCTAAGCTTACGGCTCACTAAGAGCAACACAGCAGTTTCTAGAATGCTGATAACTGCGAATCTCTTCAATGGCACATGTTGCAGTAACTTCAGCACATGAGTTTTCTCATCTGTTCACACACACACACGAACACACACACATACACACACTAAAGACAGAGTCTTTCTAGTGTGTAGCTCTGGCTGGCCTTGACTCACAGAAAATCGCCTGTCTTTGCCTCCCAAGTGCTGGGATGAAAGGCTAGGGCAACCATGCCCGGCTGACACTTAAGAGGCATCCACAGAAAACAGATATTTTGCAGTGATGATTCTCATTAAAAAATAAAATCTGAAACAATAAATTTTTGCAACATTAAAAGAAAAAACATTTGGAAAAATTAGAGCCTCTTGGCAGAAACAAAAACATCATTTTGCAATAAATATTGATCCTTATTCCATATAAACTTATTTAAGTTATATTAGATAATCTGAAAGTATTAAAGAAATAATTTGAGCCAAGTACAGTGGTACACATTTATAATCCCAACACTTAGAGGCCAGCCTCAGCTATATATAGCAAGTTCTAGGCCACCTTAAGCTACACAGTAAGTAATAGGCTAGCCTGGGCTAGAAAACAAGATTCCCAATTTAAGAAAAAAGAAAGAAAACATCTGCTCTGAGGTTTAAAAAATTAACTGGAATTATCATCTGGAAAAGAGGGTTTTTTAATGAACTAATTCTAAAAAGTCATCTTGGCTTATAATTCCCATAGGGACAAATGAGACGGCACCATGCTGGAGTTACCGAAACACTAAACCAGCGGCCTAACTTCGCCGCAGCTGGTTCGATAAACACTGTGCTGTTTCGTCAAGTAGCGCAATCTTCAAATTTCAGAGCACTGGGCTGCCTCAAAGAGACAGCCAGAAAAAACACTTCCTGCAGAAACCATCACGTCTTCATCGTTGTGACTTAATCATTTACAATGTGGTGGATGTAAAAACCAGTTTACTGACTGGCAGTGGTGGCGCACACCTCCAATCCCAGCACTCGGATCTCTGTGAGTTCGAGGCCAGCCTGGTCTAGAGAGCGAGCTCCAGGACAGGCTTCAAAGCTACAGAGAAACCCTGTCTCAAAAAACACAAACCACAAAGAAACTACCATGTGACTTACAAAGTCAAAAAGTCATCACTATAGTGACCACACACTTTACATGCTCCCTCTCAGCCCCTCAATCAATCCCCGCTCTGTGTATATGTCTGTGTGCGCACGTGTGTGCACGTGTGTGTGAATTACAGACAACTGTGAGTCACTCTACATGGCTGCAGGGAACTGAACTAGGACCCTCTGGCAAGATGGTCCTCACTCTTAACCATTGAGCCATCTTTCCAGCCCCACAGACCAAATTTTTGTTGATTAAAACCAAGCAATAATCCCTAGGCCTCTTTGAGAAATAATTGAGCTTTAGAGAATACTTATGTCAGACATATTTCTTCAGAACTACCAGTCATTTTAAAGGTATCTGAAGTTGGCACAGTCGCAAACCCTTAGTTTATGTATCCTGCAGGCCTTTCCCAGGAAAGACACAAGAACAGGAGCACAAACAGAAAACAAGCCCGTGCGCTTTCTCTCACGCCACTGATCTTTGCTCGGAGAGCGGAAGCCTGGTTTTGTTCTTGAGGTAAGAGTCATAGGACGACTCTGACCAATTTAAAGAGACCAATTCTGTGGCTTTGGTCATTCAGCAGGCACACAGCCAGCGTTTCTAGGTAGCTCCAGAACACCATTATGTCCCCGAGAAACCACGGAGCGGTTCAGTGTTCTTCCTGCACGTGGCAGTCACAGTGTGCGTGAGTCTGGGGTCTACCTGTTCTGAGGATGGCCAAAGCATCTCATGTTGTGTGACAACAATAGCGGAGCTGGGTTTTTACCACTCAGCATGATGCTTCTGAGGTTCCCCTATTGCTATACCGGGTGTGGAATGTCTCCCGAGGCCCTTGTTTGGTCAGACTGGTACTACAAGGAGGCTGGGCTCAGGGGTGGTCTTCTGGCCACTGGGCACGTTCTGAAGACACAGAGAAACACCAGTCCTTCCTGCTCAGTTCATTCTGCGTTCCAGTCCCAGGACAGTGGCCCTTCTACCCCACAAGCCTATGCTGCGATGCTCCCCTTCAGCATAGGCTGAACCCCAGGGCCAACCAGACTGTGGACTGAAACCTCCTACAGCCTTCTCATACGATCAGGTATATGTTGTCGGGTGGGATGAGTAATGTTTCACTCTGCACTTGAGCGCCTCACATGTGCTCATGCGTGAGTGCACTCACACACAGCTGACTGCCACGTGTGTCATGTGACGTGGCACTCACACACAGCTGACTGCCACGTGTGTCATGTGACGTGGCACTCACACACAGCTGACTGCCACGTGTGTCATGTGACGTGGCACTCACAGCTGACTGCCACGTGTGTCATGTGACATGTCACACACAGCTGACTGCCACGTGTGTCATGTGACATGTCACACACAGCTGACTGCCACGTGTGTCATGTGACATGTCACACACAGCTCATCTACGTAATGTATGTCATGTGACATGGCACTCACACACAGCTGACTGCCACGTGTGTCATGTGACGTGGCACTCACACACAGCTGAGCTGCCACGTGTGTCATGTGACGTGGCACTCACACACAGCTGACTGCCACGTGTGTCATGTGACATGGCACTCACACACAGCTGACTGCCACGTGTGTCATGTGACGTGGCACTCACAGCTGACTGCCACGTGTGTCATGTGACATGGCACTCACACACAGCTGACTGCCACGTGTGTCATGTGACATGCTGGGTGTGTCTGCTTAAGCTCTGGCTTCCATTCCGCACATGTAGGAGTGAACCACTAGCTTATGTAGTGTTTTTATGCTCACTACTCCTTTGGTTTTTCTGTAGACTGGGCTGGCCTGCACCCTAAGATCACCCCCACACCAGTCTCCCAAGTGCTTGGACGGCAGGTGAGCACCATCACGTCTGTGCTTAACCATTGAAACAACAGACATCAGGTTCTTAAAAAAGACAAACAGGAGCAGCTGGCTGGAATAGTCTAAAGTGGGAACCATGGATTTGATGCTTTCAAAGAAACCCTCAGAAGCAGAGATCAGCAAATCATAATCCACAAGACTGTAACTGAAGGCAAAGTCTCTTCCCCTAACTGGCAGGTAACAGAAGGAACATTACACATGGAGATTTTCTCTTTTCAAGACATGCTGATTTGGTACTCCCCCCCTGCCCCAACCTGGAAAATAGGGTACTCACAGGACAAAGAAACATGATTTAAATTATTTTTAAATCATAGTTAAAAAAAATGGGCATATAAAGTGATGATGCCTCTGGTAGCAGATAAGAATAAGATGCACGGGATTGTACACATCACCCTCGGCCATTGATAGGGTTTCAACAGTAGATGTTTCTCAAACACATTTTTTCCACTTTCTTTTCGCTGAACAACACAACCCCAACTATTGGATGCCGCCTGTGCCAGTGTTAAATTTCTCCCAGATTCCCAGTTGAACTGGCTCTTTTGAGGCATGAACTTGCTTTCCTGTGTTTCATTTAGACACTCAAAGCACTCAGCACGGCAATGTGGATTATAGGGAGCTTGCTGTCCAAGCACCGCAGACAGGCTTTGTAAGAGAGACTGCTAACGGTCCCAAGAAATGCCACTTCTACATACCCAGGTCAAAGTTGTTAGAATTGAACAGGAATTCTGGCAAATAAAAAAATTCTGGGATAAGTTCTTTCACATCTGCCATGTTGTGCTTTGACGCGGAGTACCAGGCCTCACGCACGCTGTGGAACATCCGGTCTGCCAGATCGAAGTGTCCACCCTGTGGGCAGAAGGAGGGAACAGAGTTTGTCAAGTTCAAGGGCTGAAACACTTCATACACCTTTGCCTACATTCTCATTTCTTGCCATCCTACATTAAACAAACAGAAGTTGAAATAATCATAAAATCCTTTTCTCTTTGGTGTATTCTTTACAAAAGATGCCCAGTATATGTTTTATAGTCAAAGTAAAATTAAAACAAAAAGATTGTAGACTATTAGTCTTTAGAGAGACAGCGAGACTATGAGGAGTAAGAATCTTCCACAAAGGATGAAGGCCTGTGGAACATTCTCGTGGGGACCCATGTAATTGGAAAGTCAAGTTCCTAAGTGTGAGCAGATGATTGGCCAGTTCTGCTCTTTACGTCAGCTCACAGGGTACCAGGTTCCACACAGGACTCCCATTCATGTCTGCCATTGGTGGAGTCCATGACTTTCTAGTGCATGTTAATGTAAATTAACACACCTAAGTTTTTGCTGCGATTCTGTTGGGTAGAAAGTTATCAGAGGTTAATGGTTGCTAAAACATGTTAATGTAGAAAGCATTTTTACCCACGCACCCTCAGTTTTCTCCTGTCAGACCCTGACGGTGCTTTAGGGAAAAGGAGCATTCGACAGTTGTTATAGGAAAACGCCAAAGGCCACTAAGGGCAGCTGAGGTCTCTTGCTTCTCCACTCTGTTCTGGGTACCCTGGCACCTTGCTGTCCCCACCCCCTTTGCCAGGCATATGCTTGCCTTGGGCCCTGTGTAGATCCCACTATGTTTCCAGGTGTTTGCAGGGCCCCTTCCCCCCTCTTCCCCAAGCCAACTCTGTTAAGTCGCCTCCCTCCCCCCACTTTCCACTCTTTACCTGCATTTCTGACACGGTTGATCACACTCTAAAAAACACTGCACAATTTACTCATTCAAAACAATGTGTAGCTGTCTCCTTAACTAACCCTGAAACTGCAAGATAGAGCTTTGTCCTTATCCCCAGATGTCCTTCCGGACAGCCCAAGAGGGACGTGTGCAGGGGGCTCAGCAAGCATGTGCTGACCACAGAGTGCGGGGGGGGGGGGGGTCAGCGGGCATGTGCTGACCACAGAGTGTGTGTGGGGGGGTTCAGCAGGCATGTGCTGACCACAGAGTGTGTGTGTGTGTGTGGGCTCAGCAAGCATGTGCTGACCACAGAGTGCGGGGGGGGGTCAGCGGGCATGTGCTGACCACATAGTGTGTGTGTGGGGGTTCAGCAGGCATGTGCTGACCACAGAGTGTGTGTGGGGGGGTTCAGCAGGCATGTGCTGACCACAGAGTGTGTGTGGGGGGGTTCAGCAGGCATGTGCTGACCCAGAGTGCGGGGGGGGGGGGGTCAGCGGGCATGTGCTGACCACAGAGTGTGTGTGTGTGTGGGTTCAGCAGGCATGTGCTGACCCAGAGTGCGGGGGGTGGGTCAGCGGGCATGTGCTGACCACAGAGTGTGTGTGTGGGGGTTCAGCAGGCATGTGCTGACCACAGAGTGTGTGTGGGGGGGGTTCAGCAGGCATGTGCTGACCCAGAGTGCGGGGGGGGGGGGTCAGCGGGCATGTGCTGACCACAGAGTGTGTGTGTGTGTATGGGTTCAGCAGGCATGTGCTGACCACAGAGTGTGTGTGGGGAGGGGTCAGCGGGCATGTGCTGACCACAGAGTGTGTGTGTGTGGGGGGTCAGCGGACATGTGCTGACCACAGAGTGTGTGTGGGGGGGTTCAGCAGGCATGTGCTGACCCAGAGTGCGGGGGGGGGGGGCGTCAGCGGGCATGTGCTGACCACAGAGTGCGGGGGGGGGTGTTAGCGGGCATGTGCTGACCACAGAGTGTGTGTGTGTGGGGGTCATCGGGCATGTGCTGACCACAGAGTGTGTGTGTGGGGGTTCAGCAGGCATGTGCTGACCACAGAGTGTGGGGAGGGGGCTCAGCAAGCATGTGCTGACCACAGAGTGCGGGGGGGGGGAGGTCAGTGGGCATGTGCTGACCACAGAGTGCGTGTGTGGGGGTCAGCGGGCATGTGCTGACCACAGAGTGTGTGTGTGTGTGTGTGTGTGTGTGTGTGTGTGGGTTCAGCAGGCATGTGCTGACCCAGAGTGCGGAGGATGGGGGGGGTCAGCGGGGGGGGGGTATCAGCAGGCATGTTCTGACCCAGAGTGCGGGGGGGGGTATCAGCAGGCATGTGCTGACCACAGAGAGAATATGGAGGAGGCAATTATAACCATGGGCACAGAATAGGGCCTTTGAAAATAAAACACTTGCTGAATTCTAGTTAAGACTAACCCTCCAGTCCCCTCCCTCCACGTTGGAATATTCATGCTGTTTACTCTAACTACAGGACCCTGGCACTTGTTCATCCTAAATGAATCTCGGTTTATTTATCAATTTCGGCTTAGCAGCTCTCAGCTCAGCTCTGAATCACCAACTTGTCACTACTAAAGCTCCATAGTGCTCCTTCTAAGGTCACATTTTTTTAAGAAAAGACAATTTTAAATGAAAGTAGACTGAATTAGAATGGTAAAAATTCAGAATTTGAGCTTTACCTGAAGCCGCAAGAATATCTGTGTGAAAGGCTCCATTCTGACGAGATATGAGGCCACAATCATTGCCGACGAATAGTGGGTGCCGTAGTGGTATGCTGGAGTTTCTCCTGCTCCAGACAGTTGGGGCATCATTAAAACAAAAGGAAATAAGAAAAGTAAACTTGGTGTTAATCAAATCAGAAGGTTTGAAAATGTTAGCAATTGTGATAGGTAACCGGGACACCAAATGCAGCCAGTGCCAGGGATGGGCAGCAAGGCCACTTCAGCCCCACTAGCCTCAGGTACATCCCATCTGCAGGCACCGAGGACAGGCCTGCTGGATTCTCTCCTGAGAGAAGCGCACCTGCCGTGGTTAGTTTGGGGCTCCGCAAGCCATCACCCACTGAAGCAGAATACCCACTTAATGGCTA
This sequence comes from Microtus pennsylvanicus, assembly GCF_037038515.1. NCBI lineage: Eukaryota > Metazoa > Chordata > Mammalia > Rodentia > Cricetidae > Microtus > Microtus pennsylvanicus. The sequence continues at coordinate 6,740,991 of NC_134590.1, read as the reverse complement.
CTAGTTTCTATTAGGTTATAGCTTGTAATGATACAGTTCTCTAAACTGTTATCAACAAATGCAGTGCAATAGTATGTATCATTATTGTATATCTTCCTTGGCAGTCAGGGTGGGGAGAGGGGCAGAAAGAAAATGGGCACAGGCATATAAATAGGCTTAAAATCAAAAGTTCCCCCCTTTGCTTTATATACTTGAGGGAAAATCCAAGTCACTAAATATAATAAATTGTATAGTTTACAAATTTCATCAATTCATAACTTTAAATGAAGGGCTTTTAAAAAAGTACCTAAATGAAATTAAAGGAAACACAATTAATGTGTAGTTCCAGACTAAATATTAGTAGAGACCAAGACAGAGGAGATAGTTTCCTGTCAGGGCTCTGCAGACAGCTTCAAACACCTTAGAGATGGCCACAAACTGGCTTGAAAATTGAATTTTGATTGCAATCACGCATGTGCAGCTGTGCACACGTAACACACAAGCAGCAATCACGCATGTGCAGCTGTGCACACGTAACACACCAGCAGCAATCACACATGTACAGGTGTGCACACGTAACACACCAGCAGCAATCACACATGTACAGGTGTGCACACGTAACACACCAGCAGCAATCACACATGTACAGCTGTGCACACGTAACACACCAGCAGCAAGCACGCATGTACAGGTGTGCACACGTAACACACCAGCAGCAATCACACATGTGCAGGTGTGCACACGTAACACACCAGCAGCAATCATACATGTGCAGCTGTGCACACGTAACACACCAGCAGCAATCACACATGTACAGGTGTGCACACGTAACACACCAGCAGCAATCACACATGTACAGGTGTGCACACGTAACACACCAGCAGCAATCACACATGTACAGCTGTGCACACGTAACACACCAGCAGCAAGCACGCATGTACAGGTGTGCACACGTAACACACCAGCAGCAATCACACATGTGCAGCTGTGCACACGTAACACACCAGCAGCAATCACACATGTGCAGCTGTGCACACGTAACACACAAGCAGCAATCACGCATGTGCAGCTGTGCACACGTAACACACAAGCAGCAATCACGCATGTACAGGTGTGCACACGTAACACACCAGCAGCAATCACGCATGTGCAGCTGTGCACAGGTAACACACCAGCAGCAATCACACATGTACAGGTGTGCACACGTAACACACCAGCAGCAATCACGCATGTACAGGTGTGCACACGTAACACACCAGCAGCAATCACGCATGTACAGGTGTGCACACGTAACACACAAGGAGCAATCACACATGTACAGGTGTGCACACGTAACACACCAGCAGCAATCACACATGTACAGGTGTGCACACGTAACACACCAGCAGCAATCACGCATGTGCAGCTGTGCACACGTAACACACAAGCAGCAATCACGCATGTGCAGCTGTGCACACGTAACACACCAGCAGCAATCACACATGTACAGGTGTGCACACGTAACACACCAGCAGCAATCATGCATGTGCAGCTGTGCACACGTAACACACCAGCAGCAATCACACATGTACAGGTGTGCACACGTAACACACCAGCAGCAATCACACATGTGCAGCTGTGCACACGTAACACACCAGCAGCAATCACACATGCACAGGTGTGCACACGTAACACACCAGCAGCAATCACACATGTACAGGTGTGCACACGTAACACACCAGCAGCAATCACACATGTACAGCTGTGCACACGTAACACACCAGCAGCAAGCACGCATGTACAGGTGTGCACACGTAACACACAAGGAGCAATCACACATGTACAGGTGTGCACACGTAACACACCAGCAGCAATCACACATGTACAGGTGTGCACACGTAACACACCAGCAGCAATCACACATGTACAGGTGTGCACACGTAACACACAAGCAGCAATCACACATGTACAGGTGTGCACACGTAACACACCAGCAGCAATCACACATGTACAGGTGTGCACACGTAACACACCAGCAGCTTGCAGGCATATTCACAGGTGTCAGAGCACTAAACAGTGTTGACTTTTGAAAGCAAAAACGAAGCCAAAGGCAGAAAGAGTGCCTCACCATTGGGGTCCTCCCAGTCCTTATACCGCTTCTTATACTGGGCCAGCCGTTCGTCCGTCTGTGCGCCCATTGGCTTAGCCAGGTTTCTGAATGTCTTGGGATTAGTAAGATCAACCTCCTGAAATATGAAACAAAACCCAATGCTGAGTTACCAGGCGCCCTTCTCAGTGTGAATACAGCAACTGTGACGGCAGTGACCCTATCTGTGTGCCGGACTGAAACAACAGAGTGTGTGCCGTTTACACATCTTACATTCAGAGCAGCCCCGCTCGACAAATGTTTTGGAAATTATGCATTTCACAGGAAGACACTTGGGATTCCGGTTGTAGGAAGGAAGGTAACAGGGATATACTTTTAGTTCTTAACAAGGACACAGAAGGACATTGCAGACCAAAAGCTCCCATTTGGAGGACGGAGTCTTTCTAGGTTTCCTCCCGCCCTTCTACTTCCTTTTACTTCATTCCTCAACGGGTGCCTGGCAATGTTGATAGGGGCAGAAAGAAGGGAGAGGCAGGATGCCTCGGCCACTGATGGATGGGTGCCTGGCAGTGTTGATGGGAGCAGAAAGAAGGGAGAGGCAGGATGCCTCAGCCACTGATGGATGGGTGCATGGAAGAAGGTGTCATATCTTACGATGACATCACAGAGCTGGGGTTGCACCTGTATAAGAAGTGAGGGCCCTTACTACCTCCGCACAAAAATGCACTGCTTTTGTTTTTCTAACACTCTACAATTTGTAATTTAAAATTTTCTTTTTCAGAAGAACTGGAATATTTTCACCTCATGAATCTTTCCCCTTGAAATGTATTCATTCACCCAGCTGAATCAGCTTCACGCATCAAGTGTACCTTAGGCTAGCATCTTTCTGAGGACAAAAGCTTCAATTTCTCTAGAATACGACACGTAAAATTTCTGATCATTTAGGCAGCTTGATTCTAGCAAGAGACAAAGTTAGGTGGATGTCTGATTTGAGAGTGACCAATCTTTCTCCTCCTTGCTTACAAATGCCAATCATGCCTTACTCCGTTGGCTCCTGCTGCATCAGATCCAGTGTCATCTCCACCAAACAGGAAGTGTCAGCAGACAGAAGTGAGAACAAGTGTTGCATGCCATTGACTTGGAGCCCCAAGTTACGAGAATCCCCCATGCTTGTCAGGAAAGCAGAAAACAGTCCTCCTATGCAGCGGTGCTATTTTACAGGAAGGGCCACTCCCAAGGTTTTCTAGACAACAATTCAATCTGCAAAGGCAATTTCTGACACTTCCAATGGATGCAAACTGATCAGCACCAAAGGAAACTGAATAGACATGGTGAGCCAGTGCCTAGTACCAAGGGAGGGACTCTCATTATCTAACCTTTGGTATATTTTATATGCCCAATGTACCCACACTAAATGCCCTCTTGTCTTCCTCATATAGTGCCTGTGCCGATGAGGGAACAGTAGACCGCAAAGAAGCACAGGGGAACTGAAGCTTCCCTCATTTATGAAAATGTATTACACTCGGGTATAATAACTGGAAGCTTACCTCGGAGTCGTAGTCTGCGAGAATCCAGGGGAAGACGGGGTACTGCATGAGGTCATTGTAGGATCTGCCGGCCAGGGTGTTCAAGTGCATCAAATACTGGAAGTTGCTGATTTCACCTCTCTTAGGAAAGACAATAAAGGGACACATCTTAGAGTGAGTAATTAGTTTTGCTGTTTAAAATTTTTTATGTGCAAAAATGGACATAAAAAAAGGTTTCCCATAAAAGCGCAATCTCTCCTCTGTGGCTACATTTATGGACCGTGACCTAGGAGGTACAAGGAACCTTCTGTGTGCTTGTGCTTACCTCCCACCTCTGGGTCACAGACTTCTCGCCAACCAAAGTACTGAGCAATCCAGACCTAAACACAGAAGACAGTCAGCTGTAGGTCAGAGTTTTCAGTCCGAATAGCTTTCCAGCTGACACATGTCAGTCTCCTGTCTCCAGATCCTTTCCAGCCCACAGAACGGTTCATGTGGGTCGTGAATCATTTTATAGGACTATGAGGAGCACTTTGAAACACAAAATAGCTGAAGCAAATGAAAATTCAGAAGTCACAATATACAGCAAGGGAGGCATTTTTTTCTATGAACTGTGTTTCACTATTCATGATTTAACCTTAGCGTCGGGGGACATAGCACTGTGTATACATGGCATTATCCACCATGGGTAAAAGACCTGGAAAACCCTGATCGAATCCAACTTTGTAACCACAGTAGGTATGCAGCTCCTGAAATAAGTGATTGACAGTGTGAGAATCTATGACGTTAGCATTGCTGCTCTGTCAGAGTGTTATAAAATGCTCTTTAAGGTTATCCAAACTATGCATTAAAAAATAAACCATTGGTCCAAGAGTCATTGGCTATCCCCTTTATTATCTGAAGGGGAGGTAGATGGCACACCTCAGGTTCGGTGGTACAGGTACCATTTTCTACATTTATAAAGTCCTTCCACCAGGCAAAGTGAACATGCGGACTATCCCTGGGAAGGACCACAACATTCCTCAGTACTGAAACGCTCCCCTTCCTGTATTTATGTTGACAACAAAAATGTGTGGAGCTTTTAGGACCTGATTCTGAGGTTAACAAAAGCATGTACTGAGAATTTTTATTCGCTACTGATAAAAGAAAAATAAAAGGAACTTTTTATTAACTTAATGTATTCTGATGTGCACAGATTGAAAAGAAAATTCATTTGTAAAAAACTCTATTAAGTTTTTACACTGTGTATGTGTATGTATGTATGTGTGTAATTTGTTTAATCTCACAACACCACTTCTTCCCAGGTGGCCTGTCACAGAATGATGGCAAACAAAGCTGAATGTATGGATTCTTGAAATGGCTGCAGCACCCAGAGGATCCTCTGATTAAAAGGAGCCATGGGGGAGCTCGGAGGCAAGGGTGATGGGCTTGTACCCAGAGCCAGGGAGTTTAAATTTAAAGACCAGAGAACAAAAGAGGAAGGAAGGCTGGGGCATCTGTAGAAGTAGAGGTGTAATCAAGACCACAGTATAGAGACATCCCCTGTCAGCTGACGACAGGAACTCAAGGAAAAGTGGGCACACGAGAGGGGTAGCTCAGTCAGTTGACAGAGTGCGAGTGTACTCTTAATGAAAGCAAAAAAACGTAATTTAAATCTGAAGTTTAAGTGACTAATGCAGAAAGCTGGTATCTATTCAGTAAAAGAAATCAGTCTAATAAGGGCAGGATACAAATGGAGAATTTCTTGTGTATCAATTTGGTTTTGCATATCAAGAGCCTTAGTGTAGTGGCATTTCATTGTATTTTAATAAATAAAGCTTGCCTGAAGGTCAGAGAGTCAAACAGCCTTACTGGTCAGCCTTACAGACCAGGCAGAGGTAACACACACCTTTAATCCCAGTCCTAGAGAGGATTATAAAATGGGAAGAGACAGTGCTCAGACAGTCTCATTCTGAGATTCCTGGAGGCAGGATCGCCATTTCAGACTGAGGTCGAGGTAAGAGCCAGTGGCTGGCTGCTTTGCTTTTCAAATTTTTAGGTTGAACCCCAATTTCTGTCTCTGAGTTTTTATTAATCTTGCATCACTTTATACACTTTACTTTATTATAGACATTTTATACATTAAAAACAAAGTGTTCTTTAGTACTATAAGAAAACCTGGAAAAGGTCCCATCAGAAAGTCAGAGAATGCTTTATACACCTGAAGAATACTAAAGGTTATATTTCCAAAGAGAGTTTGAAGATGAGAAATATTCACATACAGCACTAAATGAAAGAATAAAAGCTTGTATTTTGAGAATTCAAGTTTTTAAATACCGAATAATTCTCTCTAGATATAAGTCACCTTGATTTCACAAAGAAATGATTTGAACATCAATACATGGCTTACCCTTGTTCCACACTGGTGTTTGGTCTCTGACCGGAGACAGACTCTGAGCTGTCAGTGAGAGATGGCACAACTGCCAGGAACCTAAAAAATTTAGAAGTGAAAATGAAGTCTCAGTAGGGGCCACATGGAGCCCTAGAAACAAGGGCAACCCCCATATCTTTACTGTGCCTGACCCTGTGACCAGGATGCTGACACAGAGGCCCACAGCACCTGTGCTGTCACATGAAGTGGGGAAGGGGAAACTGAGTCAATAAATGAAGAGCTAATGAGTGTCTGCACCTAAGTAGTCACCTGACAGCAGGCACGACACGGCCAAACTAACATTAAAACAGACATCACTAATTGAACGTGACATGCAAGTGCAACTTTCCTGCACTACTGTTAGCTTTTGCAGGCTCGTGACGTCAGTATGTGTTTCAAATCTCAAAGGAGAGCTGAAGGGGAAGCCAGGAGAGGACCTGGACCTTGAGCCTGCCGTGCACAAAGACATTTCTGAAGGAAAGACAAACGCATCTCTCCCAGCACCCCACAGTTGTGCAGGTTAAACTGCGTTGCCTCCGCAATGGCTAAGTCAGACGAGTGGGTGGGGTGTCACTCGGTCAGCCCTCGCACAGGAAAGGAGTCTAGGGACTGTATTTGAACATGTCATTTCTGTGCACAGGAAAGGAGTCTAGGGACTGTATTTGAACAGGTCATTTCTGTGCACAGGAAAGGAGTCTAGGGACTGTATTTGAACAGGTCATTTCTGTGCACAGGAAAGGAGTCTAGGGACTGTATTTGAACATGTCATTTCTGTACCACACACAAGTCTTCTGCTATCTACAGTTTTGGTTTCTGCCATTTAGTTACCTATGGTCAAATAAAGAACATAAAAATGGTTCAAAAATATTAAATGAAAAACTCCAGAAATAACTTTTAGATGTTTCACCAATGATAAAACATACTAAGAACTGATCAGCAGTTTTAGCAGCTATGCTACTTTTTCTTTTCTTTCTTTCTTTTCTTTTTTTTTTTTTTTTTTTGGTTTTTCGAGACAGGGTTTCTCTGTGGCTTTGGAGCCTGTCCTGGAACTAACTCTCTAGACCAGGCTGGTCTCGAACTCACAGAGATCCGCCTGCCTCTGCCTCCCGAGTGCTGGGATTAAAGGCGTGCGCCACCATCGCCCAGCCGCTATGCTACTTTTTCAACAATGAAGGCATTCAACTTCTTTTCCAGGGCTGTGAAGACTCTCAAGAGGATCCTGTTTCTATGGGAACTCATTCTGGAGCTCCACAGAAAGGTAAGGAAAAAAGTGGAACATTTAGAACCCAAAAGCATTACTTTTCAACTTTTACTTGATTTATTATTACCGTGTACATGTATGTACACCGCATGTGCAAAGGCACACGTGTGGAGGCTAAAGGGACAGCCGTGGAGCTGCTTCTCTTCTACGTTTTGTGGGTTCTGGGTTCGGGATCAAGTGCTTTTACAACTGTCAAAGGCTATTTAATCACAAAGTCTGAGACTAAAAAGCAATGCTTTAGTGGGCTGGAGAGATGGCTCAGTTCTCACTCTGAGTTACCAGAAGGGAGACAGCTATTTCAGGAGGGAACTGGCACCATCCTAAAAGCTAGGAGGAGGAATCCCATTTCAAGAGGCTGGGAAATAAAAAGAACACTACAAAGACATCGACTCACTGGCCTGGAGTCTGGATTTTATGCACCTAGCAGAACAGGCTGCCAATGGGCCCCCTCCCATTTCTTCCCACAACAGCGAATAAGGGATTCCTCATGAACGAGACCTTTGGTAGACTTTATTCCGAATTCCCTTTTGAAAAGCCAGGAGGTAATTCCGTCCATCCCCAGAGAAAACTTCAACAGCGATAGGCTGAAATGGTTAGAGAAAAATAAATTATGAAACAGAACATAACAAACACACCAACTTCCCCACCGTGAAGTCCTACAAGGTTGATGAATTTCTCCACTGGAAAATATTTTAGCCTCATGAATCCTCTGTACATTAAGCCATGTAATCAAAGAATTTTCTTTCTTTCTTTTGTTTTTTTTGTTTTTTTGAGACAGGGTTTCTCTGTGGCTTTGGAGCCTGTCCTGAAACTAGCTCTTGTAGACCAGGCTGGCCTCGAACTCATAGAGATCTGCCTGCCTCTGCCCTCTGCCTCCCGGGTGCTGGGATTAAAGGTGTGCGCCACCACCGCCTGGCTACTGGAATTTTCCTATTCTTCTCAAAATTAAAGAGATCTTTAAAAACAAAATGATAAATAGTAACTTAAAGATTCTGTTCCTAAAATGATGAGGATGTACTTTTTACATGAAAGGACAAAATGTGCACTTGAAGACTAGAGAGAGATGCACAGTGGAGGAGCAGTAGAACTCAGACTGTTTAAGGAAACACAGATGCATCCTAAGGGCCATGGCCCTTGGGTTCCCAGTCTCCAAGGTGCAGTGTGGATGCTGCAGTTATCACCATACCGATCCATTTAAAATACTACATTTTCGGACCAGGAATGGGGGGAAACATTTAGTGGGCCACCAACTCACCTGCAGGAGGTACCTCCTTTTATGCACCTCCTTGATGTCTTCATATGCAAAAATGCTGCATGTTCTCTTGAGTTGACTGGGGCCTTGTCTGGCTCCCCGAGGGATAATCGGCTCATGCATACTATGAGTAGCCAAGAGAAAAAGGAGCAAAGAAAACACAACAGTAGGTGGATAAACTCATTGATTAATGAAGCAGACACCATTTCCAACACAGGGCCAGGAGGGGAGACAACATACAGAATTTCCAGCTACAAATGTGGTTAGGAGAGCACTCTACTGTCTCCTATGAACAAGGAAACCCCTTTCGAAGAGTTTATTTTTGTTGGACCAGCCTTTCTATTAAGCAGTTGGACAGGGTCTAAGCCAGTAACATACGCTCTATTTTTTTCCAAAGCAGAATAAAAACACTTAAAACATTTTAATATAGATCTAATTTTATATGAGGAGTTACAAAACATGGCTTCATTTTATTTTTCAAGAATCATAAAACACAATTACAAAGGTTTTTTTTATTTTTTATACAGAAGAGGGGCTCATTAGAGTCACAGCTTGGCCGAGACTGTTGAAGAAAGCAATTATTTGTGATATCCTCTAGGAATGCAGAGGCCCTGTCTCATTAACTGTAGTGTTAGATGCTCAGAATGCTGAAGAGGAGACAAAAGCCCACATGTGTGTTCTGACCACTTACTGCTCTAGTACCTACAATGACCTCATTCATGACTGGGGGAAGGAAAGGAAGATAAAAAAGAGCCCAGCTAGTCATCCCGTGTGGGCTCTGGTTACCCCACTTCCAGGACACTCAAAGTACAGTGTAGTTTCTGAATGTGCTCCTACCACCGTGTGCACATGTGTAGGGTGTATATGCATGTGTGCAATGTGTCTAGGTGAGTACATGTGTAGTGTGTATATACATGTGTGTATGCTGGTGCACAGGCACATACGTATGTCTAAGTGTGTACATGTGTAGCGTGTATATGCACGTGTGTATGCTGGTGCACAGACACATACGTATGTCTAAGTGTGTACATGTGTAGCGTGTATATGCACGTGTGTATGCTGGTGCACAGGCACGTGCGTATGTCTAAGTGTGTACATGTGTAGCGTGTATATGCACGTGTGTATGCTGGTGCACAGGCACATACGTATGTCTAAGTGTGTACATGTGTAGCGTGTATATGCACGTGTGTATGCTGGTGCACAGGCACATACGTATGTCTAAGTGTGTACATGTGTAGCGTGTATATGCACGTGTGTATGCTGGTGCACAGGCACATACGTATGTCTAAGTGTGTACATGTGTAGCGTGTATATGCACGTGTGTATGCTGGTACACAGGCACGTGCGTATGTCTAAGTGTGTACATGTGTAGCGTGTATATGCACGCGTGTATGCTGGTGCACAGGCACATACGTATGTCTAAGTGTGTACATGTGTAGCGTGTATATGCACGTTGGTATGCTGGTGCACAGGCACATACGTATGTCTAAGTGTGTACATGTGTAGCGTGTATATGCACGTGTGTATGCTGGTGCACAAGCATGTGCGTATGTCTAAGTGTGTACATGTGTAGCGTGTATATGCACGCGTGTATGCTGGTGCACAAGCATGTGCGTATGTCTAAGTGTGTACATGTGTAGCGTGTATATGCACGCGTGTATGCTGGTGCACAGGCACATACGTATGTCTAAGTGTGTACATGTGTAGCGTGTATATGCACGTGTGTATGCTGGTGCACAGGCACGTGCGTATGTCTAAGTGTGTACATGTGTAGCGTGTATATGCACGTGTGTATGCTGGTGCACAGGCACATACGTATGTCTAAGTGTGTACATGTGTAGCGTGTATATGCACGTGTGTATGCTGGTGCACAGGCACATACGTATGTCTAAGTGTGTACATGTGTAGCGTGTATATGCACGCGTGTATGCTGGTGCACAGGCACATACGTATGTCTAAGTGTGTACATGTGTAGCGTGTATATGCACGCGTGTATGCTGGTACACAGGCACATACGTATGTCTAAGTGTGTACATGTGTAGCGTGTATATGCACGCGTGTATGCTGGTGCACAGGCACATACGTATGTCTAAGTGTGTACATGTGTAGCGTGTATATGCACGTGTGTATGCTGGTGCACAGGCACGTGCGTATGTCTAAGTGTGTACATGTGTAGGGTGTATATGCACGTGTGTATGCTGGTGCATAGGCACATACGTATGTCTAAGTGTACATGTGTAGCGTGTATATGCACATGTGTATGCTGGTGCACAGGCACGTGCGTATGTCTAAGTGTGTACATGTGTAGCGTGTATATGCACGTGTGTATGCTGGTGCATAGGCACATACGTATGTCTAAGTGTGTACATGTGTAGCGTGTATATGCACGCGTGTATGCTGGTGCACAGGCACATACGTATGTCTAAGTGTGTACATGTGTAGCGTGTATATGCACGTGTGTATGCTGGTGCACACGCACGTGCGTATGTCTAAGTGTGTACATGTGTAGCGTGTATATGCACGTGTGTACGCTGGTGCACAGGCACATACGTATGTCTAAGTGTGTACATGTGTAGCGTGTATATGCACGCGTGTATGCTGGTGCACAGGCACGTGCGTATGTCTAAGTGTGTACATGTGTAGCGTGTATATGCACGCGTGTATGCTGGTGCACAAGCATGTGCGTATGTCTAAGTGTGTACATGTGTAGCGTGTATATGCACGTGTGTATGCTGGTGCACAAGCATGTGCGTATGTCTAAGTGTGTACATGTGTAGCGTGTATATGCACGCGTGTATGCTGGTGCACAGGCACGTGCGTATGTCTAAGTGTACATGTGTAGCGTGTATATGCACGTGTGTATGCTGGTGCACAGGCACGTGCGTATGTCTAAGTGTACATGTGTAGCGTGTATATGCACGTGTGTATGCTGGTGCACAGGCACATACGTATGTCTAAGTGTGTACATGTGTAGCGTGTATATGCACGTGTGTATGCTGGTGCACAGGCACGTGCGTATGTCTAAGTGTGTACATGTGTAGCGTGTATATGCACGTGTGTATGCTGGTGCACAGGCACATACGTATGTCTAAGTGTGTACATGTGTAGCGTGTATATGCACGTGTGTATGCTGGTGCACAGGCACGTGCGTATGTCTAAGTGTGTACATGTGTAGCGTGTATATGCACGTGTGTATGCTGGTGCACAGGCACATACGTATGTCTAAGTGTACATGTGTAGCGTGTATATGCACGTGTGTATGCTGGTGCACAGGCACAAGCGGAGGACTTCAGGCACTGAATCGCTCTCTGCCTCACTCCTCTGAGACAGGGAACACAGCTAGTGGCCACGAATCCCTAGCAATTTCCCTAGCTCGGTCCCCACAGCACTGGGGTAACAGGTGCCTGTGTGGCCATGCTTGTGTTGGTCATGTGGGTCTGGGGAATCTCAATTCAGGCTCTCATGCTCCAGCAGCAAGTCCCTTTACCCTCCCAGCCATCTCTCCACCCTGCATCAGTGACTTCACCAGTGACCTCACAATTCAGAATGAACATATAAATATATGTGTGCTGGTCAGTCTGTCAGCTCGCCATAGTTAGAGCCATCTGGGAGGAGTCTCAGTGCAAACATGTCCGTAAGAGTGGTCTGTGGGGAATTTTCTTGATTTCTGTGGGCAGTGCCATCCCCTGGGCAGGTGGGTGGTCCTAGGTTGTAGAAGAAAGCAGGCTGAGTGAGCCTTGGTGAAGAAGCCAATAACAGCACTCCTCCACGGTTCCTGCCCTGTCCTCCACGGTTCCTGCCCTGTCCTCCACGGTTCCTGCCCTGTCCTCCACGGTTCCTGCCCTGTCCTCCACGGTTCCTGCCCTGTCCTCCACGGTTCCTGCCCTGTCCTCCACGGTTCCTGCCCTGTCCTCCACGGTTCCTGCCCTGTCCTCCACGGTTCCTGCCCTGTCCTCCATGGTTCCTGCCCTGACTTCCCTCAGGGAGGGATCTGGACAGGGAAACGTAAGGCAAATTGACTCTTTCCTCTCCAAACTGCTTTTTCTGGCGATGCTGTTTATCACAGAAAGAGAAAAACTGACTAAAATATCAGGTTAACAGTGACTGTAACTTGGTATCCAATGCTCATAATGGAAAGACATGAAATGCAATTATCATTTGATGAACAAGAACTCCCCCCCCCCTTTTTTTTTAGTGGAAATGACAGTATTGGCCAGAGGCACACACAAACTGAGAGATAAAGTTACTTAGGATACAGGCTTGGGATTAAGAAGAAATAACGCAAACATATTTTCTGTCATCTAAAGGCAGCTTTACCTATGTCTCTTCATTCATTTACTTACTTTGGAGGTAAAGTTTCAATGTCTCTTATTTCCCTGGTTGCTGTCATGGTAAATCCATCAATCACATAAAAGTGCTCTTTCCCAAACAGCAGTAGCCCCTCACTGGTGTCCAGGCCCTGGACGCGAGCACAGCGGTACATGTGTTGAATCTACAAAGAAAGTCACAAATAATCTTTCTTTTAACTTTAAAAGATTTTTTTTTGTTGACTAATTTCTCTCTCTTGTTACTGTTACAGTAAGCCCCAAGCTAAACATATTAAACCCAAGAAACAACCTACACTCAATTCTACCTGCAGATGCCTTCAGCGACAGGAGACAAGTGTTCACCCACATCACCCATTTAAGCCCACACCCCATTTAGGAGTAGTCTCTTATGCCAGGTGCATCTAGGGAGGCAGAAGCAGGCGAATCTCTGAGTTCGAGGCCAGCCTGGTCTACATGGAGAGTTCCAGGACCCTGCCTCAAAATAAAAAGCAACCAACAAATAAATAAATAAATAAAAGAATGGGCTGTTTACAGCAAAATCCAAACATTAAAAATTATTTTAATTTTTTGAGACACAGTATTGTAATCTGCTGGCCTGCCCTGTCACCTGGGTACCCTGTCCCTGTAAGAAACAATCCCTGCCGACTCCCAATATCCCCATTCCTGCTGAGACAAGTAGATCTTGGATCTTGCCTCCCATCCATCTCTCTCTCTCTGTCCATCCTTCTTCTGAAGAGGCAGTCTCTGCCTCTCCCTGTTCTTTCCTCTTTCTCTGTCCCACTCCATCCCATAACTCCTTATTCTTCTACCCTTCCCAATACTCGCTAAATAAACCCCAGCTCTCTCTCTGCGTGACATGTCTGTCTCCTACCCGCTGAGGCCACAGTTGTGGGACCAGCCTTGGTCACCCATGTCATGAGTGGTAACCCGTAGTCTCATGTATGCCAGTGTGCTGGTTTGAAAGAAATGGCCCCCCAAAGAGTGGGACTATTAGGAGGGGTGGTCTTGTTGGAGGGAGTGTATCACTGTGGAGGCAGGCTTTGAGGTCTCATGTGCCCAAGCTACACTCAGCATCCCAGACCAATTCCTGTAGCCTGCAGGTCAAGGACTACCAGCCTCTTCTCCAGCACGGTCAGGCCTGCATGTTGCACCATGAATATAATGAAATAAACTTCCGAAATTGTAGGCCTCCAATTAGATGTTTTTCTTTATAAGAGTTGTCATGGTCATGCTGTCTCTTCATAGCAACAGGAACCCTGACTAAGACAGCCAGGTTGGGCTCAAACTCCAAAGCCTCCTCCCTACACTTCCTGAATGCTAGGATTCCAGCCTTATACCACTTTATCCCACTTATTCAGGACTGGGGATTGAACCCAGAACTTCCTGTGTGCAAGGTTAAGCACTCTACCCAGTGAGCTATATCCCCAGGCATAGACATGTTTAAATTTGTTTTCCTTATGGTGCTGGGGATGAAACCCAAGACTCCATGCATGTTAGACACCTATTCTACTGCTGAGCTCTGCCCTCAGCTGCTTGACTTTCTTTAAAATAGCTACTGTCATGGAGAGGAGGATGGGACGGAGGAAATGACAGACTGACATCTCGGGGCACATAAGCTTCTGAGTTTTCAACACTAAAACCACAGTGAGGAACAGCATCCAGGTGGAGATGCTGAAGCTCCAGGCCCACAGGCGCCTCCCTCTCCTGTTGTCTTCTGAACGGCTGAGCTTTCATCATCACATGGCTCTTTTTCTTTGATAATTTCATTCAAGGTTATGCAGAGCACATATCTGAGCAGAACTGCCTCAATTACACACCAGCTTCTCATGACTTGGTTAGATCTCTGGGGCTGTATGAGGACTTAACTAAGGACAGCCTTTCAAGAAGGGTGATATTTGAATTCATGATATAGTAACCTATTTATCCATTTTTCTTCCTATAGCTAATTACTGCAGGAAGGTTTGTGCGTCTGTTATGATTGGAGTCATATAAGGTGATGGGATGTGGATAGGAAACAGTGTCTGAGTATAAGCACACACCAGGAAGAGAAGATACAGGAACAAAAGATTATAATAAGGGAATAGCTGATAGCTATTAGGCAGTCTGCAAGCCCGGGGGAGGGGCACCTAAGTGAGGCTGAGCAGGCAAGTGTCCTCATGTGGGCTACAGACTTCTAGACTAATGGACACACAGATGTTACTAGCTGGAACCTTATGGTAAAGGGGAGTGGGGGGAGCTGTCAGAAGAAACAGCATGAGCAAAGTCCAGAGCTAAAACCACGGTGCATGCAATGAGTGCAGCATGCATGCTGCAGCAGACGCTCAGGCTGCGGCAGGCGCTCAGGCTGCAGCAGACGCTCAGGCTGCGGCAGGCACTCAGGCTGCGGCAGACGCTCAGGCTGCAGCAGATGTTCAGGCTACAAGCAGTGGAGCGGGCAGCACCGAGGAGGCAGACAGCTTCCTGTTTGTGAGGGAGAACGGAGTGAATACAAGCGGGAGGTGAGGGCACTGGTCAGCTGGTGCAGTTTGCATGATGAACAGTGATGGAGACGCAGAGGGGAAGGCACATCATGGCGGGGGCAGCAGGATGGCTTGTCTGCAGAGTGTGGTCTAACGGTGGGGCAGAAGAGAGAGGCAGGTCAACCATGCACTCCATTTCTGATGAGTCTGCACTGTAGAACCCTCAGTCGCCCTGCGCCTGCGCTCTTGCTCCTTGTCTTTTGCTGCTACTTCAGCACACTCGCTCCCCAGAAGCACACACAGTACCTTCTCTCCTTCCTCCAACAGGCGCAGCAAGGTGGCATTGTCTGTCTTCTCCTCCTCTTCTATGGAGCTGCTCTCAGCGATCTGGTCTTGTAGCTGCTCCTGGGTCTCCTCATCGCCTCCATCAGGTGCGGACCGAGAGCGCTTCAGGGGAGGCTTCACCAGGCCTGCAGTGCAGAAACCAACGGGGTCACGCGGGGAACAGTTTAGTTCCAGAGTCGGTTATGGGTCAGGTGGCCTCCACAGGCCCATGGGCTAAAGCCTTAGGATGGTGCTGGGGAGAGGGTGGAATTTTTAGAGTGAGCCCAGTGGGAAAAATTAGGTCATTAGGAGATGTACCCCAGGAGGGGATATTTAGACACTTCCTATCTGTTTTGTGGCTGCATGAGGTGAGCAGCTTTGCTCTCCCGCGTGGTACCTGTGGTCTTGCCACAGACCTCAAAAACGGCAGCAGCCACGACAGGAGACTCTGAAACCTCTGCTCTGAGTTTACTCGTCATGTGCTGTCACGGCAGCGAAGGCTACTCACACACAGTCTGTGTTATACATCTCCAGGAAGAGAACGCTGGAGAGCACAGGCCTGCAGCAGTGCTTCAGGGTCAGCAGCAAAGGCTTGGGAATTCAATCCTGCATGACTCTGGGAAATTATCTGCCTTTTGTGCACCATGGTTTTCTCCATTATAAAACGGGGGAGGAGTCTACCTAGCTCAGAGGTTTGTTGGAGGGCTAAATTTGGTAATGACTGTAAAGTCCTTGGGACCACGATCACACACAGTCAATTCTCCGGGAAGTCGGATGATGGCAACAGCTAGCGAAAGTAGTGGCAAGAACGCGTTGTTCGTCTGAGTAGCGCGGGAGAGGCGCTGTGAGTGAGCGGCTAATGACAGTCCCTGCTACACATGGGGACGGCATACTACACGCATCAGAACTCAGAGGGCTTAGGAGACCATGCCAAGCCTCACCCAAAGTAGCAATGTGATTCTTCATGAATGAAATTTGTCAAACAATGGATCACAAGGAACAGGAATAGAACTCTTTAACAGCACAGGAACAGATGAACTAAAATTAAGAAATACTTTACTGGGGGTAATGTTGTACATGTGTAACCCCAGAACTGGTGTAGCTGAGCCAGGAGCATTCCTAGGACTTGCTGGCCAGTCAGCCTAACAGAACTAGCGAGCTACAGGCCAATGAAAGAGAGCTCAGAGAGCAAGGTAGAAGGCTTCTGAGAAGCTAGGCCTGTGAATGACCTGGGGCTTCCATGTGCATGAGCACACGTGTGTGCTTGTGCCACACCTAACTATGTATGCACACTTACACATCACATAAAATGAAAAATCTCTGCCTTGAGAAAACTTACAAATTTAAAAGAGAATCGGGTTTCTCTGAGTGTTTTGTGAAATATAATCAAAACATATTGAGCCAATGACTATAAACCTTACCTATCTATAGGGAATAGAGACAGTCTCTTCAGTTCTCATTCACACATCAGTCTTTCAGTTGCGGTGGTCAAGTGTCTACAGACATGTTTATAGTTGACCCTCCTGTTTGCAAATGCTCATATTTACATGTGAAGTCACATGGAAGGAATGCTCCAAATGATTTGAAATCAGATTCAAAGAGGAGGCTGACCTTTGACCTTGGCAATGGTGTCTTCTCCATGCTCTGGTTCTTGCTGGGTAGCTTCCCCTTCTGAACTCTCTACGATAGCATCCTGAACAATGCCTGGGTTTCCAGAGGCCAGGCGTAAGTAGTATTCTTTACTGTCATAGCTTATAGCTCTTCTGTACCGAGCAGGTTTCTAAGAAATAACAAGAGAAAACGACTTTTTCAACCAGTACAACACAAGCTTGTGAGGGTTTCTCTGTGTTCCTATTGTTTAGGGGTTATTGTGTAGACTAAGTGAATAAACACTAAATACACAGACTTCCAGGTTATGTGGCTCCATTAAAAACTCCACAGTTTGTAAGGTGACATATATTGAACAATACTGGTAGTTTTGTCCTTCCCAAGAGAAAGAGACCATGTTTAACCAAATAGCATTTCTGGGCTGGTGCAGTTCCGTCAGTTCTGGATCTGCTGACCTTCTGGGACAGCAGAGGAGAGCATGTCCGTTATGAAGGACACTGGGCTGCAACTTGGATTGAACCAACCAGACTGAAAGCGGGATATTCATTATAGAAACATCAGGGGAAAATTAGTGATGTCTGTCAGAGGAGACTGAAGGGCGCTCATTCACCGGGGACAATCTCAAGTGCTTACTTCGAGAGATTGCAGGACCCTAAACACAGCCAGCACCCGCCACCTCTACATCACTAGGCACAGAAAACACCTTCAACACTAGGTGGCACTCTCTGGCTGGCCTGCAAGATGAGCTGGTCTGTATTACTGTCTGGTACTATTTGGAAACATATAACTAAAGAACAGATATAACTTAATTCTGATGAAGAAATGAATACCTAAAGATATAAGGAAAGATTCAATATTCTGGATATACTAGGATATTTCTTTCACAGAATCATCTTTATTCTAAAATGAGTTTTCCAATTGACCTAAACTTGTTTTCCTTCTTAAAACTACATACAAGGAGAAAGCAATGGCTCGAAATCTCTAAGAATGTCTATGAATAAGGACTGCTAACACCCAGGCTTTGAAAATTCCAAACATACTTCCCCCTCAGACAGCATTTTGGTTCTCAAAGAAGTATGACATTCAATCTTCTTTAAAAAAAATCCTATTTTTTTTTCACATTCTTGTAACTGATTTCCAACTAAAATGGAAAGCAAGTGCCTGGGTGGGTGAGATACTTAGGCTGAAATACTAAAAGGATTTCCAGACATGAGATACCCAACTGAAGCCATAATGCCCTTCCTTTAATTTCAGGTGTGGAGCAGGGTCATTGAGATCTGTGGGCAAACTGAGGAGGGGGCTACGCAGAAAGGGGGGAGGAAAACATGGCACAACCCTGGAAAATATCAAAGGATGTGGAGTGATCTCGCAGGAATGGGAAGTCGAGCTGACGGGCAACCTAACAAGGGAAATGGCGTGTTCCATTTAAACGAGATGAAGACAAGAAACTTAGCCCCTTTATGGTATTCTCTAAGAAGGAAAATGATCATATTCAACTCTAAATTGCTTATACGTCATTGAAACAGAAAGACAAACTTAGTAGACGGCAAGTAGAGGAGGCTGGGCAGTAACCGGAGTATCACCGCCAAAACTACTAGTATTTTCAAAGATGATATGATAGCATAGTTAGTGATGGGCAAAATAATGGATTAATGGATGTAGATCTGGCTACTGACTCTTTCCAAAATGTGTTGAGGTACATTTCTTTATCTATATTGAAAGTACTGAACCTTTTTAGAAAATAAACAAACCAACAAACAAACAAAAAAAGAAAAATACATGCCAATTAAAAAAGTGATCATATGCTTTGTTTTTAGATTAATTTCTTCTGACTAGAAAGCAATTTAATTGGCATAGTCTTGCATTCTCAGCATTTAAAATAATTGCAGTATATTTTAAAAGCCGAGGGTGCCCGCCTGCCCATCACTAACATGCCTCACAACGGGTTAGTCACGCGTGAAGCAGCACACGCTGGGTCAGGTGACAGCCCCGCCTGTTAGTGAGCAGCAAAAAGTCCCTGCCAAGAGCGCAGAGCAGCTGAGGAAGGGGAGAAGTCTCAAGCCCAGGGACCTCATAGGAGACTCAGTCTGTAAAGTTAGTCTCTAGTCTACCGTGCATCAAGAACAAAGCCCCAGCAGTCTGCATTCCTTTGTGGTAATTAGTGTTTTACCTTCTGGGCAATGACATCATTCGGAGCCTCGGGTTGTTTACTTGGGATCTCAGACTGAAAACAGGGTATTAAGTATAGACACATCAGGGGGGGGAAGCATATAAAGATATCAAAACCAAAATTTTCTTGAGGACCATAAGACATACAGAAGATGTACTCAACTCAAAGGGAATTAACATGACCTACTTGGCCACTTACACAACCACTGAGCTTATACGGTTACTTCCTCGCTGACCAAAGAACAGGGTTTTAAATAAAATTTAAACATACCAAAGTTTCAGTGCCCTGAACAGCAGACAGACATAAAAATTGCAAAACAAAACTTCAGCAGTGCTGTTATCATGGATGACTTCAAAAGAATACACACATACACACACACAAACACACACACACTCACGCCAAGAAACAACCTTGTGCACATTTCTTCCCCCTCATCCCCTAAGTCTGTGCTGTAACAACACACATGATTTACTTTGTCATCTACATCTCTGTACACACAACCAGGGCTGACTGGTTGACATCCACCCTGCCACGGAAGCCCAGACACAGGTTCCCTGCTTTCCAGTCAGCAGCAGGGAAAACCACCAGGGGAAGGCGGGCTGTGTCATCAGCCCCAACAGCAGCTTTTCTGGAAAGAATTTTAGAAGAATTAGCAGTCACCTAATTGACAAGAGGCAATTCTGCTGAGGGTCTGGTGTAGTTTCTATGCAGAAACAGCCGGTTACAGGGAGGAAACAGCAGTTACAGAGAGGAAACAGTTGGCTACAGGGAGGAAACAGCAGTTACAGGGAGGAAACAGTTGACTACAGGGAGGAAACAGTCGACTACAGGGAGGAAACAGTCGGCTACAGGGAGGAAACAGTCGGCTACAGGGAGGAAACAGTTGGCTACAGGGAGGAAACAGCAGCTACAGGGAGGAAACAGTCGGCTACAGGGAGGAAACAGCAGTTACAGGGAGGAAACAGTTGACTACAGGGAGGAAACAGTTGGCTACAGGGAGGAAACAGTCGGCTACAGGGAGGAAACAGTCGGCTACAGGGAGGAAACAGCAGCTACAGGGAGGAAACAGTTGGCTACAGGGAGGAAACAGTCAGCTACAGGGAGGAAACAGCAGCTACAGGGAGGAAACAGCAGCTACAGGGAGGAAACAGTTGGCTACAGGGAGGAAACAGTTGGCTACAGGGAGGAAACAGTTGGCTACAGGGAGGAAACAGTCAGCTACAGGGAGGAAACAGTCAGCTACAGGGAGGAAACAGCAGCTACAGGGAGGAAACAGTTGGCTACAGGGAGGAAACAGTCGGCTACAGGGAGGAAACAGCAGCTACAGGGAGGAAACAGTTGGCTACAGGGAGGAAACAGTCAGCTACAGGGAGGAAACAGTTGGCTACAGGGAGGAAACAGCAGCTACAGGGAGGAAACAGTTGGCTACAGGGAGGAAACAGTTGGCTACAGGGAAGAAACAGCAGCTACAGAGAGGAAACAGTTGGCTACAGGGAGGAAACAGTCAGCTACAGGGAGGAAACAGTCAGCTACAGGGAGGAAACAGTTGGCTACAGGGAAGAAACAGCAGTTACAGAGAGGAAACAGTTGGCTACAGGGAAGAAACAGCAGCTACAGAGAGGAAACAGTTGGCTACAGGGAGGAAACAGTTGGCTACAGGGAGGAAACAGTCGGCTACAGGGAGGAAACAGTTGGCTACAGGGAGGAAACAGCAGCTACAGGGAGGAAGCAGTCAGCTACAGGGAGGAAACAGCAGTTACAGAGAGGAAACAGTTGGCTACAGGGAGGAAACAGCAGTTACAGAGAGGAGACAGTTGGCTACAGGGAGGAAACAGTTGGCTACAGGGAGGAAACAGCAGCTACAGGGAGGAAACAGCAGTTACAGAGAGGAAACAGTTGGCTACAGGGAGGAAACAGCAGTTACAGAGAGGAAACAGTTGGCTACAGGGAGGAAACAGCAGTTACAGAGAGGAAACAGTTGGCTACAGGGAGGAAACAGCAGCTACAGGGAGGAAACAGTTGGCTACAGGGAGGAAACAGTCAGCTACAGGGAGGAAACAGCAGTTACAGGGAGGAAACAGCAGTTACAGAGAGGAAACAGTTGGCTACAGGGAGGAAACAGTCAGCTACAGGGAGGAAACAGCAGTTACAGGGAGGAAACAGTTGGCTATAGGGAGGAAACAGTCAGCTACAGGAAGGAAACAGCAGTTACAGGGAGGAAACAGCAGTTACAGGGAGGAAACAGTTGGCTATAGGGAGGAAACAGTCAGCTACAGGAAGGAAACAGCAGTTACAGGGAGGAAACAGTTGGCTACAGGGAGGAAACAGTTGGCTACAGGGAGGAAACAGTTGGCTACAGGGAGGAAACAGTCGGCTACAGGGAGGAAACAGTTGGCTACAGGGAGGAAACAGCAGCTACAGGGAGGAAGCAGTCAGCTACAGGGAGGAAACAGCAGTTACAGAGAGGAAACAGTTGGCTACAGGGAGGAAACAGCAGTTACAGAGAGGAGACAGTTGGCTACAGGGAGGAAACAGTTGGCTACAGGGAGGAAACAGCAGCTACAGGGAGGAAACAGCAGTTACAGAGAGGAAACAGTCAGCTACAGGGAGGAAACAGCAGTTACAGAGAGGAAACAGTTGGCTACAGGGAGGAAACAGCAGTTACAGAGAGGAAACAGTTGGCTACAGGGAGGAAACAGTTGGCTACAGGGAGGAAACAGCAGTTACAGGGAGGAAACAGCAGTTACAGAGAGGAAACAGTTGGCTACAGGGAGGAAACAGCAGTTACAGAGAGGAAACAGTTGGCTACAGGGAGGAAACAGTTGGCTACAGGGAGGAAACAGCAGTTACAGGGAGGAAACAGCAGTTACAGAGAGGAAACAGTCAGCTACAGGGAGGAAACAGCAGTTACAGAGAGGAAACAGTTGGCTACAGGGAGGAAACAGCAGTTACAGAGAGGAAACAGTTGGCTACAGGGAGGAAACAGTTGGCTACAGGGAGGAAACAGCAGTTACAGGGAGGAAACAGCAGTTACAGAGAGGAAACAGCAGTTACAGGGAGGAAACAGCAGTTACAGAGAGGAAACATTTGGCTATAGGGAGGAAACAGTCAGCTACAGGGAGGAAACAGCAGTTACAGGGAGGAAACAGTTGACTACAGGGAGGAAACAGTCAGCTACAGGGAGGAAACAGTCGGCTACAGGGAGGAAACAGTCGGCTACAGGGAGGAAACAGTCGGCTACAGGGAGGAAACAGCAGTTACAGAGAGGAAACAGTCAGCTACAGGGAGGAAACAGTTGGCTACAGGGAGGAAGCAGCTAGCAGCCCTTTCCAGCTGCTCCGCTCGCCAGGACTCCTGTCTGCGGATCCTCTCTTACTTTCCCTTGGCTGAGCAGACCCCGAGGGAACTTCCAAGCACTTCACATGGTTTCCGGGACTCTGGCACTTCACAAGAAAGTAGGCAAGTGCCTCACACCAGAGCCTTGTAAAATACATGGCCATATTCCGACCTCGGGAGAGGTCTGGTATGGGAGACAGTTGCCAAAACCCACTGAGATGGCCACAGGGGAAGTAAAAGCTTTCTGTTTCCAGGTGTTTGGACAGGGTCTCATTCCCAAGCCCTGGCAGGTGGAAATTCACTATGTAGATTACAGTGGCTCCAAAATCAAGATAATCCTCTGGCCTGTGGTTCCCAATACTGGAGGACTGAGGCGCCCTACCCAGCAGTAAGAAAAACCCACTTTAATTTTTAAAGTTTTTAAAATTCAACCCTGAGAAAGGAGGTTAAGTGTGTTGTAACTTAGGGTATGATGACCGAGCAAAGGCCCTTAGCTTGACCCTAACGTCTGTGAACGTCTGTGACTACAAGATTACCCCGATAAAAACTTCTAATACTGAAAACAAATTAATAATAAGCAGTACTGTTTTAACATGTGCTCAATATTGAAATTAATAAAAAGAAAAACCCTCCAGGCAGATACATGATAAATACAACAAGATGGACCAATCACCATTGTCCAGACAAACTCTGCCTGTTCTACTGCAGAGCCCCAGGCAGAGGTGTGTGAAGAGTCCAGAAATGAATGGCAAACATGACAAGGATGCCAACAAAGTGTTATTACCTCAATTTCCTTTTACATGGAAAACTATACTAAATTATTTATCATCATCATCATTATTATGGTTACAGAAATCTACTTTTCTCACTTAAAATTTCTAGAAAATAATTTTATACTTTTTAGCTTTACTATCTTTTAAACATGCTGGTGATGGACTTTCCCACATGAGCCGTTTAGGTTCAAATCCTAGAAGAGCTACATGAAAACACAGAGACAGCTACCAGAGTCCATTAGTCAGCAAAGGAAATGTAGAATAAGTCAGCTTCCTGCCCGGCGCTACCCCATGCTAATGCGTGTGCAGCTCGTACTTACCACACTGATGTTTGCAAAGAACAGCACATTTATTTGAAATTTGAAGTTGTTAATTTGAAAAATATGACACAACCTATTTAAAAATATTTAGTTACTCATGTATGTGTGCGTGTGTGTGCGTGTGCACGCACACGTGCATGTGTGAGCTAGTGAGGTACCACAGGCATGTGTGCAGGACAGAGGACGACAGGCCAGTTAGTTCTCTCTCCTTCTACCACAGGGGTTGAGGGACTGAGCCCAGGTCA
Organism: Microtus pennsylvanicus; assembly: GCF_037038515.1. NCBI lineage: Eukaryota > Metazoa > Chordata > Mammalia > Rodentia > Cricetidae > Microtus > Microtus pennsylvanicus. The sequence goes on along the minus strand of NC_134590.1, from coordinate 6,716,914 downwards.
TCAGGTTTGCTGGCGAGCACCTTTACCTGCTGAGCCACCTTGCCAGCCCAGGATCTTATTCTCTTGCTTTAGGACTCAGAGTCATGAGTACGGGTTTTGCAGTTTCATCGCAGCCTGTACTGACTTCCTAATGTCAGCTATGAGCACACACAATCCACACAACAGCAGTGCCGTCCAGCACAGCTCCTTGCATTATGGGAAGTGTCTCACCCTTCCAAACAGTCACTGTGCAGAGAGGGTTCAAGCGAGAATCTGAAAGGCCTTTTTGGCTGAGTTTTGTCAAGGCATTAATTATTTAGGTTTCTTTGTTTTAATTTTATATTTTTACTTTCAAGTCTGTGGCACATGAACCATCAAACATATCAGACATTTTATAAACAAACTTCAAAGTTAGACAAGCAACTCAGCTATTTTAAAGCCTAGTGTGTAGATTGTCAGGGCTTAAGAACCAACTGACTGGGGGCTGTGGGGAGAGCTCGGGTTCTGTTCCTCACATCTATATGGTGGCTACAACCATCCAGAACTGTAGTTGTAGGGAGTCTGATGCTCTCTCTCACCTCCTAAAATCCTGGGCACATACATAGTGCACATATACACACACATGCAAAACACTCACACAATAAAATCCACACCTGTGATCTCAGCACTTGGGAAGTGGTGCGGAAGAGTCTGCATGTGAGGTGAACCTGGACTACGAGACTCCGTCTCAACCTACCTCCACCAAAAAACTTCCTTGCCCCGTCCTCAAGGTCTAATAAACAAAGACATAGTAAAATGCAGAAATAATCACTAATTTAATTTCTAACAGAAAGATCTAAAGTAGAATTAGCTTTTTAATCACCACTGTAGTCTACAGCTTATACAACAGAAAACACAATGTAAACACGACATAGAAACAATAATCACTCTGGATAAACAAGGTTCGTCCTGCTGGTCACTAGTCTTTGGGAGCTGTTTTCTCTTGATACACACCTGCTAACTGCAAGTAGCCTGGCTATATTTTATAAGTTGGGCAGCAATGAGTTTAGGGAGTTGAAAGAAAGGTCAAACGACCTCTATTTCTAAAGACTTAACATGGCTGAGGGCAGGGGTGGAGAATATGGAGCTTAACCTTCAATAAAGCATGCTCTGTATACTTGCACCCTGCAGTCCTCCCCCAGAGGAAATGCTCGTCCACACTATGTTACCTTCGGGACCCAGAAAACTGGCTCTTGCCCCTTTTAGTGGATAATATTTAAGAAGTGCTCCTGGACAATAAAGAATTACAGATACACAATAGGACAGATTCAGATATAGAAGACCTCTAAATGGGTCACAGTGTTGAATAAATATATGTTGTCTTGGGAGAGAGAAGAGTATAGAGAGAAAGTAAATCATTCGAAAAAAAAACAAAACAAAACCAAAGTTTAAAGAGACAGAGTACAGAGATAAAATGAGTAAAAAAGATAAGCCAAATAAAGATGGAGAATTTACAGAGAGTCTGGATTATGTATATTATTGTGTTTTCTTTGAATTTTTTTTTTTTTACTGTGAAGAAGCTAAATACAGAGAGACATTTCATTGTATGGGCTGCTAAGATAAACCAGCATGTATATTATAAAGGTATCTTGACTTCAGAATTTGTGTCTAAGGCTATGTTGCTTTGGAAAAGAGGTTCTTCTTTTGTTTCCACAAAGGATGAGAATGTGTGGATTCCTTCCAGGCTAATGTGGTTTGATAGACCACAACCCAATAAAAGGTTGCCTTGTACACTCCTCAAAAAAATTACAGCAGGAAGCAGTTTGGAAAGAACTACACCCATATTCCCAAATATTGTCTATAAATGTTTCTTTATATTTAAAGGGGGATATGCTATAGAGATTTGCATTGGTTAAGGTCAATCTTGTTATATGTATATTTCTGCTCTTGATTAAGGCATTGTGATTGTGCAGTTCATTTAAAATGTAATGTATAATTAAGAAAAAGGTTAATAGATCGTCATCTATAATAGGCAAACTTGTAGTCATGTTAGGTTTTCTAGATATATAGAGATATGTTTCAATTAGATATTCTTCAAATATTTCAGAGACCTTCAGAATATGGCAATTAAATGTTTTAAGAAATTAGGACTTTTCATGACAATGAGACATGTCTGCTCCTGGCAGCACCAATTACTTCAAGAGGATGATAGGCATCGGTGAGACTCCTCATGGAGTTTGCTAGCCATTTGGGTAAGAAACTGCTCTTGCCTAAACTGTTGCATAAACTGGACATGCAGGTCCCACAGAGCAATGACTGTGAACTTGCCTAAAGGTGAGACCATCCTTTGGAGTTCCTGCTTCATAAAAGAGCCTGCTAGACATTTTGTAGTACACAGAAGAACATGAATGACAAACTGCCAATATAGGCTGAACTGTCTTTGAGATTTCCTGCTTCATGAAAAAGTTTGCTGGATACTATGGGCCAGTAGGCTGAAGATGGATGCCCCAACGGTACACAAGAACTTTGGCTGACTGTCCAGACAGCGAGATGTCTCTGTCATCTTTAGAGTGTTGCAAGTTGCTTACAATGTACTTCCTGTTTACTTAGGTAATATTATATCCTCTGGAGTCTTTGATGGAGCTGAAGAGTAGGTAGTAATAATATAGTTTTCCTTAGTTATGATAAGAGATAAAGTAGATATAAATATTGTAACTATAATTCTTGCTTGATACCTGTTTTGTTATATGTAATTTTACTAAGTTAAAACCTTCCTTTTCATTTAAACAAAAAAGGGGAGGTGATGTTGGATTCCCTCTGTATGGTGTGAATATCTTTGGTTAATAAAGAACTTCCTTGGGCCTATAGCAGAGCTATGGGGGAACAGAGCTAGGCCGGGACAGCTAAACTGAATGCTGGGTGAAAGAAAGATGGAGTGAGAGAGAAGCCATGTAGCCCTGCTGGAACCTGACAGAACTTTAGCCAGTAAGCCACAGCCATGTGGCAATATATAGATTACTAGAAATGGGTTAAATTAATATGTAAGAGTTAGCTAATAAGAAGCTTGAGCTAATGGGCCAAGCAGTGATTTAAATATTATAGTTTCTGTGTGATTATTTTGGTTCTGGACGGCAGGGACAAACAACACTAGGCTTTAACCCTTAAGGACTTAATGGAGGCAACAATCAAAACCTAAAGACTATTGCTCTGCTCTGCTCTCACAAAGCAGGTGCTAGAAAAGCCTGCAGAATACGGGGGTTGCTGTGTTCACAATGTGTCCACATTTGGAGGTAGAGACACTGTATGTTGTTCTTGATGGAACTAACACATTGAGAAAAGTAGTTTTAAGGAACTATTGATTAATAGAGTCTAAAATCTTCTCTTGAAAAAAAATTGTAAACTGACAAATTCTACCATGTATGTTTATGAGTTAAAAGAGATAGTATACGTGTACTGTACAGTTTGCAGTGACTTCATAAACTAACAGATGATTACTTCAAATTCTATCACTTTTGTAAAGAGCACATGAATCCTGAAACATATAAAACTTCACCGTAAGCTCTAGTTCCTCGGCAGGGAACAGGTCTGCTAAATGTAGTCAGTGTCCCACTACAGCCTGGCCACACCCTGCTCCCTGGCTACCACACTCCTTCTGCTCATTGCCTTTGACGTCACACGAAGGGGAATGGAGGGGAACTCCCTCTATGCACCTCCCTTCCTCCACTTGACATGTCTCCAAATACACCCAGGTGTAAGAAAATGACAGCATACCCTTCTTTTACAATCTCAAGTGTTCCAACCTCATACGAGCTTCATTTTCTGTTTATCTGTGGATGGGCACGGATGTTGATGCAGGGACCTGTATTCTAGGCAGCACTGTGGACGGCACGGATGTTGATGCAGGGACCTGTATTCTAGGCAGCACTGTGGACGGCACGGATGTTGATGCAGGGACCTGTATTCTAGGCAGCACTGTGGACGGCACGGATGTTGATGCAGGGACCTATATTCAAGGCAGCACTGTGGACGGGCACGGATGTTGATGCAGGGACCTGTATTCTAGGCAGCACTGTGGACGGCACGGATGTTGATGCAGGGACCTGTATTCTAGGCAGCACTGTGGACGGCACGGATGTTGATGCAGGGACCTGTATTCTAGGCAGCACTGTGGATGGGCACGGATGTTGATGCAGGGACCTGTATTCTAGGCAGCACTGTGGACGGGCACGGATGTTGATGCAGGGACCTGTATTCTAGGCAGCACTGTGGACGGGCACCGATGTTGATGCAGGGACCTGTATTCTAGGCAGCACTGTGGACGGGCACCGATGTTGATGCAGGGACCTGTATTCTAGGCAGCACTGTGGACGGGCACGGATGTTGATGCAGGGACCTGTATTCTAGGCAGCACTGTGGACGGGCACGGATGTTGATGCAGGGACCTGTATTCTAGGCAGCACTGTGGACGGGCACCGATGTTGATGCAGGGACCTGTATTCTAGGCAGCACTGTGGACGGGCACCGATGTTGATGCAGGGACCTGTATTCTAGGCAGCACTGTGGACGGGCACGGATGTTGATGCAGGGACCTGTATTCTAGGCAGCACTGTGGACAGGCACCGATGTTGATGCAGGGACCTGTATTCTAGGCAGCACTGTGGACGGGCACGGGTGCTGACGTGAGGGCCTGCGTCCTAGGCAGCACTGAACAGGGAATGGAGCCACAGGTGAATGGAGCCTGGACTCCCACAAGGAGAGATAGGAGCTGCTGCGTGCTTACCCTATGGTAGAAGCTCCTCTCTTAACACTCAACCGACATAATCCTAACAGTCCTGTGGGGGAAAACTCGCTTCCAATTTTAACCATGAAAAGGTGGACCTAAAGAGCTTCTACAACACACTGTAACATGCAACATGTGTTCTGCCTCATGGTGATGTCACAGGTATACAGACACAGTCCTCCAGTTACAGTGTTACCTAACAAGGAAAAAGGAGCCACCAGGAAGGCTGACCGACTCACCGCCACGCTGGTCTCCTGTTCCGTCTCCGGCACGTAAGGGTAGTGGTTGTAGAACATGTCATTGCGCACCATCTTCTTCCTCATCCGGCAGGGCCCCTCCGTCATCTCTAACATCCACTTGTCCAGGTGGGAGCCGATGGGCGGGCCCCACAGCCCGCGCTCCCGCAGGAGCTCGCACTCCATCTGGCACCACTCCTCCGTCACGTACTTCAGAGCGTTCTGCTGGCGCTGCAGGGAGAGAGGCCAGGGTGCTTTTCAATGATAAAGAACACAAACGACCTGAAAAGAAGTTGTAATTGGAAAACAAACGCAACCAGGTCATTTGAGTAAATATAATAACTCATATTTTAGTCGTAGTTTAAGGAAAGAAGGCTGATGGCTTCATGAGGAGTGGGGTTTGCTGTGAACAAGCACTTGATATTTAAAAGAGACAGCAAACATCTCACCCAAGGGTGCAGGACACCGGGTGTTGCAGATGCTCACCTCCTGATACTCCTTGTACTGTGTGTCCACCAGGTCACGCACAACAGCGATATGTGTAAACATCCATTGGGAGATCTCCTAGCAAACCGTAAGAAAAGAACCTTAGCATTTTCTGAAATTTTTTTTGGGGTGGGGGGGGAATGAGCCTGAAATTAGTGCCGAACAGTGACATAAAATTTGGCCAAAAACTCTGTCTCCAGCCATGTAAAGTACACTATAGTGTGATACTTCCCAGTTCCCCTCTTTTCCATAGGGGGACATCCCCAACCCCCTTCCTGCACACTGGATCCATAGGGATGAGCTCTCAGGACATCCCCAATCCCCTTCCTGTACACTGGGTCCATTGGGATGGGCTCTGAGGACATTCCCTAATCCCCTTCCTGTATACTGGATCCTCCTCAAAGTTGGCTTCTTAGAAGCCCGCTATGGCACAACACATGCTGGGCACATGCCAAGTCCTTCAGACCCTTTTCACACTGCCACAGGGAAGGGTCATGACGAATGAGGATGAAAAATTAATGGAGGAGGCAGATAAGATTGAAACAAACCAATCAAGTATTTACAACTAGACCATAAACATTCCTATCACTCCTAACAATTTCTACAATTATGGAAAACTCTGAAAATGTTATCTGTCTGTCACTTGCTCCAGCTATTCAGTGGATTCTCATACTCAGTGCCACGTGCATCTTACAAGATGAAGACACCGGAACCTGTCACCTCTCTCTTATCAAGCAGAATGCAGAACAGTTCAACATCAAACCTTTTGCTTGCATATGTGAACAGTATTAAATAAAACACCGCTGGAGAGTTGGCTCAGTGGTTAAGAGCACTGCCTACTCCTTCGGAGGTCCTGAGTTCAATTCCCAGCAACCACATGTTGGCTCACAACCATCTTTAATGAGATCTGGTGCCCTTTTCTATCTGATGCTCTCTTCTGTTATGCTGGCATACATGCAGATAGAGCACTCATATGCACAAATAAATAAATAATAAACCATCGAAACTAGACCTGGAGATACAAAAAATCTTCGAGGTATGAGCCACAGCGCTAAGTCTTGTACCTGGGTGGAAGGGTTGTGTTTGTGAAGGCCGCTTTCCTTTCGATTCCTTCTCGACCCTGTCAGTTTGGAAAGGCCGAAGCCGCTGCTGACCCGCGACAGTTTGGATTGTGTGGTAGGCACCAAGGCTTCTCCCCGACTTATGCACTTCTTCTCATGGGCTGCAAATACAGAATTAAGCAATTGTACAATTCATCATGCATTTATTAGGCCTTGACTATTCCATGTTCTGGTTACAGATCACAGCCATCTCCCCGTGATCCACCATTCCCTTCCTCGAGCTGCAGCACCCAGTCGGAGACAATGGCTGCAATGCAATAATAGGAAATGAGATCTGGAAGATCGGACCATATTCCCGGAACATGAACGTGCCTATCACAGTACAATCCATGGCTGTTCTAGTTCATATCTGAGCCCATGTAAATGCAGCTGCAGGCATGCAGATACAGAAAACACAGCAACACAGGAACAGAGCTCCCTGCACCTCTCCTGTGCCTGCGAGCCCATCTGGGGACGAGTCACCGCAGATGAAGATCCGCTCCAATTACTAAAAAGCGCTCATCTCAGTTTCTTGGAGGTGCCACAGATTATTTATTGCTGGCCCTGTTTAAGGTCAGGTGCTTGAGAACTAGTGCGGTAGCTGAATTTATATTTGGTTGTAATGTCACTCTCTTCTACTAAAATGAAAATTTATTTAAATTAGAATGTGTCTCTATGTTAATTATTCACAATCTATTATCTCAAAACATTTGTGGTTGAGAATGTTTTGGAACACAAAATGTCTTAGATTTGAGGAAAATTAGGAAGTATAAGCCCTAAACACTATATACCACTGAGGGTCCATAATATAGCTCCTTAACATCACCCAACAAATTAGTTTGTACCTAATATGATAAAAGCAGCTACCAAGGCACTTTTAAGGACATACTTTAGGGATAAAGGGCGCGGACGTGGACATGGAGCTGAGACAGTGACATCCACAGCAGTGAGTTACTCTCTAAGCTCACGCGTGGACAGTGCAGAGCCTTAGCTGCACAGAGTGACATGGGGCAGAAGCCACAGGGTCTCAGAGGGCCTTCTCACCCAAATGATTCTGCCAGCATTTCAAACCAGCCTCTTCGATGAGTGGCCGTGCGGTGGCTATGTCCACGTGGCCCCTGTCGTTCACGGGCAGGCTGACTCGGAAAAGCTCCTCCAGGACTTGCTTCTTACTGTGGATCAGCTCAGTCCAGACTCTGTTGACGGCTTTAATGAGAAGCTGACGCCCTTGAAAATGGAAAGAAAGAAAAGGATCCAGAGAGACTCGAAGGCAGCCGTTTCCCTCATGCCTCCCACCTAGGAATTTGAACTATTGTATTTAATTGTAACACACAATTTTAGAATTAGATTATATTCAGTTCAGTGAAGAGAGTTACTTAATTTAGATAAGCCAAAGTTAAGTTCTGCCAATGTAGAAAACATTCCAGAAAACCTTTCCATCCTGTGAAAATGATGTACTGTTCATTTATCTACTGACTTTCAGAAAGAATTGATATCTCTGCTGTCCTTTACCCTCAACTGAACCTAGGGTCCCATCTGTGGCACTCAAGTACTCTGCCAGGGCTATATCCTCGGGCCCCTAAAAACAAATTTTAACATATTTGTTTCTATAAATGAATTTTAAGTTACAGCACAAACAACGGGGGTCGCCATGGCATCTCACACATACACGTAATCCTTACTCATGCCTCCCATGGTCCCCCACTCTTGCTGGCACTCTTCCTCCCCCTCGGTAGCTCCCCCATTCTTCCCACCTTCCCCCCTCTCCTACCATCTCTCCCTGTTCTCTCACGGTGACCCCTTTAACTCTTATGACCTCTGTCTGTCTGTCTGTCAAATATAGATTCCACATGAAAACAGAGCATTTCTTTCTCAGCCCAGCTTTGCTCACTAACAATGGTTTTTCAGTTTTATCTTTCGGCAAGGTTTCATTTTTCATTATGGTCAACAAAATAATGTCATGACTATGGACACATTTTTTTTTCCTAGGCTGGTTCTATTTCTTGGCTATTTTGTGTAACAGAACAGCAGAGACACACATATGGACGGGCAAATATCTCTGAGTAGGCTGACTTAGATCTTCGGGTATACACCCAGGAGAGGAACAGGTCAGGTAGCTCTTCTTTTCTTTGAGACAGAGTTCACTACGCAGCTTTGGCTATTGGCCTTGAACTTGCAGATATTTGCCTGCTTCTACCTCCTGAGTGCTGGTGTTTAGGCGTGCACCACCACAGCTGGCTCTCTTTTTTACGTTTTTTGAGGAACCTCCACACTCACTCTCATGGTGGCTGAATCGGTTTATCTCCCCACCGACAGCAGCTGACCCATCCTTAGCAAGCCTCAGAATCCCTCTGAGGGCTTGTGACAGACAGCCATTGTCATCCCTGGAGATTCTTATTCAATAGATCTACGGTCTTATGAGTTCCAAGTGAGTCTACAGAGCACACTGCAGGAACAAAGTTTCTAGACCTCCAGTTCTGAGGGGCAAATCTCAGTTTTGGGGACCAAGACATTTTAGTAGAAGACAGAAGCACCAATTGCTTAGATAAAGGAATGAAGGGGAGACTCTGAGCTCTGGTCTTCCCAGGAGAGGACCACACATTATACCAGCCCATGGGATTGCTGGAAGACAGACACTATGTAGTAACTAGAACACATGAAATAAGAAATCAATGTATGTGATGTTTAATGAGCTGGGAAAGATGAGATTCTAAAAAAGAGAGTAAGATGTGGGAGCCTGAAGCAGGAGGATCACTGCCATCTCAGGGCTAGATTTGCATACATAGTTCAAGGTCAGTCTAGGTAAAAAGGTCATAGGTACATAGTTCAAGGTCAGTCTAAGCAAAAAGATGAGATGGTCCCACTGACCACCAGCCTTTAACAGGGACATGCCAGCACAAGCACCAGGCTCTCTTTCTAGACAGTACCATGTTCTTGACTGCAGCACAAAGGCCACCGACTTTCACGAGGAGGCTGAAGGTTGGCTTTGCCAGCCTCACAGTTCTCGGCATTCGAAGACTGTCTGTGGAGGTTGGCAGACGGGCAGGTTGGCTAGGTGAGTGGTTTCTGAAACCAGTTGTTATGTCTAAACCTGGAGATGCACCACAATCACAGCCAGAGGGGCAGTTACCTTCACTGATATCTTGGCTGTAGCCCCCGTCGGGTTCAATGTCTGAGGGAATCATGATGTGCCACGTGGTCATGCGTGCTTCTGCTTCCAAGCCAAATCCTTCCACGTTGCTGAAACAGTCAAACCAGATTCCACTGTGAAGGCATGATTATAGCTGAGAGACATAATGACTATGAATCACTGTGCAGACACGTGTGGACACCGGCCACATGCCATCATTCCTTGGCTAGCACAGACATTCTGCAGATGCAAACAGGACTCCTGGTTTGACACAAACGTACCATTTCTGAGGGCTGAGCTCACAAATGCACTTAGCTACACATAGCTCAAAGCCCCTTTAGAGATCAAGATGGCCATGCACAGTAACGGCTTTTAGACAGTGTTTATCTTAAAATTGCAAAGGATCACTTCTCTAAAAACACTGCTGATGCCAGGGTCCTCCCCTTTGTTTCAGCTGCAGCTGCCCTGAAGTCAAGCTCTTCCCCCTGGAGGTGATTACACACGTGGTTCTCCCTTCTACAGCAGTAGAGGGCCAACACAGAAAGACCCCAAGGCGTTTTTGTAGGCGTTTTGTCTCATACTGCTTTGAGATTCTTTTTTAATCTTACTGGTCTTTTGCTTTTACATTATGCTTTCTAACTTTGTACTTTTATGGATTTTGTTTGTGCATGGATGTGCCTGTGTGTTTCTTGTTTATCCCTGTTTTCTTTTTATTCTGGTTTGTGTGGTTTTTGCTTGTTTGTTTAAGGGGGGGGAGGGAGAGGTGGTAGTTGGGTTGATAGACTCTGGGAGGAGTTGGAGGGAAAACCATGATTGGAATCTATTGTATGAGAACAATTTTTTTTCAATAAAAAAGCAATTTTCTTTTTACAATTACATGAGTTACATATTATTAACACATTTAAAGATGTTAAAGTAAAAAGAGAACAATCCTCACTATCTCTGCTGAAATGCAACGCTTGCCGATAAAGCAGTAAATAAAACTCATTGAAGGGAAAAGGAAAATGAAGAGTTCTGATGGGATGCTATCAAGACAACAGGACAGACAGAACCCGAGAAACTTACCTTCCAACATGCAGATTAATCAGGCAGTGAGCAAGACAGCTAATGAATTCTTGGTCGTGGTTGCCGGGTCCCAGGATCAAGTTGCGGTTTACAGTAAGGACCCTGAGTGAATCAAGGAGAGCCACTTGCTGAGGGACAGTTTTGTGTGCACGTGAGAACTGGTACAAGATGGTCCTATTGAGGCAGTGATAGACCGCATCAAGCGACAATCCCTGTGATCTTCTCTTTGACTAAAGGAACGAAAGATAGGTTTTCAGTAACAGAATGAAAACGTAAAACCCGCTGTCATTCACAGGCACGCTCAAGCCAGCTATCATGCAATGAATGGGTGTCATTGCTCATATGGATTCAGAACCCAAGATCACATAAATGCAATTTTAGAATGTTAGAGCCTTTTACAGCCCCCAGTGAGGAGATCCATGCCTGTGAACACGCAGATGTCACCTGGGAGGAAGCTTCCCCCAAGCCAACTCTGTTAGCGTGAGTGGCAACTCTATGGCAACTGAAGAAATCCCAGGATTGTCAGTGAGGGCCAGTCCTGTGCTCTGGCTTCATCCCTCACCTGAGAACTGTCTCTGGCTTAAGTACCCGCTACCATACACCAGCTGAACATGGCACAGGGAAAGTGTTGCAGCTTGGCATGGAGATGAGAATTTTTTTCTCTTTCATTTACTTTTTACATCTTTAAATTTGTTCATATCACCACATGTCATTCATGTAACTATAAAAGGGAATTTGCCTGTTTTATTGAATTTTTTTCTTCATACAATGGATTCTGATCTCAGTTTTCCTTTCCAACTATTCCTGGATTTTCCCCACCCACTCAAAGACACACCCTTCTGTCGTTCTCTTTAGAAAACAAACAGGCAAACAAACAAACAAAAAATCAGAATAAAAAATGAAATAGAAAAAAAAATTACAAAGTAACACACACATACAAACACCAAAACATAAAACCCATAAAAACGTTAACCCATTATATACATGGAAAAGTAACCCTACTTTTCTACATGATAAAGTAAGTAAGATGTGTGCCAAGCCTGACCAATGCTCTTTGGTCCAGCACGTATGGGGGAATGACATTCTCAAAGGAATATGGATGACACTGAACTGGAGGCTCACAGATGAAGGGACATCTCATCTCATGCCCCGTAGTCTTCACATGACACTATAAAAGCTTATCGAGTTGTATCAACTTAAGGCATGTGAAGTGCTTGGGTTGGAAAGGGTCGGCAGGAGAAGGATCAGTTTGAAACCCAGGCACTTCTGTAAGAGAGCACTGGCTGCAAATAAGGGAGGAGGATTCGATATTTCTCAATTCACCTTTACAGAGTTTGGGTGTATAAAAAGTTAATCTTCATTATCATATTAATTATACCTACTTCCAATAATTCTGACACCACAGGAAAAAGTTAAAAGAAAAACGTGTGCTCCACAGTTAATAGAGACGATGGATTACCTGTGCAATGAGTTGAATTATAAAATCTATAAGAAGTTTAGATTCTTTGTTGAACATGCCTTGCCAAAGCTTGTCCACCACACGCTGTGTGAAATAAAATACGTTGTTCACCAGCACCTGGTAGCTTCCTCCACTGGTAATGGGCAGAGATGCATCCTCCCCTAAGTCCAAGTAGGAAAAGATATCTAAGAAAATTGACATCTACCAGCACAAGACCAAAGACACCAGGCTAGGGCAAGACAAGTGTACCCAGTCCTCACGAAACATGGCCATGGGTTTTAAGAAAATGATGTGCCTGGCCAGAAATCAGGATAAACATGGAAAAGATTATTTTTTACCAGGTTACGAGCTTTGTGGCTGGAAGTCCTGTGAACACTTCTACACCCAAGAACAGCCTGTGAGAAGCTAAGAGTTCTGCAGCCAGAACCTCAGCATCAGCGCATCTTCACCAGATAAAAAGTTCAATTAAAGATGGATTAAGTGTGAATAATGAACGGGGGTGTGGGTGGGAGGGGAGCTTTCTCAGCAAGACTGTTGTGGCACACTTCCCACAGCAACCAAATGACGCGTGTGGGCATGAGACTCACAAAACAGCTGACACGGAGGCACCTCAAGCAGGTGCCACAGACAGCTGTGACCAGGAGTGCAGGCTCCCTAACCAGGGGACTCCAGTGTCACCCCCCTATACTGTGGAGACCACACAGATCACTGATTACCTCCACTTCTAAGGAGATGATCTCAGGGGATAAAAACAGGCACAAAATGTAAATTGACATTTGTGATAAAAATTCAGTTACATATTAAGGCAATAGTTAAGTTGTCCTGGCAAATTACTTTATGAAAATGTTAATTTACCAGAAAGGTTCTATGATTCATATGATCACTCAGAGTAGGTTGTATAGTTTCCCTTTCCAAGAGGGTCTCACTAGGTAGCCTAGGCTTTCCTTGAACTTGCAGTCCTCCTGATGCAGCATCTGGAGTCACGCCTGGATGATAGGCAGGCAGCTATTCCTGGCTTTGAACTAAAACATTTTCTTCTCTCAGCAATTTCATGTTGTTTGATACAAAAGTGATGTGTCTATTGTAAACGACTTTCTCAAGTGTTAATTTGTATTGCAACTCAATACAAATGCCTTGAAAGAATATAGTCCAGTGCCTTCTGACTTTCTGACCCAAAGCCGACCTGAAGAATAGCGTGCACATACCTGAGATCCCACTACCCAACAGACACATGGAACATACACACTTGTGGTTCCTGAATAACAATGTTCACAGCAGTTTTAATGGCGTTGTCTCTAACAGGAACCTTCTATATATCTATCAGCAATAGTATTAATAAGCATACGTACATGTGACATAGCACTATATAGCGATGACAACACGCTGCTGTATGCAAAAAGTGTGAATGGATCATCTCAAACAAAGAGGTCAGACAGGAAAGAAAGAAGGAAGATTAGAGAGAGGAAAGTGGTAATGTATGCACTTTTAAAACATAAAAATAAACACAGAATTACCCAATAACACGTCAGCTGCAAGCAAGTGGTCCATCACGCTATCCAAAATGTGTGTCTGGAATTCCTTCTGCTGCGTTCTTGTAGATCGTTCAGGAGAGGCCTAAGTAAAACAACACGCACACCGGGATCAGGAGGAAACCTAACCATACAAAGACGGGGCCACCTGATGAAAGCAGGCCACACTGCTAAGTGACTCATCACTGATCAGTACTTAATTTTATTTAAAAAACAAAAATGTTTTTTAAATTCTAGCTCCAGAAGGTGGAGACTTATTTATGGTGACTGAGTTATACAAGAATTTAGTCCCCTGAGTCTTCAAAGTGATGATGAAACTTCCATTCCTTACTGGCCCTCACTGCCTAGTTAGAATGGTCCTGTTGGGACTCAGCAGCCTAACTGTTAAAGAACTCATTAGCATGTTCTTATGTGCTCTGGTATATATATTTATGCCCTCCTTAACTGGCAAATGCCACTTTGAAATGGGGAAATTCCTATTTTAGAGACAAAGGGTGACTGTTGGTTTTTGTCAACTTCACACAAACCTTGAGCCATTTTGGAAGAGATACTCTCGATGGAGGAAGTGCCCTGTGAGCAACCTGTGGGTCATTTTCTTGATTACTGATCAATGTGGGCAGGTCTAGCTCACTGTGGACTGTGCCATCCCTAGACAGGTTGCCCTGGTTGTATAAGAAAGCAGGCTGAGCCAGCCATTAGGACCAGGTACGATGGTCAGAAACAGTCCTGGCTCTGTTTTCGTGTTTGCAAACCACCAACAGCATGCCTCTGCCTACAAACACAAACCAACAGCATCCCTGTCTACAAATACAAACCAACAGCATTGCTGTCTACAAATACAAACCAACAGCATTCTTGTCTACGAATTCAAACCAACAGCATTCCGGTCTACACATACAAACCAACAGCATTCCTGTCTACACATACAAACCAACAGCATTCCTGTCTACAAATACAAACCAACAGCATTCCTGTCTACAAATACAAACCAACAGCATTCCTGTCTACACATACAAACCAACAGCATTCCTGTCTACACATACAAACCAACAGCATTCCTGTCTACAAATACAAACCAACAGCATTCCTGTCTACAAATACAAACCAACAGCATTCCTGTCTACACATACAAACCAACAGCATTCCTGTCTACACATACAAACCAACAGCATTCCTGTCTACAAATACAAACCAACAGCATTCCTGTCTACAAATACAAACCAACAACATTATGACAGTTGGAATTGTCCACTGTGTGTCAAAGGCCTGACACTTTAGGACAACCCAAGGATCCCTAGTGTCTGGCCATCTGCCAGGTCCTGTACTTGAAAGCTAGGTTGCCACCCTAACAACCAATAGAAACAGCTGTCAGAAAGCAGTTCAACTGTGTCCTAAGCTTTCACCTCAGTGTCACACTCAATCCATTCTCTATGAACAGGGAACACGGCACCACGTCACACTCAATCCATTCTCTATGAACAGGGAACACGGCACCACGTCACACTCAAGCCATTCTCTATGAACAGGGAACACGGCACCACGTCACACTCAAGCCATTCTGTATGAATAGGGAACACGGCACCACGTCACACTCAAGCCATTCTCTATGAACAGGGAACACGGGCACCACGTCACACTCAATCCATTCTCTATGAACAGGGAACACGGCACCACGTCACACTCAAGCCATTCTCTATGAACAGGGAACACGGCACCACGTCACACTCAAGCCATTCTGTATGAACAGGGAACACGGCACCACGTCACACTCAATCCATTCTCTATGAACAGGGAACACGGGCACCACGTCACACTCAATCCATTCTCTATGAACAGGGAACACGGCACCACGTCACACTCAAGCCATTCTCTATGAACAGGGAACACGGCACCACGTCACACTCAAGCCATTCTGTATGAATAGGGAACACGGCACCACGTCACACTCAAGCCATTCTCTATGAACAGGGAACACGGCACCACGTCACACTCAAGCCATTCTCTATGAACAGGGAACACGGCACCACGTCACACTCAAGCCATTCTCTATGAACAGGGAACACGGCACCACGTCACACTCAATCCATTCTCTATGAACAGGGAACACGGCACCACGTCACACTCAATCCATTCTCTATGAACAGGGAACACGGCACCACGTCACACTCAATCCATTCTCTATGAACAGGGAACACGGCACCACGTCACACTCAAGCCATTCTCTATGAACAGGGAACACGGTACCACGTCACACTCAAGCCATTCTCTATGAACAGGGAACACGGCACCACGTCACACTCAAGCCATTCTCTATGAACAGGGAACAAGGGCACCACGTCACACTCAATCCATTCTACAGGAACAGGGAACACGGCACCACGTCACACTCAAGCCATTCTCTATGAACAGGGAACAAGGGCACCACGTCACACTCAATCCATTCTACAGGAACAGGGAACACGGCACTACGTCACACTCAATCCATTCTATAGGAACAGGGAATATGGCACCACGTCACACTCAATCCATTCTACAGGAACAGGGAACACGGGCACCATGTCACACTCAACCCATTCTACAGGAACGGGATTCTGTTGGCAGATATCAAGAAAGCACGTTTTCCCATGACAAAACTAACACTAATCAGACAGAAGAGAGTATGGTTCCCAGTGGGCAGATTAACGTGTTTAAGGCCCTCCCTTCGTGCGGGAGGCAGTAAACACACAGCTCGGCTCTTGAGTCAGAAGATTAACAATCATGCTTTTTAAGGAAGGCATGGAAAACAGTAATATTAACTAGACTGATTTGTATATAGATATATAAGTGTGTAAAGTTCTTTACTGTTGCAAGTTACTTTTATTTACATGTATGCTTACGTAGGCACGTGTGGTGCCTGAGCTAGCTCTCCATCTCTGATTTTTAAGAACAAGCATCACCCTTTCTGGTGAAGATGGAGTTCTATTTCCCTGTTAGGCAGGGATGTAGTTGAGTTATTACACAGCAAACCAAGGGACTGTGCCAACTGTTACAGGGGATCAAGACATGAAAATCTGCCTGTAGCTTTAAAGAGTTTAACATCTCCCAGGGCTTCAATCTGACACTGCTGTTGTTCCCAGACTACAATCCTCACACTCAGCTCTCCAGTCCAAAAGGCACAACTCTACACACCAACAATGAGACCATTCTTGAGGTTGACACAGGTCAATATATAATTATAAATATAATACATATTCCAAAATATAATATATCATTCCTGCTTACATACAAAACAAAAACACAGGTCCCTAAGTTACTCATGACCAGTTGCTTAGCTGTCAGTGTTCTCAGGAGGTAAAGAGATGCTCTCACTGGCCAGGCACACCTGCCCATTCCCTTACCTCTATGCCAACCTTGGAGCCTTTATCCTTCCTGCACATTTCTGTTGAAAACCATCTTGTGATTCCAGTGTTTGGTTTTGAGGGTTTTTTTTCCCCCTAGATACTAAGGTGCTATCCATCTTCCTTCTTGAGCTGTTCTGTTTGTTTGTTCATCACTGAGCCCTATTACCAGACTCCACTATAGAGTTCCATGGTGGAGCGCTGTCACCGCTCTCCTGATCTCCACCACTGAGCTCCATCACTAGGCTCCGCCAGGGAGCTCTCTCACTGATCTCCACCACTGAGCTCCATCACTAGGCTCCGCCAGGGAGCTCTCTCACTGATCTCCACCACTGAGCTCCATCACTAGGCTCCGCCAGGGAGCTCTCTCACTGATCTCCACCACTGAGCTCCATCACTAGACTCCGCCAGGGAGCTCTCTCACTGATCTCCACGACTGAGCTCCATCACTAGACTCCGCCAGGGAGCTCTATCACTGAACTCCACCACTGAGTTCCATCACCAGGCTCTATCATGGAGTTCTCACCAAATTCTATCACCAAGCTCCATCACAGAGCTCTGCCACTGAGCTCCGTCACCAGGCTCCAGCACTGAGCTCCGTCACCAGGCTCCAGCACTGAGCTCCGTCACCAGGCTCCAGCACTGAGCTCCGTCACCAGGCTCCAGCACTGAGCTCCATCACGGAGCTCTCACCAGCTCCGTCACCAGGCTCCATCACGGACCTCTACCACTGGTCTCCATCCTCGAGCTGTTCCACCAAGCTCCAGATCTAGCTCTATAACGCCTCAAGGTTTCCTGAGCAACAAGTTGTATCAGGCAGGATTTTAATCGTGTGGTTTACTGCTGACACATGATTCTCTCTGCCAATTTCAAAAAATTGTGGTTTTGGTTAAGATGCTTCTAAATTCCACAAGTGATTTCTTTTAATTGATCAAATGGAGATGTTTTCAAAAGAGTGAGATAAACACCTTCCATGGTTTTGAGGTTGCAATTAAAAAGTTAACTGCAATAGCCACCAGAGGGAGCAGACAAATCTGTTTTGTTTGTCTAGCTGTGAGCATGTGACACGTTTCCATCCCTCCCTTTGAAGAGAGCAGTCCCCACACATCTTAACCTCACACCTTGCACAAGCAAGGACTCTTTGGTACCGTTTCCAGGCACTGCCCAGAAGGGTCAGGCAAGGGATGAGTCATTCAGATTCTCTCTCTCTGATCTATTTTCTTTAGTGATGTCAGTAGATGAATATTTTGTTTTGGTCATTTGACACTGTTGTTTAGAATCAAACCCACAGTCTTAAACAATCTACCACTGAGTGAGATGCCCAATTCTAGAAGAACACCTGAGAGTGGTTTTCAGGGATGGTTCACATCTACAGCCAGCAACGAAACCGCTCAAGTGCAGAGTCTCATTTTCTCCTGTGCCACTGATCCTCTCACTCCCCACGAGAGAGAACAACTAGAAGCCTGCTGCCCTTGGGAAAGGTCACTGAACGTGTGCTGAGTATCTTCTATGTGCAGGACAGCATGCTGGAAGATGCACTGGACAGTGGGAGCAGCCGCGGGTGGCAGTGGGATGGACTGCAATGTCTACAGGGGCTGGCACGCACACGCCGTGCCTGTGAGCTGACTCCAGCCTGTGTCCACTCATTGCACCCAAAGGCCTTTTCTCTAGTTCTGCTCATAGCACAAGGGCAGAGATGAAGCACTGTGACAGAAATTAAAGTCAGCATTCCTGAGCCCTGATTGGAGAAGTTTGCCATAGGAGAAAAGGTGATAAAAGACTAAAGTAGAAACATGCTTGAGGAAAGGACAAAAATAAAAATGGAACCAAGTGACAGGGTTCGCCATTGATGTAGCACTGAGAACTATCTACTCTCACACATTTCCTGTACGTTACCCAGAAGAATTTGAAGTCTCAAACTATTCTGCGCAGAGTTTAATTGGTTCCTAATGTTTTCATTATAAAAGCAATGTGGGCAAATGATACGTGCATTTCCTTGTCTTTACCTCCAACAAAAGATCAATTAGAGGTGTTTGCTTGCTAGCAGGGGTGAGGCAGAGGTTGTCGATCATTAAGACTCTCATGAAGTCAAAAACAAACTTCTTAGCTGGATGATTGGTTAAATATGTCTTAGTGCCCACATTGCAGTACTCTGATTGGCTCCTGTTCATGCCTGTGTCTGCGGCGAAGGCTTTAAATTCTTCTGCTGGAGAGCCAACCTCGTCATCGAGATCTGTCACCTGACGGAAGGAATCAAGGGCAATCGCGTTAGAGTGTATATTGACACCTCACCTGTATTGTTTGCCAAAACTGAGAGCAGAGGCAGCAGCAGTGACATCGAAAGCAGGGCTACCTCCCTTGAGCCTTTGCTTCCCGTTACGCTAGTCAGCTCAGGACCAGACTCTTTTATCCTGGCTTTCAAGGCAGGAATCTGGCACTGCACCATGCTACTCAACACTTCCAACAGACCCTTAGTAATACATCTGCTTTATGGGGAATATGAACACTTCAGATACATGACGTGATGTCATGGGGACAATTGTACCTGCATATCTGAAGCTATCTACTGAGAAGCCAAATGTCACTGGTCAGAGAAGAATCTATATAATGGCAAGCCCCAAGGGCTGAGCTATCTTTTTTTTTATTTTGCAGCTAAACAAAATCAATTAAACAAAATATCAATAAGTTTCAGCCAAGCCAGAGAAAGAGCTGTAGACAAATCCCAGATGTTGAAAAGGAGATGTTAAGGAAATGTTATAAGTCCATATATGCATGCAGATGCGTGCATGTGCGCGTGCACACACACACAAATATGTATACACATACTTTTTGAACCAAAACAAGGACTCTAAAACTCTAAGCCAGCAGAGTGTTAAGGTCATTGCAGTTTGTCTCTATAAGTCAGGAGTGGGCACTTCACATTTAGAGGAGAAAATTAGTGTGAAGAAGGGCGTTCACTTCCGACCCTGCAATACATGACAGGAACAGGAAGAGTGAACTATCTCTTTGGCCCGCTCTGAAAGGACAGACATCTTTGTAGTCTGTCTGATTGTAGACTAATATTTTCCTGTTAAGTTAGTACAAAATAAAAGGTTGAACAAGGTTAAGAAAAGTTGAGCAAAAGAATCACACTCATTTTGTCACTGATGAAGAAAGTCAACCCTATAAATCACTTGGTAAAAATAAAACCCAGCAAACATCTACTGTCTAAAACAAAAACCAGTTTGTTTGGCTAGAATCCTGCTACTGAGAAGAACAGTTTCTAAGCACACAGCCACCATCTCCTGGAAAGACATGCAATAGCAGTCGCCTGGTCAGAGGCACCAGCAACGGACTCACAACAGCATGGAGACAGAAAGCAGGGGGTGCAGTCGAGGATCTCCTAGGGGGAGGCCCTGACAGCGGACAGGGACAGAGACGTGGTACAGAAGGTGACAGACAAGCTAGTCAGGAACTTAGGGGGAAAAACGTGCTTCCTCCAGAGCAGACCAGTTCCAGCCTGACCAGTCCCTCCGACTTCTTACCATCTCTGAGTAAGGGCGAATGTTGAAGGGGAAGACGGTGGCTGCTAAGGCACACAGGAAATCGGGGCTCATCCACATGGAGGCGAGGTCTGGAACGTTGTGGTACAAGTATCTGAAAAACTGCATCAGGGTCACTGGGTACTCGCGGAGCCACGACCCCTCTTCTTCTGACTGCCAGGGCTAACGCAGGGCGAGAGAAAACAGCTGTGTTAGAGACGCTTCTAATGGTGCTTCGCTGGGCTTGGTGCAAACATCTGCAAGCCAGCTCTTGGGGAGCAGAGGGAGAAACATCAGGAGTTAAGGTCATCCTCAGCTACAGGGAAAGTTTAAGGGTAGCCTGGGCTACAGGAGATCTTGTCTCAAATTAAAGAGGGGGGATTTACTATTTATTCTTCTTCTAATACTGCACATATCAATGATCCGAAACCTTATAAATCATACATGATCAAAGATGTATGTGCAAACATGTAACACATCCAGCAGTCAGAGGACAACCACACCCTTCGAAACTGTCCGCCAGCCCTCCTCAGAGCACGGCTAAGAACAGTTGTTAGCATCAACATGACTACGGCTGCACGACAGTAGCTCTCTGCCTTTACTGTTCCTGGGCATCCTGCCAGAAGGCCGGGGGCAGGCTAAAAATGCAGAAGTCATTTCTCCCTATACACCTTCCACTACATCACAGTGCAGTGCCTGCAAGCACTAGCTGACAAACATGTGGTGTTCCGTAAGACAGTATGCAAATCTAAGTATTTGAAAAATGATATTTCCTGAGACCTGTCCTGAGCGTGGCTTCTCGACATAGAATTTTACATTTATTTATGGACCAGCAGGAAAGTAAAGTTCAAAGGCAATGAATGCATTTAATTCAATGCTGTTTTGTTCTTAGATGAGAACCATCAGATACAAGTAATGTAAGGACTCTAGGTTAGCATTTCCTCTTAACATACAATTCTAAGCTGTGTAACAAGCTAGGCCACCATTCACGTTGTGCCTGTCGACAGACAGGAGTAGATTCTGTCACTACTCTTCTAACCGCTATTCTATAAATAACTAGAACGGAAAATAACATCTAAATGAAAGTAATGATTATATGCATATCTATTACTATATATCTTATGGTGGTAATATTAGGTGATACTTATGATACTTTTAATATATTTTGTGTATATAATACCTCAGAAATCCTCATAACCTACGAGATAAATGCTGTTATCACAAGATGTTTCAACTTAAGATGTAGACAGAAGCTAGCACATTTGGAATACCAGGCGTGGGACCCTTGTTTCCAGAGTCTGTGGTTTCTGGTCACTCTTAAGTGCTGGGGCTTAAACCCCACCTCCCACTTAGCAGGCAGAGAGTCAGCCAGTGAGCCACTCCTCCAGCCTGTAATCTGGGGTCTTAACTACACTGCCTGTCCTTACATTAGAGGTAAGAAAACGGTGGAGACTAGAGCCACGGCAAGCAGACAGCTGTGGTAAACGGCAGCGAGCTTTCTCTGTGCGGTAGCCAGCACTGCTCGTGGGCTGTGGGCTGCCAGCCCTCTGGCCGTCTGGAACTCACTGAATTCAGCATGCTGCGCAGCATCCCCAGCAGTAAGAAAGCAGATTCTGTGCACACGTTGTGGATGGAAGAGACCACTGTTCCGCTGGAGGCGGGGACTCCAAAGATAAAGGTCCAGATGGAATCCAAGTCAAACTGCAGATCAAGCAAGCAACAATAAGACACTGGTCATTTTTTCTCTAGAGGAGATGTTTAGATATTCTAACAATCTAAAATCTCTTTGAAACTACTTTTGCTTTAACTGAGTAATGACCACCAATAGATCATTAGTAACCGTCCATTCTACACATCAAAGCCTGGGGAATACGGTATAGGCCGTCACCTGGTCCATCTCAGCAAGTACCTGCACAGTCAACGTTACTCTATTCCTTTTTCTAGACAAAATATGGCCCCAACCCCCACACAGCAATTAGAAAAAAGATGAAATCATCAATGTCATCATCTTAAGAACATGTTTACAGGAGCACAGTGAAGTCAGTCCCCAAACTCAGCCGTGACACAAACGTATGCTACCTATGAGTAAGATGTGACAGAATGAGTGGATGGTGGGATTTACTGAGAGCAGCTTTATAGAACACCATGGCCATGGTGCCATGCGTTCCAAAAAGACCTGGGAAACCAAATTCTACTGAGCATAAATCTAAGAGTAGCGCTTAGGAGATTTCATGGAAAAGGCTTAGTTAAATATTAAAACTGCTTTGAATATCATTTGATGTTGGATGGAAGCAAAGTTGAATTTAAAGGTTAACGTAAGTCTTTATGGAGCCACAGATATCAGCTACATATAAACAATTTTAATATCTTTAATGACAACCAAATCAATCATTACTGGAAATCATCTTGAAAATGTAAATGTTATATACCATTAAGAAATTAACAATGTTTTTCAAACCAATACTTGTACCTACTCATTTTAGAGTGGTGTGTGTGTGTGTGTGTGTGTGTGCGCGCGCGCGCGCGCGCGCGCGCGCAAAATAAGCAGATGTGTGTGGAGAACCAAGACTGATGTCTGGTATCTGTTCTTCATCACTCTCTAGTCTTCATTTTTATATTTTGAGACAAAAGTCTCCTTATTGAACCCAAGGTTTACCAATTCGGGTACAGAGGGTCAATGAGTTCCAAGGGTCCCCCATTCCCCCTACTTAAGGGCTGTGTAGCCATGGTGACTTCTTACTCGGGTTCTGGGGATCACAGGCTCAGGGTATCTCCCCACACCCTCCCGTCATTTATTATTATCTGGTATAAAATCAAATTTCTAGGTAAAGTTAGATTACTCAAAACAATCCTTTAGATCATCGTTAATGTCAACCAAAGTCCTCATGTACAGACAATCGCACAGAACAACCAGAGAGAAAAGAAGGTGTAACTGTGATGGGGACGTCTTTCTAGGAAGATCACCTAGCAAATTTTCAGGGTTTTTAAATCCCCAAATTCAACTTTAAATGTCAAAAGGAAAAGAATATCAGGTTTTACAGCGACACCTTACTAGCTAATTCCTACCTTGCAGCCCTGCTTACATCGGCTGCTGGTGACAGGCACACTGACCTGCAGGTTCTCAGGCAGCTCACTCACAGGCTGCTGCAGAAACAAGGCCATGAGGAGGAAATAGAGGGCAGGGACATTCGTGTGCTTAGGCAGGAAAGACTGCAGAACCAGGAAGCCGGGAAAATGGCAGGCCTCCCGGTTAATCTCCCTGACTGTGGATCTCCCACCGGCACTCCTGCCCACATTGAACCCTAGGAGGAAAGGAGGGAAGAAGAGTTAGGAAGGGTCCCAGTGCCACACTGACTCTGTGGCTGTGGCACACTTGTCCTGTGCTTACACAGACAAAGCCAGCCAGGGACCGGCGGCTGACCCCATCTTTAGTCCAGGTTCACGACACCACCTGCTGGACCACAGCCATCTGCCCAGGAGGACACAGGTTCTCAAAGAGAGCTGGGACAGGTCCACAGATGCTTCTCACAGTGGACAAGCACATTCAAGACAAGAGTAACTGTCAAAGAGCTCATGTTTCCAAAAGAATTAAGTGAAACTGAGCAATTTGTCCTAAAAAAAGGCAGCATACACATCTTAACCTTAAGTTATACATGGAATCAGGCTTAGGAGTAAATGAACACAAAGACCTCCTCACACAACACATCTGCACTGTGTCAGAAGGCGGCAGGCGTGGAGAAGGCAGATCCATGCCCACTGTGGCTGTGGTCGCCCCAAGCGGAGTGGGTCACCCACCATTCTCTGAAACTTTGCCAGGAGACAGCTGGGAGAGAGGTGGATGTGGCTAAGAACATGCATGCATCTATGAATTCTGTCTCTACAGGAGTCCTCGATTACACCGGAGTTCAGGGTACGACCCAAACATGGTCCTTCCGACACCCCATGCCCAGCAGAGAGCTCAGTGCAGAGTGGATGTCAGCCACAATTTCAACAGAAATCTTCTGTGCGCAGAGGCAGTAGTGACTGACTTTCACTCTGAAGCTATTAAAATTTCAAATGGCGATTCGCATTTTCCAGTTATGTTATTTAACACAGTAAGAACGATTTATGTCTAGGTTGTTTTTAAGTATATGTATCTTCACCAGTTTCTCAGTGTGGCTGAATTAATTGTCTAAAATATACTCTAACGAAGGAAAATTTCTCACTCTCGTGCATACATCATCTCGTTTCTGAATCACGATGGTCACATGTGACTTAGGCCCCACCATACATATCTGAGACAATGGGGCGTCTATCCTGCTGTGTGACTGATGTCAGCCCTGGGCTTTGCTTCTCGTCGGTGAGTTATGGATGATATACTTACACATCATCCAGTTACTGTGCAAACCAAACGAGCTATCGCATGCGGCACGGTGACTGACGCTCCCATTGGTCAATTCTGTGAGTTATGGATGATGTACTTACACATCATCCAGTTACTGTGCAAACCAAACGAGCTATCGCATGGTGAGCACGGTGACTGACTAACGCTCCCATTGGTCAATTCTGCTGGAACAGTTGAGGTCAAAGAAGATTGCATGGAACACTAAAAGCAGAGCCAGTTCTCTGAGTTTTCACATATTAAAATTCCATTTCTGGCTGTACTTTGAATCTGGAAGACTATAAAGTTTCTTTTTATTGTTATTAGAATTCACAGTTCCTAGTGGCGGTGCTATCAACTGGAGTGGGCATGCTTACACGGCACTCAGACAGACCAGCAGCGTATTTTGAAGCACGGAACTGGAGTCTCTCACCTAGCACAGTCCCTATCTTATTTGTCAGCACAGAATCCGTCTGCTCCAGCCATCCTCCGCCGCTGAGTCCTTCCTTAAACTTGATGAGGATCGACTGGTTACTCAGCAGGGCCACAAGAATCCGCATGGCAGCTGTGACTGTGGTGGGATGCAAGTGTTCTTCCATGAACATCAGGATCCAGTCAAAACCCAGGGTCCTCACCAGCTCTTCACAAGCCCTGTTCCAAGACAGACGGGTTCAAAGAAAGGAAATTAGCTTTCAAACTAAACTCAGATTTCAAATAGAAAATTTGGCTGAGCTTCATTTTTGAGATACTATCAATTTCAGGGTTAAAGTCAATCCTTTGAAACCTATTTGAAATCTCTTTCTGTTTGACAGGAAGTGATGAGTAACTGATATTGGATGTCCTTCTATATATGTGTTTCTTTTATTGGTTAATGAATAAAATTGTTTCAGCCAATGGCTTAGCAGATTAAAACCAGATAGGAAATCTGGAAGGGGGGGGGGAGTAGGTGGAGTCAAAGAAATTCTATGTAGGCACAGAAGGAGAAAGATGCCAGAACATTACAGGTAACCATAGCCTTGTGGTGATGTACAGATGAACAGAAATGGGTTAATTTAAGATGTAAGAGCTAGCTAGGAATATGTCTGAGCCATTGGCCAAACAGTGTTGTAATTAATATAGTTTCTGTGAGATTATTCAGGTCTGGGTGGCCAGGAAACGAAAGTGCAGCCTCTGTTTTCAAGGACCAGCATACAGGAATATCGGTTCTTTTACTCCTTTTTATTCTTCATCGTCGTCGTCTTCTTTCTTTTTTTCCTTGAGAAAGGTTATCACTACGTGGTCCTAGCTGTCCTAGAACTCACAATGTGACCAGGCTGGCCTAAACACACAAAGATTTGCCTGCCTCTGCTTCTCAAGTAGTGTGACTGAAGGTGTGCGCCCCATGCCAGGCTAGGAGTAGTAGGTTTCACTTACTGCAAGTTAATGCTTGTCTTTTCTTTCGATGTATGAACTAGTTTTAGCAAGATGTCTAGAAGTCTGTTCCTCAGAAGTATAAGATTAGCAGATACAAGACCTCCGAACTCCTCTTCTGATCCTAAGGGGGAGATAAACACATTTACATACCCCAGGGATAGAGGATAAAATGCCCAACCCTCTTCTTTGAAATAATGAGGAAAAAAACCTTGTAGGAAACATGTTCTTCACAAGTGATTTCCACCATACCAAAAAGAAAATGAACCAGATAATTTCTCTTTAGAACTATGACCAGTGTTCGTTTATACCTCCAACATTGTCAAAGGTAGTGACTTCAGACTTCTGTGTTTTAACTAATACTCCCCTATCTTCTTTAGTAGGAGGAAGCCACCAATTAAAATCATAGGAATCAAAACAGTTATTTCCACAGAACCTCAGTGTCCCTGACAGGTCCTCTACTTCCTCTTTCTTTAAAGATGAGGTGAATGCAGTCGTGTGACCTAAAGCTCCTGGAACAGGCAACGCCCACATTAAAGCTTCGATATACTCAATGAACTCCCTAATTATGAAGACTTGGAATGTTGCAGATCAGGACCCCAGAAGCCTTAGGCTCCCCTAAGCTTGCTCTTCTCTCCCGTGTCTGACCTAACGCCTCTGTGTGATCCAGTAAACCCTTCTGAAATGAATTAACTCAGCCAGCAGACTGTGACCTTTCACCAGCTACAGATAGGAGAACATCAAGATGACAAGATGCTCCCTTGCTCTGCTGGATCCTGCTATCCAATGTTTGCACCAGTGTATGTGAAAAACTACTTACTTTTGTTCTGTAACTGTAAAACTTCACGAAGCCGTTCTACATTAAAACATGCTACCTGAGCCAACCTGAACCTAGGACATGATCACTCATTACTGGCTCAAGAATAAACTTTCTCTTAATTTCTCTGAGATGAGAGCCATGCTTTCTGTTGAGACTAGATGTTAAAGTTTGAAAATAGGAATCATTAGTTTATTCAACAAATACAATACACAAAGCAAAGTGAGAATTTTCAAAACAGAGGCAAAGTCTACACAAAGAACAAAAGAAACTATAGCAAAGCTGAGCAAGACAGGTTCAGAGGCCCTCAATGGGGTAGACCAGAAGCCTAGGGCTTGGGCACCATTAGTCACCGCCACGCTTCCATTTCTGCTAGCACTGAGGCCCAGCCAGAACTCTATTGTGATTTTAGCTTCTATTTGTTTGGATCATGGACTACTCTAGAACTTTAGACTGCCTTTTAAAATATGGATTTGGCAGGGTGTGGTCACACGTGCCTTTAAACTAACATTCTAGAGGTGGGCAGATCTCTGTGAGTTCAAGGCCAGTCTCATCTTCATAGTGAGTTCCAGGCCAGTCAGGTCTACATAGTGAAATAAAAAGTAAATTTAGCTGAGTACAGTGGTGCATGACTTTAATCCCAGTGATCAGGAGGCAGAGGCACCTTGGTTTATATAACAGGTTAGGTCACCCAAAAACAGAAAGGGAATTTATTATTTTATTCATTATGATGCTTCAAGTTCACAAGGGGACTTAGGACACCCTCTTTCAGGTGCCGAGCACCAGGGGGCCTTGGAACACTCAGTTCTAAATAGGATGTCTCCATCTCCCTCCCTCAGGAGTCAGGAACTCTGGGGAAGAGGAGGTGGGAAGGCTGGAAGAGCCAGAGGGGATGGAGGGCATCAGGAAAACAAGAGTGCCTCACTATGAACTCGGAGATTGTGGCAGCATGCCCAGGGCTGGCAGAGGTCTCAGCCAGATGGCCTTCTAGCACTGAAGTAGCAGATACCACCGCCTATCCTTAAACCAGAAGTTGTCTCCAACTAATTTTCACCACCATCTCACTGGGGAAACAAGCCACACCTAAGGGCAGGCCCAAGCTCCACAGTAGACGGCCAACACAAGACAAACTCGATGTAACAGCATTTTCAAAGACTTTTGTCTCACAATGCTTTGTATGGGAACTTGTTTTCTTCTTACAGGTCTTTTGCTTATATATTGTGGTTTCTGATTTTGTTCATGGGTTTTCTGTGCATGTGAATGCGTGTCTCAGTATCCGTATGCTTCTTTCCCTTTGACCCTTTTTTATTCTGTTTTTTTTTCTTTTTGTCCATTCTGGTTTGATTTTATTTTATCTTCTTCTTCTTATTTTATTTTTAGAGGACTGTATTCTAATGAGACAGAAAGACAGGGTGTGGATTTGGATGTGTGTGAGAGTGTAGAGGATTGGGTTGTGGGGGAGACTGAGAAATAATACTAGTAATATGGACATAATTTTAGAAATGAAGTAATTTCAGTTATACCAGAAAAGGACTGCCATGACTCTAAAATCAGGAAAGATTTTATATGTTGTGACCACACTACATTTCTGCATATTACATAGATTTAACATATGACAGATATATCCGTAAAGACAAAAAAATGTAACATAAAGAGGAATGTCACATAATATTTTCACATACAATTCAGTCTCATTTGTATCATATGAGGGCAGAGTGATTAGCTGCCCATTTTCTTTGGTTAACTCACCCACATCAGGTTTCTCTTCATTATTAATTTCCATAACCACGAATTTCTCACAAACTGCAAAGGTTGGCAACGTAGAGGAGATGAACTGGCCAAACCTTTAAATAAAGCAGAAAGCAAAAAAGGTCTAATGTTTCTTTTCCCTAGATCACGAGATACAAAGAAATGAGAAAACAAAAACACACACATTTCTGCTTCGACTTCTATGGCTCTTTAGGTGACAGTATTCGGTTTGCTTTCTCTTAGACCACACCTAGTGCCATCAACACAGGGATGTCTCTAGGTTTTCAGAAGTCTGGGCTCCTCAACGCACTGAGCCACGTGACTTAACAAGCTGGAGAGCATGGCAGGTCAGGTTAGAATGCTCTGGCCGATCTGTGTGAGTCCACTGAGCCGGGGATAGAGAGCTTGGGTTCAGAATACAGGCTAGGTTATACATATATGATGTGTGTGCGTGGATATAAGTATATTTATATGCACACACACACAGAGGCACTGACTGACTTTTAACAATGTGACCAGAGACAAGCAGTTAGAGTTCTCTGGGCCCTTGTTCATTTACAAAGAAAGTGAAAAACTTAAAAAGTTAAAATGTTGATGAGGTTTGGTGATAATTTCATCTAAGTGATTATATGGCAGAATAAATTCTAAATAAATAATAGTAATTAAGATAATTGAAATTCTCCAAAACAGTGTCAAAGCCTCAGCTTTGAATATCAAAGTTAAAAGCATCAAACAACTTTCTGCAAACTCCATAAATAAAAGGAAAGACTCTGAATTTCCCTCATGTTAAAAAAAAAAACTATTACCTACAGCATAGGCGTGCAAGTGTGTGTTTGTGTGTGACTGTGGGGTAAGCATGTGTGTAGGGGTGAGTGCCTGTGCATCTGTGCAGGACAGAGAATGAACTGCCTTTCCTACCTTGTCCTTCTCTACTTTGTTCTTTTGAGACTGGGTCTCTTCCTGAGCCTGGTGCTCCTATGTGACAGCTGGGCGAGCAGCCAGCCCCAGTGACCCTTCTGTCTCTGCTTCCATCTGTATGGGGTTACAGGCAGACCTGGCTTGCTATGTAGGTGCTACTCAGCTCATCACAGCTGCATAGCAAGTGATCTTACACCCGAGCCATCTCTTCAGTTACTCTAAATAAATTAATACTCAAATCATATAAAATATTTCTGTCGCAACAATAAAGCTTCATCTGTTTCTGAGTGACAGAGGGTAAGGCAAGGTGCAAAGCAGAAGTCTATATGCATGTGTGTGACACACACCCGAGAATGAACAGGCCTTGAGGAGTGAGGGTGGGGCTGACAATTCCTATAATAAAAACTCTCACATCTAGGTCTGCCAATGTTTTTGGCTGATTTCCATACCCCTTCCCACACCTTACTGCACGATACTGACATTACATTTGTTACATGAGCATAGGGACCCTAGGGACCAATTCCATCCAACTCAACTCATCTCTACCTCACTGGCGAGTTCAGTCTCTAGAGAGACAAACCCACCTGAGCAGGTCGTTGCTGCTGGGAAAGCCCTGCAGCAGGAAGCTCAGGACATTACTAATAGCAGCAATGGTCGGCTGGGACAAGGACATGTCTCGGAGAGTCAGGAGCAGCTTGGGGATTAGCTGAAATTCCCTCATTAACTTGGCATTCTTGGAAGCCTCACTGTAAGAGAAAGACAGTTCACACATTGCAAGACCATCTCTTTCACAAGTGGACAGTCAACCACATGAGCATTAACTAATACCTGGACTCGGTCAGCAGTTCAATGAAGTGTTCAAATAAAGAAAGATGAAGTTCATACGGTGCGTGGAGCCAGACCTACAACAAAGCATGAACAACAGAATATTTAAGCCTGAAAATGCCCCATTGTCAGCAGAACAAAATCAAGCACATTAATGGAACATACTTTAGTCATATAATTAACTATACACAGTAGAAAATGGGGAGAAAAATCAATCACTATAAACAGACCCAAGAAGACAGAAATGCAATTACCATGCTTTTAAATCTATTATATATATTCTATATGTCATTCATAAAGATAAATTTTTAAAGTTTGGAAAATTTTTAAAGTTTGGAAAAGTGAAAATAGCCAAGTAGAAGTGCATTCACGAAAAAGCATTTTTAAATAAAAAGAGAATAGAAAAAGCCTTCTTCAGATGGGAGAATTCATTGCCAGCAGACCTAGGTTATAATTCAGGTACAAGTGGAATACAGGCTAACGAGAAGGCTTAGTCATCAGGAGCCCTCGCTGCTCTTGAGAGGAGACAGCTTCAGTTCCCAGCACCCAAACTGGATGGTGCACAGCTACCTGTAACTGCAGCTAAAGGGGACCTGAAACCCTATTCTGGTCTCCTTGGGTACTGTACACGGGCACAGATATACTTACATAAAAAATAAAAATAAAATCTTTAAAGAGCTGTAAATATGATACATTTGGGCAATGAAAAGATTTTTTTAAATGCATTTAAAAAATTAACTGATCATTTAAGGTGAAAATAATATGAACTATTTTGGATATTATAAATTAGAAAAATGTGCAAATACAGCAAAAGGATAGGAAAGAAGAAATGGACATAGTACAATATTCTTCAAAGATAAACCACATTATTTTAGATTATAAAATAATAAAGAAAATATATGCTGTTATGATTATTTTATTTTTGAAATGGCTGTTTATAAAAAGGGGAGGAATTATTTATAGACCATTGTGGCTTAGTAATAAAAGATGCTCTAGGAAGTCATGGAGTAGAAAGGTACTGTGAAATGGAGCCAGAATTTGGTATTCAATTCATGTTTGCATATTAAATGGTAATCATAAACTTGAAATCAGAGGAATCATAAACTTGAAATCATTAACTTGAAAACTGCTGTTTTAGGGAACACATTCTTTCACTATGGAGCTGCTAACCACCCAGACTCCACTTCTCGTGGAAAAGTTTCTTTCACAAGAGCGTAA
This sequence comes from Microtus pennsylvanicus, assembly GCF_037038515.1. Taxonomy (NCBI): domain Eukaryota; kingdom Metazoa; phylum Chordata; class Mammalia; order Rodentia; family Cricetidae; genus Microtus; species Microtus pennsylvanicus. The sequence goes on along the minus strand of NC_134590.1, from coordinate 6,684,976 downwards.
TGGGAACCTTTGGTTTCGCCTGCTGCAGTAGAAATGGGCAGTTGCAGGGTATGCATTAAGCATTTAGTTTCTGTAACATTTGTAGAACAGGAAATATTTGGAGAAAAGGAAATATAATTACTTGATTTCTTATGTTTTACTAAATGGTACTGATATAATCATAAAATTACATGATTTCAGACACATATAACTGAGATAAAAATGCTTAACTCTCTCGGAGAAGAAAAAAGAAAAAGCTGAATAGATCCATCAACTTTGTATTACGAGTTAGTGTGTATACTTACTTCAAAATCACAAAGCAGGTCCTGGAAAGCCGTGGAATTGGGAATAATGGATGTCTCATGGCCACTGTCAACGGTCCCCACCAGGGAAAAGGTGAGATGCAGGATGTGGCTGTTGAGAAGGGAGCGTTTCTTTTTTAGCAGCATTGCCAACAACTGGAAGAAGAAGCACAACAGGCCTATTGCAGATAATCAAGTGGATCGTGGCACATAGAACGGATCTAGTCAACGGGTTAACTCTTTGTTGGCTTCATGACCTAATGCTATTAGGGCAGGTGAGGTCCCGCTGGGTGAAAGGAGCCACTGGGGATGTACTCGGAGAAACAGTCCTCAGTCCCTTCCTGTCTCCTGCTGCATGAGATCAACAGCTCTCCTCAGGCACATGCTCTCCACTCCGATGTCCTATTTTACAGCCGGCCAGCAGTCACAGAGCTAGCAGATCGTGGACCAAGCCTCCAACAGCACAAGCCGGAAGACAGCATCCCTGCCTTCATGCTGGCTTTCACAGGCGTCCAGTGACAACAACGAAAGTCCGACAGCAGAGACTCAGTGTTCCCTCAAATATTTAAACCGTTTACACAGCAGAGAACAACGCCAGTCTCACAACCCCCTCTGCACCGTCGGGAACCCCCGTGTGTGCTCGCTGTACAGTGGCTCTCCATACTTAGTGAGTATGAGAGCTAGAGATGAAGGGGAGTGAAACAGAAGGGAGCCACAAAGAAAATGGGGAAAGCTTTGAGGGGTCACCAACCCCCAGTCTCTCCAAGGAACAGCTAACCTGATCCATTTCACTTCACTCCTTCTGGGTAGGGAAAGAACACCCAAGCAAGCAAACAGCACTCTGAACACGGCTGGCTTTCTCTATCCATGGCGTTTGAACATACAGATTAGGTCAAACTGAGGTCAAAAACATCCCATTTAAAAGCTTTGTACAGACATTTCCTCTGATTATCCCCTAACCACCGCACTATATAGTAACTGAAGGGGGAGAACTGTAGGGACAGACTTCACATAGTAGTATGAGCGGATAAATATCTCAGCGTTCAGCACATGGACTAGTCACACCCAGGTCACATGCAAAAGCAGCATGGATGGATGAGATGTGGATGAGACTTGCACAGAGACCTGGAACCATTCCGTAGGACAGCGAGGGTCCAGCGCCTCATATATATCAAGGCTGCCGAAACAATGCAGTCTGCAGGACACGCGAGACTGAAAGACGCGGACCTGAGAAACCAAAGTTAAAGCCACACAGATGTCTCCTCATTCAATACGCTTCCAGTTTAGAAAACAGGACTGATGAGAATGAGGTGATCTGGGTAAAGTGGAGTGACGGTAAAGCCTTACGGTTACCAACCTGATAGCCCTTGATTCTCTCCATCTCCTTACTGGCTAGCGGGTTACTCTTGACCACACAGACCAGGGCCTTGACTGCTGCATACAACCCTTCCACATCAGAGGCCATGGCCACCAGGCCCAGGATGGCAGCAGCTCCTCCAATGTACTGCAGCGTAGTGGCAACAGGCTTAGGGACAAACGTTCTTACTCCTGATTGAAAAGAGAGTGAATGATAATTAAATAGATTTCCCATGCAAACAAGAAGTCACACTGACGAGTTTGCTCAGTCACATATTTCATAAAAAAAAAAAAGAAAGAAAAATCTGGGAGAAGGCAGTGTTAGTTTACGGACTCCCAGAAAGGCGTGATACAAGCATATAGAATGGGTTTAGAGCAGCTTCACCTATCCAGTACATGGTGCTGGGCAAGAGACAGGCTAGAAACACAGAGGTCAGGAACGTGATCTGGGGTGAGAAAGAGTTTCCTAGTTTCTGCTGGGGATCCATGTGGGGAAATGAGTGCAGGCCAGGGATGCTGCGCCGGTGAGCGCTACCTGCCTGCTCCTTAGGACTGAGTGATTAAGATGCCCAATCAGAGGCTGGAGAGATGGCTCAGTGGTTAGAGTACAGCGTGTGGTCCTAGAGAGCCTGAGTTCAACTCTTAGCACTCATGTTAGGTGGCTCACAACCTCCCATAACACCAGCTTCAGGATCCAGCATGTTTGGCCTCTGAGGGTGCCTGCCCATACGTGCACCTCAGCTTCTACATATACACATACTTAAAACTTAAAACAAATCTTTAAAAATAAAAGTAGCTGTGACGTGTAGCCCCTGTTACTAAGAAGGATGGATGAAGATCACTTGAGCCCAGAGTTTTGAGATCAGTCACAATATAAAACGTATGAGAAATCATTATTTTATACTTAGCTAAAATTGCATTTGTACGTATAAGTATATGTGCATGTACACACATTTCAAATGAAATTACATCATACAGGCTTCTAATACTCCTCCCACAAACTATTTAACAAACCTTCAATTAGTACCAGGCACGGGAAATCTTTCAAGTGGTTAGTCAGGGGAGTATGTCCAAGAGAGCCCCAAAACAATAGAGCCTATTGCCAAAGCCCTGGATGTGTCCCTGTCGCCATAGCTCCTGGATGTCTCCCTATTGCCAAAGCCCTGGATGTCTCCCTGTTGCCATAGCTCCTGGATGTCTCCCTGTTGCCAAAGCCCTGGATGTCTCCCTGTTGCCATAGCTCCTGGATGTCTCCCTATTGCCAAAGCCCTGGATGTCTCCCTGTTGCCATAGCTCCTGGATGTCTTCCTGTTGCTAAAGCCCTGGATGTGTCCCTGTTGCCATAGCTCCTGGATGCCTCCCAAATGCCAAAGACATTACAGATACTTTGAGGATTTGAGCTGGAACTGACCCCAAACCTCCTCCTTGAGGACTATTTTCCATAGTACTAGAAGGTGCAATGCAAGGTGCTGAGGGAGGAGAAGATCAAGAGTCCTGGCCAGGTGTGGCACTATGTCCATCACAATGACCAGGGGCAAGCTATCCTTATAAGTGCTGCCCAGCCATGACACACAGCTGGTAAGGTCATGGACCTGAGGATCTTCTAGGGCGATTTTCCTAACCTACTATAACCTGGCTACAGTCTCCACACTTACCTTTATGTGTGCACCTCCATCAATCTCTATTTGCAGAAGCAAGAGATCAGTATAGAAAGTCACAACAGATCAAAATGCAGATCAGCTGATCATACGGTACCCAGCCCCATCTCTCAGGGAACAGGATGGAGGAGAGGCTGGGGAAAATGTAAGACCAGGAAGTCTGCTATGAAACTGTGACTCTTAGAAGTGACAGAGAAGCTGTGTTCATGAAATCTCAATATGTCTCCCTAAAGACCTGAACAGTTCCAGCAACGGTTGATATCCTAATGTCGATATCTCATTGGGACCCACAACGTGATGAAGAGTGACAGGCAGCTGACAACTGCTGAGAGAAAGAGACTCAATCTTCACTGGAGATGAGCTCTCTGATTGGGTTACCCCAAACCAAGTGGACAGCCTTAAACACAGGCATGCAAGCAACTGAGCAGACTCAGCAGGCTGTACTTATAAGTTGGTTCAGTTCTCTGAATGTGTAAAGACGATGGTTTGAAGAGAACAGGCTGTGAATCTGGGAAGCCAGGAGGCAGGGCCCTTAGACATGAGGGATAGGAGGGAGGAGAGAAATGATGTGATTATAGTTTAACTAAATAAAAAAGGAAAAACCCAATATAAATATACCCACATGTTAATATGAATTTAATGTTTATAGGCTTTGCAGCATTTATAACATTTTAATCCATGAGAACCATGGATTTTGAGAACTATTTTCTAAGGCTATCAGGGTAAGTGTTATTCACAGGGAAGGAAACTGAAGTCTAAGCAGCTTAGATGCTTGGCCTGAGTCACTCAGTGGGAAGGCAGGAATCGGAACCTGGTCTGCCAATGCTTTGCTCATCACTTCCCACCACACCACACTGTGCTGGGGGCTTCTGCAAAGAATGGAAAGTCCTAAGTCCCAAAGCGGTGCTCCATCAAACAGAAGACCTTTAATAATACAATATTACTACAAAAGAAAAGCAGGGTCAGGATATGGCCAGCATAGGGTGCTGAAAATTGCAAGGACGAATTAAACATAGGAGTTGGCCCAGCAAAACTGCTTGTTACTCTAAAAAGGAACCAGCATCACGGGAGCACAACTTTAATCAGTTCTCCTGAAGCCTGGGAGCCTGATTGGGGTGCCTTGATCCTGCCTAACCATAAACTCCAACTCCAAGACAGAGTGTGGAGCTCTAGCCGAGGCAACTCTGATGCCTGTGACATGTGGATCGTGTCTACACCCAGAAGGCAACTCTGATGATGCCTGTGACAGGCGGACCGTGTCTACACCCAGAAGCTCCCCTACTTGACTCTTTCTGCCGCTGTCTGGAGTTACTGGGGAAGAGACTAATGGCTTCGTGCCTGCTACAGTCTACAATGGAGCGACAACCCCAGTTCTTTCAGATCATTTCTAAGGAACAGAAAGACGTACGAGCAAAACCAGCATAGAATGAAACCACAAAGTAACCAATGCTTTGATTTTCACAACTGTTTCAACATGCCATTTGCAGTTTGTACAGAAGCTCAGGAGATTTCATGAGTGCTCATAATTTTTAAATATGATTAGAATTTGGTACAAATTCATAACACGGCAGGAACATGATCTTTAATGTTAAAGTGTAATGTCAAGTGCTTCAAAATATAAACTTAAAAAATTCCTTGTCTCCCTTTTTATGAATATGAAGGAAAGAAATGCACATTTGAAAGCAAAGAATTTGAAATAAGAAAGACAACTTACTCACCCAAGTAACCAATGAGAGCAGCCCCAATTGTGCGTGCTGGGCCATTGAGATGGCCTGCGGCATTGTGAACCAGCTTCACCGGGGTGGCATTCTCATGGGAGGAAATGCCCAGCTGGAGAACAGGAAAGGAAAAGAACACAGTCAGAGAAGAATGGTCTGGAATGGTGCTACCACTCCTATGATGGGTAAACCCTTTCTGTCTCCTCCTTACAGAACATGTAAATATGAGTCTTCTTTACAATCTTTCCTTTAACTGGGCAAGGACTTCCAAAGTATGAGATTTCATAAAAGTAATTTTAAACACAGTCGACAGAGGTAAAGATAGCAGAAATATTTGAGAGACTTCCTGAACAGACCTCCCCCATGGCTTGAAGACTGTCCACCATTCAGTGCCTTGCAGACAAATACCGTTGATGATGCAGTTTTATCCAGACCCAATCAGCTTTATTTGTATAAAATTTCCAAGATTACAGATGAAACATGATTGCATAAGGAAAATACAAAACATACCGACTAGGCTCTTCTGCCATAGAGCCAGAATCACAGAGAAAACCTTTTTTTTTTTATTGTATTTGCTTAAATTTTAACAGTATCAGTATTTTTTTTTTTAAAAAAAGGAAGTCTATGTGGTGGTCCAAGCTTAAAATTTCAGTGTCTAGGAGGCTAAGGCAGGAGGAATCCAGGTCAAGACTGATGTGGGCTATGCAATGAGAACTTGCTTCAGAAAGCACAAACCAGTCAGCCTAATAACTTATCAAACAAACACTAGAAATTGTGTTCTTTAGGATCATAAAGTTCAACTTCTTAACATTCTGTGGCGTGGGGTCACACCCAGGGAATGTGTGCGAAGAAAGTGTTCTACGGCTCAGCTACACTCAGCCCGAACTTGACACTGCCAACATAAGCGCTGATACTCAGCAAGATATTCTCAGTTTCCCAATTAAGCTAAATATTTAAATATGTTTGGCCTAAATTAGGAGTAAAATGTACCAAATATAAATGGCACATGAAGGTGGCAATATGGAAAAACAAATATGCTAATTAAAGTCCCAGAATAAAACTAAGAAAATGCATCAGAAAGGTAGTTGCAAATCTAATTACTGAAAGGTAGTGGAAGATGTGAATTTATATTTCAAGAGAGTCAATGCTTCCATTCCAATCACGGAACACATTTCTCAAAAAGTCTAGGTATTTCATATTTGATTTTTAGAGATCGAATGTTTAAAAAAGAAAGAAAACACAAAGAGAACAATCACTTCAGATGCTCAGGTCTGCATTGGAAAACTACACAATACAACAAAGGAAATAGTTTGGTTTGACTGAATTGTCAACTTGACACAACCTAGAACCACCTGAAAGGAAAGTCTCCAATCGAGAACTGTCTAATCAGATTGGCCTGTGGCCATGTCTGCGGGGAACTGTCTTACTAACTGATTGATGCAGGTGAGACTGGCCCACTGTGGGCGGCACCATCCCTAGGCACCCTAGGCAGGTTATCTAGAGCTGCATAAATAACTAAGCATGAACCCGAGAGGGAGTCACATGCAGGGTTCCTCCACTTCTTGTTTGAGTTCCTGCCATGATTCAGTGAGGGACTGAAACCTAACACAAGAAATAACCCTTTTCTTGCCATAAGCTGCTTTTGGTCCAAGTGTTGTGTCAGTGAGAGAATGACACCAGAAGAGGAAATGAGTAACAAATGTTGCAGTTACATCCAGCAACCCTGCCCTGTGGGGAGGAAGACCATGGCAGTCTCTTGGATGCTTTACCAAATTACCACCAGCTAAGAACAACATTAACTTGATGATCTTAGTTTTGAAGATGTGAGGACAAACCGGGTCCTGGCGGCCTAGGAGAGTACTGGCAGCATTGTATTGGTTGTGGAGAACCCATTGTCTTTCCACCTACATTTGTTGGCCCATGTTCCCTTGTTTTCATCTTTAAAGCAAGCAGCATCGCCTTCTACTACATTGGGCTTCACCTCTGAGGGACCCTGAGGGCCCATCTGGACCACCCTCCCAGTGAGAACCGCCATGGTGAACTAGGAGAGCGTTCACTTACCTGTTTAGCGATAGCTTTGCTGTCTAACTTGTTATAGACTTTCCGAATTCTCGCCACTGTTAGGGAGGACACGGAAAGCGCATAGAGGCCAAATGACACCTTTTCCTCTGCAACTAGTGACACAGGCGAAGGAATGACACCTTCAGACTTTACATCTTTACCTTCAAAAGAAAGAGTGTGTCTTATCACAATGGCCAACAGTTTTCTACACACTCAGAACAAAGTGTCTATTCTTACTGTCATTCTTGCCTGGGTGGCTTTAAATATTTTTTAAAGTGGAAATAAAAGACAGCCAGATTTCAAAGCCATTTTGCCTTTTTAGCTCTTGTCTATTTCTGTGACTACAGTATAGGCAAGGGGCTGCCAGTCATACAAGCCTACACCGTTGTACTCTTACCGAACCTGACCACCAGGCCTACTGCACAGGGGGCAAAGGGATGAAAACTCCATCTAACAAACCATCAAACACTCCATATATATATTTGAGAGAAATATAATATGCACGAGGCGGGGCAGAGAACTAGGCCCTTGGGGATATTAACCCACTGAGCACAGGGTCGGCTCTCATCAGACACAAGGCTGAGTAAACAGAGTACTCAATCATCCTCTAGTTAGTATTTAGAACTTCTCTGTCATAACCTAGGTCTCTGAGACCATGACTGAAATCAGAACAAGAACAAGGCAGATGTGACACACCTGAGTGTCACAAGTAAACTGTAGTCAAAAACGGATTTCAGAAAACGGATTATTAGGAGTGATAGCTTTAATCTTGAGAATTTTGTTTATTGGACCCACTTGTTCTTTTTTCAACATTTTAATATTTAAATTGCTTCATGTGATAGAAGTAACATAAAGAAAATAAGATTGAAGTTGATCAAAATCATCTTTAATTCAAGAAGAAAACATAGGAAATTAGCGAGTAGATAACGAATCAAAAAAGGACAGCGTGATTGTGAAAAGTACAGCGTGACTGTGAAAAGGACAGCGTGACTGTGAAAAGTACAGCTTAACTGTGAAAAGGACAGCGTGACTGTGAAAAGGACAGCGTAACTGTGAAAAGGACAGCGTGACTGTGAAAAGGACAGCGTGACTGTGAAAAGGACAGCGTGACTGTGAAAAGGACAGCGTGACTGTGAAAAGGACAGCGTGACTGTGAAAAGGACAGCGTGACTGTGAAAAGGACAGCGTGACTGTGAAAAGGACAGCGTGACTGTGAAAAGGAAGTGATTGTGAAAAGGACAGTGATTGTGAAAAGGACAGTGATTGTGAAAAGGACAGTGTGACTGTGAAAAGGACAGCGTGACTGTGAAAAGGACAGCGTGACTGTGAAAAGGACAGCGTGACTGTGAAAAGGACAGCGTGACTGTGAAAAGGACAGCGTGACTGTGAAAAGGACAGCGTGACTGTGAAAAGGACAGCGTGACTGTGAAAAGGACAGTGATTGTGAAAAGGACAGTGATTGTGAAAAGGACAGTGTGATTGTGAAAAGGACAGCGTGACTGTGAAAAGGACAGCGTGACTGTGAAAAGGACAGCGTGACTGTGAAAAGGACAGCGTGACTGTGAAAAGGACAGCGTGACTGTGAAAAGGACAGCGTGACTGTGAAAAGGACAGCGTGACTGTGAAAAGGACAGTGTGACTGTGAAAAGGACAGCGTGACTGTGAAAAGGACAGTGATTGTGAAAAGTACAGCGTGACTGAAAAGGACAGTGTGATTGTGAAAAGGACAGTGTGATTGTGAAAAGGACAGTGTGATTGTGAAAAGGACAGCGTGATTGTGAAAAGTACAGCGTGACTGTGAAAAGGACAGCGTGATTGTGAAAAGGACAGTGTGATTGTGAAAAGGACAACGTGACTGTGAAAAGGACAGCGTGACTGTGAAAAGGACAGTGTGACTGTGAAAAGGACAGCGTGACTGTGAAAAGGACAGCGTGACTGTGAAAAGGACAGTGATTGTGAAAAGGACAGTGTGATTGTGAAAAGGACAGTGTGATTGTGAAAAGGACAGCGTGACTGTGAAAAGGATAGTGATTGTGAAAAGGACAGCGTGATTGTGAAAAGGACAGTGTGATTGTGAAAAGGACAGCGTGATTGTGAAAAGGACAGTGATTGTGAAAAGGACAGTGTGATTGTGAAAAGGACAGCGTGACTGTGAAAAGGACAGTGATTGTGAAAAGGACAGCGTGATTGTGAAAAGGACAGTGTGACTGTGAAAAGGACAGTGTGACTGTGAAAAGGACAGTGTGATTGTGAAAAGGACAGCGTGATTGTGAAAAGGACAGCGTGACTGTGAAAAGTACAGTGTGACTGTGAAAAGTACAGCGTGACTGTGAAAAGTACAGCGTGACTGTGAAAAGGACAGCGTGATTGTGAAAAGGACAGCGTGACTGTGAAAAGTACAGTGTGACTGTGAAAAGTACAGTGTGACTGTGAAAAGGACAGTGTGATTGTGAAAAGTACAGCGTGACTGTGAAAAGTACAGTGTGACTGTGAAAAGGACAGTGTGATTGTGAAAAGTACAGCGTGACTGTGAAAAGTACAGCGTGACTGTGAAAAGTACAGTGTGACTGTGAAAAGTACAGCGTGATTGTGAAAAGGACAGTGTGATTGTGAAAAGTACAGTGTGACTGTGAAAAGGACAGTGTGACTGTGAAAAGGACAGCGTGACTGTGAAAAGGACAGCGTGATTGTGAAAAGTACAGTGTGACTGTGAAAAGTACAGCGTGACTGTGAAAAGTACAGTGTGACTGTGAAAAGGACAGTGTGATTGTGAAAAGTACAGTGTGATTGTGAAAAGTACAGCGTGACTGTGAAAAGGACAGTGATTGTGAAAAGGACAGTGTGATTGTGAAAAGTACAGCGTGACTGTGAAAAGGACAGTGATTGTGAAAAGGACAGTGTGATTGTGAAAAGGACAGTGATTGTGAAAAGGACAGTGATTGTGAAAAGGACAGTGTGATTGTGAAAAGTACAGCGTGACTGTGAAAAGGACAGTGATTGTGAAAAGGACAGTGTGATTGTGAAAAGTACAGCGTGACTGTGAAAAGTACAGTGTGACTGTGAAAAGGACAGTGTGATTGTGAAAAGGACAGCGTGATTGTGAAAAGGACAGCGTGACTGTGAAAAGTACAGTGTGATTGTGAAAAGGACAGTGTGATTGTGAAAAGGACAGCGTGACTGTGAAAAGGACAGCGTGACTGTGAAAAGGACAGTGTGACTGTGAAAAGTACAGTGTGACTGTGAAAAGGACAGTGTGATTGTGAAAAGGACAGCGTGATTGTGAAAAGGACAGTGTGATTGTGAAAAGTACAGCGTGACTGTGAAAAGTACAGTGTGACTGTGAAAAGGAGTACTATATTTTCTTTCTTTTTTTCCCTTTCTTCTTTTAGTTTTCCGAGACAGGGTTTCTCCATGTAGCCCTGAGCTGTCCTGGAACTAGCTCTTGTAGATCAGGCTGGCCTTAAACTCACAGAGATCCACCTGCCTCTGCCTCCCAAATGCTGGCGGGTCTCACCACTGCCTGGCTCTATATTTTGCCTTCTCTATCAATTTATTTGTGATGCTGGGAACCTAGACATGGCAGCAAAACACTCTAATCCTGAGCTATATCCTCAACCCGAGAAGAGCAATTTCAACAGGAGTGATCGATACAATTAAAAAGCACATACCCAGGCCTACACACACATGAATCTCTGCAGAAGTTATGTCCCATACAGTGCGCAGAACTGAGGCTAAGTTACTCACATGGCACGCAGACAGCCTGGAAACTTCCAACGTAATTTGGTCCAAGTTCATAGATAGTGGTGACACTGGAAGGAGGTAGAACTTCCTCTAAGAAGTGAGTGGGCCCCAGGCGCCAAACCAGTGACGCGGTGTGGCGCTGTGCAGGCGGAGTCCCGATGTAGGCGTAGACTGTGCTCAGCACTGGGGGATTTGCTGAGCCGGAGCCTCCAGGAGTGCTGTGGACATAATGCAACTGCAGAGAAGACACAAGGGTGAGGCGGCGAAAACTTGGAACCCAGGAATAACTACTTTTACGTTATATGTGTTCTCATTATCCCAAGACCACACCATATATTCAAACCAAGTTGAGAATCCAAAGGGCAAGATTCTACGGTCTGTAACTGGGTGCTCAGTGCAGAGATTTGTCATCAGATTCTCACAAAGTACATTATATAGAGAAATGGCAACAATTGAATATAGGGCTACTATCACTCACTGCCTGTGGTCTAATTATCAGATTAATGATGCTTCTTTGAAAATGTAGAGTTCACAGTTTCTATGATGAAACCAATTTTGATATGAGTCTAATGAAAATTACTGATTAAAAGTATCTTAATAGTAAGAAAAATAAAATCTATAATTCATATGCACATATATTATCTCAACAGAAGACAGGCATGGTTGATTGACATTCTCAGAGTTGAAAATGTTTTGTTTACTGATGAGACATCTTGATTATCAATCAACTCATTTTAAATAAATATATATTTCAGTCGGGTGTAAGAGATGAGGAATTAAGGGTCTACCTGTAACGGTAGCTTCTGTGACAGGTGAGGGACATTGCCACTGATTTGTTTTCCATAACATCAGCCAAACTCAGATCATACCCAAAATTTTACATTATTAAAGAATGATCCCAGTGTTGTCAGCAACATGGTGGTGAGGACCCACATGTCCATACCAGCCTGACTACTCTCAGTAGACGTGTGTACTTGGACATGTGTGTGTAATGCTGCTGTGTGCCTCTCAATCCTAAAAGCTGGCGACACAATAGTGTGAATAAAGAGGAAGCTAGCAGTCTAGAGACTCACGTTAAACACTACCATACACCAAGGAATCAGCGAATACTGCAATGGGAAGTCCGGCATCTATCTCATTGGCACAGAATGTCACGATAAAACATCACTACCACCGGGGAAGAAGATGATTCCAGGAAGCTGATGTTTACACACAAGGAGACTAATCTGCTTTCGTTATTCTCTCAAATAACATCAGAGTAAGATGGACACTGTCTCACACAAGAATTTTAACCTTGCTGAGTTCTGTTCAAAGTAAGGACAGCTTACAGCCTGCACCGGAAATGCTTTAGATCGATTTAGTCTGAACTGGAAGTGCTTTAGACAGATTTTCCAGACTTTGGCATATCTATGCAAACTTTGCTACTCAGAAAATGTAAAATTCAAAATACTTTGAAATCCCCCCCCCCACACACACACCTTTTGCGAATGATACTGGCACTCAGGAAGTTTTAGATTTTGGTGTATTTTGAACTTGAGGTTTAGAAACGTTCAACTGAGACCAATATTCACCTCATTCAGGAAGGAATTCTTTACTCCTCCTTCCCAGTGCTCCTGAATACTAGAGTGTGACATTCTTTATACATCCCCATCCCTTCCCACAGCATAAGCACCCAAGGGAAACCCAGGCATGGTGGCCTGCATCAGTGAGCAGCACCGGAGAGGTGGAGGAGGAAGGCTCACAGATGCTGGTACTAACCAACCTAGTCATCCTGTGAGCTCTAGGTTTAGAGGGACCCCGTCTTAGAAACAGAGTGGTGAGCAACAGAGGAAGACACCCAAAGTCATCGGCTGGCCTCCATATACGTACACATGTACGTACGCACGCACAGGAGCTGGCTTGAGAAGGGCTGTGTCTCCCGGTGCAGAAGGCTTACCTTCACAGTGCTGACGAGCTGCCCGTCGATATAGAGGGCGGCGGTGCTGTTCTTCAGCATGCCTTTGCTCATCAGCAGGACCAGATGATGCCACTGCCCCTCCACTATCAGTTCTCCACATCGAAAGCGGGCACAGCACGGGAGAATCTCATAGAAGGAGGATTCTTCACTGAAGTCATCAACTACAGCAGAGGGAAAGAGTCACAGCGCATGCCCACCCTGCCCCTGTTCTGTAACCATCAGCATCAGAGGAAGGCTGCTCATCCCATAGACCATCCTGCCCAGAATCTCAGGACAGCAGCTCTGCGTGGCTCTGTGTGGAAGGCATCGCCGGTTGTAAGCTCTTGCTTTCTGGGAGAACCTTGTCCTACAGTTATCTTCTTCTGCCAGCTTCCCCAACTCTATACGTTTTCTGCTCTCCCCACTTCTGCCTGATATGTAGCACTAGTCACACCATGCTAGCAACAGGTTTACACAATGCAAACAGTAAGATTACAGGAAAGCGAGAATTTTCTTTTCTTATCTTTGTTCTTTATTTTTGAGACTGTAATTTAATTACCACAGTACTCCCTTTTGCTTTCTCCTTCCCACCCCACCTCAGCTCCTCCCACATCTTCCCTCTTCCCTTTCTCCTCTTACCCCCAGCTCCTCCCAGGTCTCCCTCCTTCCCTTTCTCCTCCCACCCCCACCTCCACCTCCAACTCCTCCCAGATCCTTCCCATCTCCCTTTCCAGTTGTTCAGAATAAATTTTGATCAACTATAACAAAAAACAAACAAAGGGTTCATATTAATTTCATTTTAATGTTCATCTAACTGAAAATTTATGCACTGTCTTTTGTTTTGTTTGTTGTTCTTGGTGGTGTTAGGGGGCAAATCCAGAACCTGACACGTGCCAACATGTATTCTTCCCCTGAGTTATAGCAAAGTCTTGCTCTTTCTCACAATTTGTAATGGGGGAGACATTAGCTGAGAGACAGAGGTTAAAACCACATTGAAAAAAGGGCATGAATGAGCTAACATAACCCATAACCAACTTGGGAGCAGACAGGAAAGAGCATTAAATAAGTACATTTAAAAGTAAAGTTCCAATTATATGAAAGAACCACAAACAAAATGCTGATTCCTGCTTTGGGCCTATGAAGATAGCTATTACAGTAAAGCATCAGATCTTATTTAGAATGAGAATTCCTTTAAGAGAGAAGACACCACAAATGCAAAATCCACTGAGTGATGGACAACTGGAGCAGAACGGAGAAACCCACGTAAGAAGTGGAGATGGCCTCAGGAAGCCACAATAACAGACCAGCAGCGTGAAGAACATCATAGGAAGCACAGGGCTGGCGTGTGCTTAGCATGTATGGAGCCCTGGTGTCAATCACACCCACCCACACACACCCAAACCAGCTCATAGGTAAAGGCACTTATTACTGAGTCTGATAGCCTGAGTTTGATACCCCGGACTCACAGTGGCACAGGCTCCTGTCTTGCATGCCCCCAAAGGCACACCAGAGGAAAAAGTTGTGCTTCCCTTCCTTATTAATAAACAGAAAATATTCTCCAGTACTGAAGGTGATATTACTTAAAAACTCTATGGGGCATGTGGTAGTTTGAAAGAAAATGGCCCTCAAAGGGTGTGGCAGTACTAGAAGGTGTGCTTTGCTGGAGGAAGTGTGTCAGGGTGAAGGCAGGCACTGAGGTCTCATATATGCTCAAGCTATGCCCAGTGGGACAGGCTACTCCTTACTGCCTGCCCAAGAGGCAGAACTCTCAGCTACGTCTCCAGCACTACGTCTGCCTACATGCTGCAATGTCCCGCCATGGTGGTAACAGACTGAACTTCTGAACCATACGCTCCCTCAATTAAATAAGAGCTGCCATGGTCATGGTATCTCTGCACAGTAGTACAAACCCTAACGAAGACCAGGGTGGGTGTGGCGGTTCAGCTCCTACAGTGCTTGCCTGTCATGCACAGAAGCCAGACTCGGTCCCTAACGCTGCACAACACTGCACAACACTGCACAACACTGCATGTGGCTGCGGGGCCTGCTTGCAATCACAGCAGGAGGGGTGGAGGCAGCAGGAGCTAACAGTGAGACTTCCATCTCAGAAGCAAACCAATAGTAATGGAGTCAGAGTTTCCCCTTTGGAGAGGAATGGACGGTGCGCCACAGTAAGACAGCGCAAGGCCTGGCAGTTGAGGGTTACTCAAGGCTTCGAGCTGGGCAACTAGCTATCACCAAGACAAAAAATAGACAGAGAGGTAGGTTTCATGAACAAATCTCAGACAAGGTCCTGTACAGAAGAAAATTCAAGTCTTTAAATGCAGATGTTCTCTATGCATGTGAAATACAAACACCAGGCTTACAAGATGGGACAGACTTTTAAAAAAGATGACTTCATGGTTCCTGGGGTAACGTGGACTTAGGCAAGCAAAAAATGATGACCCTTCTCTTCCCAGGGAGAACAGATTGGACCAAAGAACATTAATTTTGAAGGAAAGATGCAAGAAAAACCTATCAGAGGGAGGTGTGAGAGAGGGTGGGGAGAAGGGCGACGTGACTGAAATGGGAACCCTCGGCACAGCATCAGGACCAGAATCCTAAGCGCTGGCACGCGAGATGCGCCCTCGCTCAGGCTCAGCCTCTGCTGCTTGCCTTAAGTGGGGTGTACTTAGGACCAAACGACACAGCATAGACGTAGGAAATTCTCAAAGAATATGTGTATGTGTATGTATGTATGTGTGTACGTATGAAACACAAACAGAAAAGTATCTTACAATTCACTGGTAAATAGGCGAAAATCCATATAACCTGCTCTACACTAGTCTAGTGAAAGCCAGATGAGGATTAATACTTTAAATTTACAAATGAATATTAATTAAGGTAGACATTCCCCTTGTGGAATCATGAAAGCAGAAAGGGGCTGACACCAACCGTAGTTCTGGAGTAGCTCCTCCTTCGTGGAGACAATTAGGGAGCGGTCTTTTGCAGACAGAACTATAGCAAGGCACACATAATGCTGCTCGGAGGAGTTCGCTCGCCGCACAACAGTGAGGAGCCTGACTGGGTGGTTATTTGGGGGAGAACTGAAGTGCTCGATGCAAAACCAGCTGGAATAGCTTAGGCCAGAGGGAGGAGGGAAGAACCTCTCACCTGGAGTAAAAGAGAAAAATCACGAAGGCTTTGTGGGTCCCGTTTACATTCTTGTAGGTATATTAACAAACCTGCATGCACAATACAAAAGCACAGCAACAAACGGATGATGGAAACCCCCTCCCCCAAAACACAAAGTTTTTCGGTTCTCTTGTACTCGGATAAATGGTAGAAAAGTTTGGTCACTGTTTGAATCTTGACTATACCTGCTGAAACTGACCTGTCAAACCTACACTAGCTCACTGTAATTATGTATGAAAACAAGTTATTCCAGATTCTTACAGCACTTGTACAAATGTGTATTCACACGTGAACTGCCTTCTCGTTCTCCGTATGTGTATTTAACTTCCAGTGTCTGGTGTCGAAGGTTGAAGCCTGCCATATTCTTTGGGGTTTTATGTGCACAGCCACCACACAGACAATCAAACAGCACTGGTGGTATTTAAGTCTGTAATGCGATACAGGCAGAGTAAACTAAGGCAGCTGTGAAGCCTGAATAAAACTCAGGCCAGGAGAGGGCACAGTAGCCAACTTCATGATGGCGTGTCTCACTAGAATGAACAAATGTGTTTTTCCTCCAATAATCTCGTCAGTGGCTTGCATGTCGCTGCACTAGTAACATATGTAGACCACATCTGCCTGGAAGACACAACACAGCACGCTTTCAGGACCACTGGTTGCTCTTCCTTTTTCTTGTACCTCTTCTTTCACTGTGGGCACGGGCTGTTTGAAAATGATTTCATCATTTTTCTTGTCATCGATTTCGGTCACTTGTGATTTTCGTCTCTCAAAAATGTTGGTGTATAAATTGGTGTGGGATCCTGGCTGTCCAGTCTTCTCAGGCGTCTTATTCCTCTTACGAACCATTTTGTCCTCTTACGAACCATTTTGGCCATTTCCTAAAATGTCCTCTTCGTTGTATTCCTAGGTATACCCGAAAGCCTTTCTTTTGGGGTACGCAAAACCTGGTTAGCCTTGGACTCCTGAGTGCCCTGTGAAGCCCCTTTCTTTGGATGAGGTAAAACCAACGAAGGGAAACTATAATTGATCCCCTTCTTAGCTAGCTTCTTCCGGAGTAATTTTTCCTTCTTCTTGAACAGATATTCCACCTTCAACATTTGCAAATGCCCCTGTTTCTGATTATAGCAACTCACTGCCGGGAATAATGGCTGAAGAAAGGGAACATTCCACTCTTTAAAAAGGTCCTCATGGACTTTTTCTGGTGACATAAATTTACACGATAGAATTCTTGCACCATAAAGGTAGTTGTCCATTGTTTCTGCAACTATCTTGGCTACATCCTCAGACTCAAACTCCGCAAAGCCATATACCTCTGCTGTCTCCAGTCCGTTCACTTCTGGACAATTGGAATCTGCTAATGGTGCCAAAATGGGTAAAGTAATCATGGGTGTGACTTTCCGAAAATGTTGCTGGCAGGCCCAGAAAGATCACTCCAGGATTAAGACTTTTTTCTTCCTTCTTTTGCTTTTTTGCAAGCTATTGGGCATGTGTCAGAACCTTCTGAAACTGCATGCCTTCCTGCGGGTTCAGCGCTACACTCGGCTTTGTGGGAGCCATGTTGAAGGAGGCCTTCCCACTCCCATTTACATTCTTAAAAGAGGCGGTAACACCAGATGAACTGCAAAAGAAATACCTCCCTAGGAAGGAGTGACGCTTACCTGAACCAATGCCACTGACCACGGCCCCATCAGTAAGACCAGTTGTGACAGCATTATTGGTAGGGGCATTATGGGGAGCTAGGCTGGGCAGAAACAGGCAGCTGGTAAAGAAAACACATCCTGGTTAGAGAGCCACTCTGTTTTTATACAACGTGTGTGCAAACAAGCATGCAACCATAGCTGGAGATTCGAGGGTATGAAATACATCTGGGAATACGATCTCAATCAAAACACTTGAGTAATTTCATTATCACAGAAAAGATATCTCCCTGCAATGCTTCCTCATAATTCGGCAACTGGACATAGTTGTGCACACTCTGAGGCTACTGGGCTTCACAAATGTGGAGATTCACTGTAGAATTCACAATAGTCTTTATTGCTGCTTTGGCTACTGTATCAATCTCAGGATATTTAAAGTTATCATCTGACATCACTGATGTCACTGAGTAGTCATACAGATGACATTTATCAACCATAATATCATACATAATCTGGAGGCACAATGAAAGAACCCAATCTGAGCTTAATATCTGAATTTATCTATCATCTACAGCTCATATTTATTACAACAGGAATTGGCTAACTGTCTGGAAGGGAACAGATAAAGCACCTCTTTTGTTCAAGCAGCTTCCTTCTAGGATGACATAATTCTGCCACTCAGAGAGGATACATGAATGAGCTGGATGTGACCCAAGAAAACAATTTTATCCACAATTAACTTACTAAAACGTACTCAACCATAGACCTCAATTATTAACTCCATAGTTATACCAATATAGTTAATATGATAATTTTTAAAAAGTAAACATAGAAACAGCATGCTCAAACAACTGGAATCACTTAAAACATACAGCACAGAAGGTATAACAGCACACTCTAACCCAGCAGTCAAGATCAAGTCCATCTGCAAAGACCTCAATGAGGCTCAAGATGATAGAACGAGGCTCTAAGGGAGCCGTCCGGCGACCTTGCTGCTTCCTTACCCAAAGCCTTCAAGGGATGTGTCAAATTCAACAAATGCTGGAGTAACGGAGGAGCCATGAAGTCTGATGTCGTGAGGGGTTGTCATGGAGACGAGACATTTCACCCTGGTCAAGGGAACAGTGCTTCCTTCTGCAGACTTCACCAGACTTTTACTTATCCTATAATGGTTATCCTCATGTAGGCTGAAAACGTTGTCAGAGCCCAGACCTTCCAGAGAGGTGACCATACTGCCTGCAAGGAGCGAGGAGAACAAGCTGAATTTTAAAGTGACTTTACCAGACTGAGTTATTTTCACACGCTAGAATTTTTTTTTCCATACCAAGGATACTTGTGCTCTTGCAATGCTGGTTGTTCCGTTTCAGACTTGGAGAGCTTGCGTTCCCTTTTAATCTTACTATCAAAGACCACACATGCTGCAGAACATCAGTCACTGGGTACTAAAATGAATATGAGTGCCCACAATCACCGCTCAACACCCCTGACACGTAACTAACTCTCAGCTAAGGGGTGTGGTTTCTTAATTCACAACAGTACTGATCGTTTCTCTTTGAAAAAAAAAATAAGACCTCCCCGCCCCCCAACACAAGCAACATAGCAGAAAGTAACTAGGTAGCTCAGAGAGGAATAGCAACATTCACTTTTCCTGTCTTCCTCCATCTTTTGTACCCTTAGAGCTATCGGAATAAAACCCTTTGTTTGAGGATCTCTATGTGTAGACAGAGCTGATAAACAGTCCTGTCTTCCCAGGGAACATCTCAAATGCAACAAAGGAAACATTCCCTCTGAAGATGAGCTGCACGGTATCTCCAATGTGCCTGATGCCGGGTAGACCATAATAGTGTTATGATGCTGTTTTAGGGAGTAACTACTATTTCCTCTACTTTAACAAAGGAAATTACAACTCAATTCTAAAGAACTGTGTAAAACACAAAAACCAAAGTACATAAAGGGGATGTACAGTAATTAGCATGAAAAACATGCTAGAACTCAAGAGATCTCAAGTTTCCATGACAAGGCAGCTAACAGTGGTGGTGATCAGTAGGGGGATCAATGGCTGAAGGTTGACACGCTGACGTCAGAAGTCTCCCCTCAGAACTGTGGGGAACGACTGTGACGGACATTACAGCGGACAGGGAGGATGTACCTCAGGGACAGAGCAGCTGCCTAGCACATCCAAAACAAAAGGTCAGAAAACACAAACCTGGGAAAGGTAGTCTCTACATGGTGCGCTAGCATTGTCTATTCAACCATCATTCTAAGTCACCTTATCTGCCCTACCTCCATGGCCAGCAAAGATCCAGAAGGAACCGTAAAGTGAAACATGCACAAAACCACAGAATTAACCATGGAAGGAAATCTAAGAACCACAGTTAGCCACAGGCTGGAACCCAGAATCCAGGGCTCCTCTGCCATTTCCCACCAGTTGTGGGTGCATGGTGTCTGTTTGTGTCCTATGACCCTGACTGACCAGTGGGCAGTGCCTGCATTCTCCTCCTCCCAGGTCACTTTCCTCCGCTCGGAGTGACATCTCCTTAGAGGCTACTCATCACATCTACCATAGCTGTCTGTGCTCCTCATTCCTGTTTATTCCATCTATCTTCTCTCCTCTCATTCAAGCTACTTTGAGGATGAGTTGATTGGTTCCTGTGAATGACCCACAGGACATTTCCCTCACATCCCTCTTCTACACCAGGAGCTAACCTGCCCACATCCCGTTCCACCCACCACGACTCGCCCATCACATTCAGAGAACCTGAAGTGTTCTTTGTGCCACTGCTCAAACAGCAGTGAACTCTTCTGTTTGGAAAAGTTTTCATAAATATCCACCCTCCCTCACATGGATTTCATTAACAAAATAAACCAAGATGAAGAATTTCAAACTCAGCTTACTTCTCATCTCGGGCTCGTAGCTCAGCGAACTTGGCTTGTGGACCCTATATTGCTTCAGCAGCTTTTTGTCCCAGGCACCACAATTCAAAGGGCTTGCCAAACGCAAAAACTCCC
Source organism: Microtus pennsylvanicus (assembly GCF_037038515.1). Taxonomy (NCBI): domain Eukaryota; kingdom Metazoa; phylum Chordata; class Mammalia; order Rodentia; family Cricetidae; genus Microtus; species Microtus pennsylvanicus. The sequence continues at coordinate 6,664,405 of NC_134590.1, read as the reverse complement.
TAAAGAGAAAAGCAAAGTTACTCCTTGACTGAGAATATTACAGGACAACATGCCACATCGAGGGTGGGGCATAATGAATTATTATATATATATGGAGTAGATAGAACACAGTATGCGATGCCAACATCACATTATAATCAACACACGCCTGCACACCTACTATGGTTCCTGCACACACTGAGTGCCCCTTCCACACATCACTGAAATGTGTCCGTAGTCCTCTCATTTACTTTACCGCCTACATTCATACAATTCCCATGTTAATCATGTAAATCCTGCTTCCTGAAACTGTCTCTGATCTGCTCCTTTCTCTCCAGTCTCTAATACTACCCAGACTAACTGCCCTGTTTTTGTATTCTAGAAGCAGTCTTCATTGCCTCCTGTGATTCCCACCTTGTCCTAACACAATCTACTCATTAGTGGCTTTCAAAGTTCAAACCTACAGACTGTCCCTGCCTTGCTCAAGGCTTCAGTGGTTGTTCCTTCCAGGTAGGGGAAGCCCCAACTCCCCCAAAGCTGGCACACTTCCACTTTGGTGCATCTACTTTCTCCCCACCCACAAATCCCCCGAGGTCTTCATTTAACACAAGTGCTGTACTGCTTACTGGACCACCGTATCTGTCTTTCTCACGGCGAGGTGGAGTCCCCCAGGATTTAACCTGGTTACTTTCCGTATTCTATTCTAAATTGCCATCCTTTAGAAAGCCAGTTCTATGCCACCCTCCCTAAAATTTCGGGTAAGTTGTCCTTAAATAGATTCTATAACAGTGCTATTATAGAATTTACTATAAAATATTTTCATTTTCTGCTTATGTGACTATATTCCGTTACTAGGTTGTACATTTTTTTTCAGATAAAGCTCCTTCTAATGTCTGGTCACCAATGTTTTCCTTATGTCTCAAATAGAGTAAGGGTTCAAATAATAGCATGTAATAGTTATAAAATAGGCTAACTTCTTGTTCTTATTTTAAAGACCAGAAAGAGTATAGAAGTTGCAAAGGGCTAGGCGATGCAATGTGTTGAGCGTGTCCTGGATGTGGTGCACACATACAGCGCACCATCCAGGAATCACACACAAACATACATTCCTTCAGAGCCTTGTCATGTGAGAGGCCATGCCACCTGATACAACACTGGTTAACGCGTTTACGTCAAGTATTTTTCTTCACAATAAGTTGGCAATGTGCTTTAAAAATCACAAGTAGATTTTAGCCATGTTTTTGAAAAGCTTTTCAAGTTTCAACATGAGACAAGAATAATTACAGAGTAGTATAGTCTCAGAACGACAAACTCTAGGTATGTGTGGAAAAGAAGGAACAAAAGTGATGTATTACTAGATCTATCTGGCTATATGACTTCAAAGAAAACAGGTGCTTTTAAAAGGATCTATTTATATTAATTTATATGTGCACTACGTGTGCGCTTGGTGCCCAAAGAGGCCTGAAGAGGGTTTCGAACCTGGAGCTACAGAGGGTTTCTAAGTCCCAATGTGTGTTCTGGGAACCAACCAATGCCCTCAACTGCTGAGTCATCTCACCAGCCTCAGAAAAAAGTTTAAAAACTCACCAAATTTCATTTTTAAAACACAGCATTTTCCTCTTGAATTAAAACATTCTTCTTGATCTAGGGATATACCTCAGTAGTAGAGTACTTGTCCAGCATGCATGAGGCCTTGGGTTGATTCTCAGCACTACCTCCTCCCTGCCACACAGACACAAACACACACACGCACACACATACATACATGTACGCACACACATGCGCACACATACACGCATGCATATACAAACACATATATACAATTTGGAGGGCTTCACAAACTGTAGTATGCTCACACCATATTATTTAACAATAAACAGGAAGGAACTAATTCATGATATACATTAAAAACTTGCATATATCTCAGGAGCATTATAAATAAAAATTATTAATCTATAAATGTCACATATAGTGTGTGTGCAAGCAGAGCATTCTCAATGTGACAAAATTACGGAGCTGGAGTACAGAGCAGTGGTACACAGGTTAGAGATGGTGGGAGACCAGAGGTGTGTGACATAGGGCACACAACCCCCTTTATCTACTTTTGGAGACAAGGTGTCACTATGGTGGGCCAGTCTGCCCTTAACTCACAATCCCCCCACCCCAGTCTCATAAGCGCTAGGAATGGAGATGTGCCACTTCCAAAGAGTTGGTCCATTTTGTAGTTTGTCTGTATTTAGCTCAATTAAGTCCATGAAAGAAAACTTTTTATTTTTTGTGGTACCGGGAATTGGACCCAAGAGTTCGTGCATGCTAGGCAGACTTGCTACATCCTCAGAGTTCATTCACTTTTCCCTGTGAGTCAGCAAGGCTGTCTGTCACCCAGTCAGGCCTTGCATTTGTGCCCCACCCTCCACATTCTGTCCCAGCTTCCTGGGTACCTGAGAAGGCAGGGCTTCACCACAGGGTCAGAACAGATGGTAAAACCCTCACCTCAAATGCGATGACTCCCAAAACTGTCTTTTACTAACACGTAAATATGAAAAAGAATTTACTAACCTCAGCACCATGGGCTCCAAGGCCTGGGAGGCTAAGCGTTCGAACATGCGCTGGAGGGGTGGATGCAGCGAGTGGTCCTCGTCGGCCAGGGCAGCACTGCACCTCTGCAGCAGCCGTGCATGAAGACCAGCTTCACACATGACCTGCTGGTTCCTCTCCGTGTGCACCAGCGATTGTAAAATATTGGCCACAGCAAGTTGAAGGTCCAAAGCATGCTGAAGTTAACAGAGAGAGGCACCGGGGGGGGGGGGGGGGGGGGGCCTTAGTGACACGGGCGGCGGTTCTCTACAACTAGCACCATGGCAACAGCAAGTTTTATTTCCTTGAAAACATGCTCATATAAATTAAGACACTGGCTCAAGCAATAAACATAGCAGCTTAAGAATACAGTCAAGTAGAAATCTCATTTCGATTCGCTCCACTTGTGCTTGACTGAACTGTCTTCTCCCTGACGTCTTCCGAACACCACAATTACGCAAATAGTTCTGTTTCCATAGAAACAGGTGTAAAGTCTCCTTTTCTTCTCTGTAAGGCAGGGTATCACTATGTAGCTAGGAACTTAATAGGCAGAGCAGGCTGCCCGAGGACGGGCTCGCCTTTGCCTTTCCAGTGCTGGGATTAAAGCTGTGTGCCTGCGTGTCTGGGGCATGCAGTCTTTTCCATGGTGGTAGACAATTCGCTTAATGGAAGTTTGTCATTTACGTTTGTGACACTTTGGGGCTTAGAAGCCACACAACACTTTAGCAAAAACCATCACCCCAAGTATAAATAAGCCAAACTTTTGAGTGCTCATAAGAGAAGAGATAAACAGGCTCATTGTGGTACCTGTAGGAAGTTTTTCCTCTGCATTGCCTCTTAGCCATTGCTACCACTGATCAGGACTTACAAAGGGGTAACAGTGGGACTCGCACACCAGAGGCAACCAGCTGGGTTCTACTGTTAACAAATTAACTATATTCAAAAGCAAACCGCTATCTGGAAAGCGCGGCCGGCCCGAATGGCTTTCCTGCTGCTGTGACGGGCTGCTGCGGTCAATGCTCTCCTTGGTCCTTATTTCTCAGGTAAAAAACACACTTCTCTTTGGTTCACTAAACCTGGAGAGAACTATTCAACCCAGCTTACCTCTGGCTGAGTCACTGAGCCCACAGAGGCCAGGAGGTCCAGCATGGCCAGCATGGCCCCAGGGTGGATGATGACAGCGTCGGAACTCGGGAGAGGTGAACTCGTCAGGTCGAGCTTCAGGTCAGCGACACCTTTTGCAGGATACACAGGAGGAGTTGAGACGCAATGAAAGGCATGCCTACAAAGAAGGAAGGCCTGTTGAGACCTCACATAAAACCAGTCGGAGTTCGCTTTCCTCATCTCCTGCTATTTAAAGTCATTGATTCGCAAAAAGGCTTGCAATTCAGGGAGTTACAAAAACCTGATGAGTGAGACTCTTAAAAAAAAAAAAAAAAAAACCAATGTATCATCAAAAACAAAACCAATGTATGGTCACCTCACTGAGTTTCATGCAGACAACTTACCAGTTCTTGGCTCATATGCCTGTACTGTCTACTCTCTGGGTCACTTCATTAAACAGCAGCACGTCTACCAGGAGGTATTTTTAAAAAGCAGGGGAACGAGTGACCCACAGCTCTAAGAGGACAACCCTTTGGGTAATAGCTGACTAAACTGAATCCCTCGCCCAAGTCTTTTGAAGCTGTGTGGTGTAAATCTTCTCTTGACCCAAGGGCAACAGAATCATCGGCTAACAAGATGTAAGTGATCTACTCTAGCAGAAGCAACTGAGTGAGTGCTGGCTCAGCAGATAAGTCTTTGGCTGATCTGGAACTACGTTCACATTGTGTGTCCCTCCAGTATCACTGAAAACATTCAGTCTTTATGAGCAGAGACGGCGTCTTTCATACAACAAGCTTCTATCAGATGGACAGTCAAGCCGTTCCCTCCCACAACGCTCTTTTTTCTACATCTTAAAATACTCATCTACAATGCACATTTCTGCTGTCCAATGCTCCTAACAGGTACCTGTGGCCACAGCCCGTGGGCGCCCTAGTTCCAATGGGTGGGTCTCAGCCTAATCTCAGGCCGGCCGAGCTCTGTCACTAAAAGCTGTGCATCTCCGGCTCCAGCTCAGGAGCAGCTTGGGAAACAGATGCCTTCCTTCAGTTTCCAGACACGCACTATTCTCTTTCTACAGAACTTCTAGGAAAGCGCTCATCTGCGCTCGCGTTCACGCACGTCAGCAAGCCGTGCCAACCATGCTTCACTCCGCTCCTGGATTTGGTTGTTTACACTCAGAAAGCTCTAACTTCGAGACTTATCGACAAGGATGTCTGGGCTGGAGACATGGCGGGTGCTGGCTGCTCCGGCAGAGGCCTCCAGCTCAGTTCCCAGCACCCTCAGAGCAGCTCACGATGTCTGTCACCCTCTTCTGGCCTCTCTGGGCACCAGGCACAGCAGGCAGTGCACTTACACACATGCAAACAACGCAATCGTATACATAAAATAAAAATAACCCTAAACCAAAAAGAGCTAAGATTTCTAAGCAAATCTTACTAACGGTTGCTGCCTATAGTCTTTCTCTTTATTCCTGAAAATATTTTTATCCATCTAGAAAAAAGATTACACTTTCTCCAAAGTGTAAGAGATTCCCTCATTCACTGAAATTTAAAAAAAATTCATACACAGTATTTTCATTATAAACAAAACCAAATCAAATTTGATGAAAACAAATTTCAGTTGTATATCTTACATATAGGCCTTTCTTTGAAATTTGTGAATTATATGATTTAAATTTGAACTTAAACCATAGCCACACCCAAAGATACCTTTTGTCCATAGAAATTAAACTTTTCATAGATGGATAAATATTACAGCAGCAAAATTCAAACCCTTATATGACAAAATGGTCATAAGCAGAAAACATTGTAAACATTATTAAAAACCTAAAACATGATTTTTTAGTTCTAGCTGCATTTTATAGGGCCGTTAATACAGCACCAATTCTTACCAAGTAGTAGATATGACCAATCTTTAATTATGGATTATGGTAAGTTTATTAAATAGTTAATTCACAAGCAAGACCCAACTGTTTGCAAAGGGAGTAAAATAATTTTTCATACATCAACTAATATGAATGTTGTAATAAATTTTAATTACTAGAAATTGCTACTTAAGACTCCAACTTAAATTACTATACAATAAAGTTTTGTCAGCTTGTTTTGGTAATACACAGTCAAATACTCAAAGTCCGCCCAGCCTTCATTAGGTCTTGTACAGTAACTAGTGTCTGCAGCCCTCCCCCGCAGGTCTGTGTGACTGTTCATTAGGTATTTCAAGGCACAGGTATTGGACAGTAACTAGTGTCTGCAACCCTCCCCCGCAGGTCTGTGTGACTGTTCATTAGGTATTTCAAGGCACAGGTATTGGACAGCAACTAGGCTGCAGCCCTCCCCCGCAGGTCTGTGTGACTGTTCATTAGGCATTTCAAGGCACAGGTATTGGACAGCAACTAGGCTGCAGCCCTCCCCCGCAGGTCTGTGTGACTGTTCATTAGGTATTTCAAGGCACAGGTATTGGACAGCAACTAGGCTGCAGCCCTCCCCCGCAGGTCTGTGTGACTGTTCATTAGGTATTTCAAGGCACAGGTATTGGACAGTAACTAGTGGCTGCAGCCCTCCCCCGCAGGTCTGTGTGACTGTTCATTAGGTATTTCAAGGCACAGGTATTGGACAGCAACTAGTGTCTGCAGCCCTCCCCCGCAGGTCTGTGTAACTGTTTATTAGGTATTTCAAGGCACAGGTATTGGACAGTAACTAGTGTCTGCAGCCCTCCCCCGCAGGTCTGTGTGACTGTTCATTAGGTATTTCAAGGCACAGGTATTGGACAGTAACTAGTGTCTGCAGCCCTCCCCCGCAGGTCTGTGTGACTGTTCATTAGGTATTTCAAGGCACAGGTATTGGACAGTAACTAGTGTCTGCAGCCCTCCCCCGCAGGTCTGTGTAACTGTTCATTAGGTATTTCAAGGCACAGGTATTGGACAGTAACTAGTGTCTGCAGCCCTCCCCCGCAGGTCTGTGTAACTGTTCATTAGGTATTTCAAGGCACAGGTATTGGACAGTAACTAGTGTCTGCAGCCCTCCCCCGCAGGTCTGTGTGACTGTTTATTAGGTATTTCAAGGCACAGGTATTGGACAGCAACTAGGCTGCAGCCCTCCCCCGCAGGTCTGTGTAACTGTTTATTAGGTATTTCAAGGCACAGGTATTGGACAGTAACTAGTGTCTGCAGCCCTCCCCCGCAGGTCTGTGTAACTGTTCATTAGGTATTTCAAGGCACAGGTATTGGACAGTAACTAGTGTCTGCAGCCCTCCCCCGCAGGTCTGTGTAACTGTTTATTAGGTATTTCAAGGCACAGGTATTGGACAGTAACTGGTGGCTGCAGCCCTCCCCCGCAGGTCTGTGTGACTGTTTATTAGGTATTTCAAGGCACAGGTATTGGACAGTAACTAGTGTCTGCAGCCCTCCCCCGCAGGTCTGTGTGACTGTTCATTAGGTATTTCAAGGCACAGGTATTGGACAGTAACTAGTGTCTGCAGCCCTCCCCCGCAGGTCTGTGTGACTGTTCATTAGGTATTTCAAGGCACAGGTATTGGACAGTAACTAGTGTCTGCAGCCCTCCCCCGCAGGTCTGTGTAACTGTTCATTAGGTATTTCAAGGCACAGGTATTGGACAGTAACTAGTGTCTGCAGCCCTCCCCCGCAGGTCTGTGTAACTGTTCATTAGGTATTTCAAGGCACAGGTATTGGACAGTAACTAGTGTCTGCAGCCCTCCCCCGCAGGTCTGTGTGACTGTTTATTAGGTATTTCAAGGCACAGGTATTGGACAGCAACTAGGCTGCAGCCCTCCCCCGCAGGTCTGTGTAACTGTTTATTAGGTATTTCAAGGCACAGGTATTGGACAGTAACTAGTGTCTGCAGCCCTCCCCTGCAGGTCTGTGTAACTGTTCATTAGGTATTTCAAGGCACAGGTATTGGACAGTAACTAGTGTCTGCAGCCCTCCCCCGCAGGTCTGTGTGACTGTTTATTAGGTATTTCAAGGCACAGGTATTGGACAGTAACTGGTGGCTGCAGCCCTCCCCCGCAGGTCTGTGTAACTGTTCATTAGGTATTTCAAGGCACAGGTATTGGACAGTAACTAGTGTCTGCAGCCCTCCCCCGCAGGTCTGTGTAACTGTTCATTAGGTATTTCAAGGCACAGGTATTGGACAGTAACTAGTGTCTGCAGCCCTCCCCCGCAGGTCTGTGTAACTGTTCATTAGGTATTTCAAGGCACAGGTATTGGACAGTAACTAGTGTCTGCAGCCCTCCCCCGCAGGTCTGTGTGACTGTTTATTAGGTATTTCAAGGCACAGGTATTGGACAGTAACTGGTGGCTGCAGCCCTCCCCCGCAGGTCTGTGTAACTGTTCATTAGGTATTTCAAGGCACAGGTATTGGACAGTAACTAGTGTCTGCAGCCCTCCCCCGCAGGTCTGTGTAACTGTTCATTAGGTATTTCAAGGCACAGGTATTGGACAGTAACTAGTGTCTGCAGCCCTCCCCCGCAGGTCTGTGTGACTGTTTATTAGGTATTTCAAGGCACAGGTATTGGACAGCGACTAGGTTGCAACCCTCCCCCGCAGGTCTGTGTGACTGTTTATTAGGTATTTCAAGGCACAGGTATTGGACAGTAACTAGTGTCTGCAGCCCTCCCCCGCAGGTCTGTGTGACTGTTTATTAGGTATTTCAAGGCACAGGTATTGGACAGTAACTAGTGTCTGCAGCCCTCCCCCGCAGGTCTGTGTGACTGTTCATTAGGTATTTCAAGGCACAGGTATTGGACAGTAACTAGTGTCTGCAGCCCTCCCCCGCAGGTCTGTGTGACTGTTTATTAGGTATTTCAAGGCACAGGTATTGGACAGCAACTAGGCTGCAGCCCTCCCCCGCAGGTCTGTGTAACTGTTTATTAGGTATTTCAAGGCACAGGTATTGGACAGTAACTAGTGTCTGCAGCCCTCCCCTGCAGGTCTGTGTAACTGTTCATTAGGTATTTCAAGGCACAGGTATTGGACAGTAACTAGTGTCTGCAGCCCTCCCCCGCAGGTCTGTGTAACTGTTCATTAGGTATTTCAAGGCACAGGTATTGGACAGTAACTGGTGGCTGCAGCCCTCCCCCGCAGGTCTGTGTAACTGTTTATTAGGTATTTCAAGGCACAGGTATTGGACAGTAACTGGTGGCTGCAGCCCTCCCCCGCAGGTCTGTGTGACTGTTCATTAGGTATTTCAAGGCACAGGTATTGGACAGTAACTAGTGTCTGCAGCCCTCCCCCGCAGGTCTGTGTAACTGTTCATTAGGTATTTCAAGGCACAGGTATTGGACAGTAACTAGTGTCTGCAGCCCTCCCCCGCAGGTCTGTGTGACTGTTTATTAGGTATTTCAAGGCACAGGTATTGGACAGCGACTAGGTTGCAACCCTCCCCCGCAGGTCTGTGTGACTGTTCATTAGGTATTTCAAGGCACAGGTATTGGACAGTAACTAGTGTCTGCAGCCCTCCCCCGCAGGTCTGTGTGACTGTTTATTAGGTATTTCAAGGCACAGGTATTGGACAGTAACTAGTGTCTGCAGCCCTCCCCCGCAGGTCTGTGTGACTGTTCATTAGGTATTTCAAGGCACAGGTATTGGACAGTAACTAGTGTCTGCAGCCCTCCCCCGCAGGTCTGTGTAACTGTTTTCATTATTGTGTATTTTGTTTCCCTAACTCTCAACATTGCTCAACTAAAACTTGGCCCTAGTATTTCTCTTAAGTTATAAGTCACGAGTTTTATTTCCCCAAACACGAGGCTAACTGGCTCTTCCTATTTAAAAATAGAGACAACCCCCAGGTTTTCATCTAAGACACATCAGAAGTCCAAACTTCTCTAATGTCCGGATGTTCCACAGGTCAGGAAAACACGGAACAAGACTGTTCTCTCTCTTGCCAGCGAACCCAGCACAGGCTGCTAAATGGAAGAGATGCCCATGAGCTGATGTAATCTGTTGAGGAGCTATGGAGATACAGTGACTACATGACTATTCTAATTTCAAAACGACTATACTTGGATGTGTGAATAAATATACTGTATTATTTGCTTGATTATAGCTCAGGAGGGGACAAACTGACCTACATGGCAACCTGAAACTGTAGGCATGGGGGCGGGGCATGCAGCTCTGTGACAGAATGCTTTCCTTAAGTGGCCGTGCTTAGTCCTGAGCAGTGGGGCTGGGGCAACGTGATTTCAGCACGAATGGGGCCAGGCGGCATTGGTTTGTAAGACTGACGGAGAAAACACACACAGACATGGTCGCTGCGTGAGTGACGGCTTCCCCTAAGTCCCTCGCATCTCTACAGATGGCTGCACTGCACACAGTGAAAACACATTTCTAACTGAAAGTCACACCGAACTCTACACAGAGCCATTTCTCTTTGTCAATCACCAGTTAAATAACAGACGTGCTTCCAGGTTTTTCTTCTAAAAGAGAAGTCTATTCTTTTAGACTATCAACTTCTACTCCATGAGTTTCAGTGAATCCATACAAGGACTAATTGTTTTGGAACATAGCAAATTGTAGGCCTTTTTCATTTATAATATGGTCATTTTAAAATCAGAACTTTTAGTAATTTCATACTAAATTAAAATTTTCATAATACTTCATAAATATAATCCTTTCTCTAATATTAATTTTTTGAGATCATAAACACACTAATGGAAAAGTCTTTTATCACATTCATTTTGCAATGGAAAGCTATACTGAGTTCACTCAAACGTATCTAATTTAGGTCCTCTTGAATTAAGATCAGCTCTTTAAACGAAAATTATTTGGCATGCACAAACAAAGCCGTATTAACTCATAGTATCACACAAAAAAGAAAAAGATATTTGAGGACACAAATATATTGAAATGCAAAATTTATTTAAAACTATTCATGATTAATTGTAATGGGATACAAGCCCTAGCAAAAATCTAAAACAAAAAATAAAATAAAATGTACCCTTGTTTCCCTAGTGAGTATTCTATAGGAACTTGGTCAGCCCTGTATAACCCAGGAGATCACAAGACCCATGGTGAGCCAGCTCACGCGTGTTCAAGTTCCACACAGAAATGGGGTCATGCCTGCCTGTAATCTAGGCACATTCTCTTACCAGGGTTATTCATCATGCCCCATACACTATAAATAGTTCTTAGACTACATTGCTCATGGAATAAGAAGAAAAAAGCTCATATTTATTCAATATAAAGCAAAATTTTAATCTGAGTTTGATTGAATTTACTGGCACAGAAAAAAAACCAGAATGTGTGATATTTTTGATCCATTACCCATAATTATATTTGTTTTGTAGTCTGAACAACTGTCATTAGGATGAGAAGCATAATATAACAGATTCTCAGACTCGTTTTTCAAAAAACTCAATTGGAGATGTTTACATGAGCTAATGAACTGTGGTAGCCATGAGGACAACAGAGAAGAGAAAGCACACGGTGCCAAAGGCACAGACCGATCAGACTAGGTGCAGGCTGTTCACAGACTCTTGAGTGGATCTTAACTGTGCTTGGCTGATCACTTGCGAATTTGGTTCTCCCACCCCTTTAATTCATAAAATTCATGTGCAATGAACAAGACCAGCTTACACGTTTTCAAGGGATATATGAAAGTAAAATCTTAGGGGTTTTTTTCCTTCCCTTTTTCAAAACTTGGCCTTTTCTCTGTTATAGCCTCATATTTTAACCAGTTCAACCTGATTGAGAAAATACACGTTTCCTTTGAGGGCTGTTCACTTTGTAATAACAGTAAAACCAAGAATGTCTCCAACAATACCTGATAAGAAAGGGGGGAGCAGTCTACTTAAAGAAGCATGAGCCCAGTTATTATTTCTCTTTAGGGGAACAGTTCATGAGTACACTGCGGGAGGCCAGGAGTCAGCAAGAGTGCCTGGGCAGTGGAGTGCAGTGGCCTGGGAGAATCAAGGTGGTCTGGGAGTAGCACAGTGGTCTGGGAGTAGCACAATGGTCTGGGAGAATCAAGGTGGTCTGGGAGTAGCACAGTGGTCTGGGAGTAGCACAGTGGTCTGGGAGTAGCACAGTGGTCTGGGAGTAGCACAGTGGTCTGGGAGTAGCACAGTGGTCTGGGAGTAGCACAGTGGTCTGGGAGTAGCACAATGGTCTGGGAGAAGCAAAGTGGTCTGGGAGGAGCACAGTGGTCTGGGAGGAGCACTTTTGCTGTTAGATAAGCTTCTCTATGCACAGCTTCCTGCTGTGTAAGGAGGGTGGCATTTGTTGCTTGTGTAAGTAGGCACACAGCAGGAACCTGCGTGACTTGTGGGGAGGTCAAATTACCACCTCAGGTATCAGTCCTGCATGCCCCTGGTTTGAGACAGAGTCTCTTGTTCATACCATGTATGCCAAGTTAGCTGGCCCACAGACTTTCTGGAGATTCTCTTCTCACTGCCTCGCATCTCCCCTTCTAAGCCCCCAGGGTTACAGCACCGCTTTCCAAGCTTTCTGGGGATCTGAACTCAGGCCATTACGCTTGTACAACAGGCACTTTACCCACAAGCCATCTCCCCAGCCCAGGGACAATGTTCTTAATAGAAAGTACGCCTGCTCTCCAGATCATAACAGTGAAAACTACTTAATAGGGATGAATGAAAAATTCTACACATACCACATACTATTACAGGTTAAACACATTTTACTTTCATCAACATACTGAAGGGAAACTAAAAATCTAAAATCCTAAAATGTATTTTTTTTTAGTCCCCCCAAGGAAGCCCTAAACAAAACATGACCCCCAGGTTACAGAGCGCAAACACACAGTCAAGCACAGGAAACCCCACGGCAGTCCACATTGACTTCTCGTGTGAGATCAGTACCTTTTCCTGGACAAAGCTGGTGTTCCCCAAGGAGAGGGGAGAGAAGACTCGCTTGTCAGGCAGGGAGGGATCTGTTCTGCACGACTACAGATGACAAAACAGACAGGGGTTAGCGGTTAGGAGCGTGCGCTGCTGGCCGGCAGCTGGTTAGTATCACAGGAGATGGAGGGTCAGTTTCATGAGAAACATCTTCACGTTCTGCGGGAGGGAGGGCCATGAGGAGCACAACGCAGGGCCAACTGGAAGAGGAGAGCTGCTGGAGGCAGAGGCTGCTTCTCCCAGTGTTAACACGGACCTTGTCAAACAGATGCCACTAAATCTAAGGGTACTAAGTGGGGTCAGTAGCAGAGAGAAGAGAAGTATAGTTTACACATTTCCACAGCTCATGCCTTCAGTGCACACAGCAGGCTGCTTCCTGCAAGTCAGTGATTAACAGCAAGATGAGAAACTAAGTACAATACCTGGATTTTCAAACTTATTTGGAACCAAGAAATATTATTAAGATGCAAGAAACATCTCAATATATGTTCAAAAGTAAATATTCCATGAACAAAATAGACAAAACCCATGAGAATCCCTGGTTGCTTGGTCTGTTTAGGGCTGAAATGGGAAAATTCCATTTATTATATGAAGGAAAACTGGAAACTATTAAAAATGATAATGCTTACACTAGAGAAATCAGAACACGACCACGCTATTTTTAGTGGGATGTCAACTGAAAACACAGTCAAACCATGAAAGTAAAGACGCTGGGTGAAGGAGCCGGCCTCTTTCTGTGCAGAACCCTGGATTTCTCCACGATAGAATGTGTGCGCACGCTGCAACTATTTGTGTGTGTACCCTATCAACGAGCAGGTGGCCAGGACGTAGAAGCATCATGCAGGGCTAGAGCCTCAGTGCTGGGGTGTGCAGGGACCTGGGGTGCAGCAGGTCTCTATCACTGGGAGAGTGAGGAAATGGTTCTGACGGCCTCTTGACAGGGATGGCTCCAGACACCCACGTGTCTCCTAGGGAGCCATGGCGTTTTCCCAGGACTGTGAAATGGGAAGTAGGAAAGGCTATCTGACGGCAGCCTGGACACAGGCATTATAGTAACCATTTCTCCAGCTGATGAATAGGACGAACACGTCCACATGCACCTAGTGTTTCTCGAGAGTAAAGAACAATAGACACACTAGGAGAGAAACGTGACAGAAGCTGTTTCACTAGCGACGGCTAGGGAGCCTGCGTGGGGCCGGCCTATGCCCTCTGCATGTAGATGACAGTTGTGTAGCTTGGTCTGTTTGTGTGGTCACTAGCAGTGGGATCAGGACCTGTTCCTGGAGCATGAGCTGGCTTTTTGGAACCTATTCTCACGCAGAGATGCTTCGCCCAGCCTTGATGCACGGTGAGGAACTTAGTCTTGCCTCAGTGAGATATGCTATGCTCTGTTGACTCCCATGGGAGGCCTGCCCTTTCTGAACAGAGGAGAGAGGATGGGGGAAAGAGGGGAAGAAAGGAAGAGAGAAGGGAGGGGAAACTGGTTGGTATGTAAAACAAGTAAGAAATTTTAATTACAGCGGGGAGGGGGGAAGCTGTTCCATTACGTGCAGCAGAAGCTAACTGAACTTTCCTTTACTGGCAAACACTGGTTTCTGCACTGCAAACTCTACATCTGGGCAATAGTGACAGTCCTGGGTAAAAGGACAGACCTCAAGTAAACAGAAGACGGATTAGTTTTCCCTTCCCTTCCAGTTAACTCCGGCCTGAAGGCTGACCTTGTGCCGAGTACACCCTGCCAACCAGAAGGCGGAGCGGCCCATACCTGTCAAAAGAATCGGTGGCTACTTTGTAGAGATAGATGAAGAGCTTGCTGCAGTGCCGCAGGGTGGGCGCCACGGAGTCCGCTGAGGTGGCTTCTTCCTCGAGCAGTCTTTGGAAAGGTTGCGTGTTGGAGGGGAAGACATTCATGGCACTTATTTTCCTAAGGTCCGAGAAGCAGCCAAGAAACCGCACAGCATCTGCCAGCTTCTCATACTGAATCTCTGTCTTGAAGAAATGCGAGTTGGCCGGCTCGTAGCGCAGGGCTGCTGTCAGCGTGCAGAACACGGTGTGGAGGAGCTCAAACACTTGGCTCTGGCTCACCTTCTCCCAGCCGTTCTTGGGAGGACAGCTCAGGGACCTCTCCATAGCCACGAGCAAGGATGTGATGTACACAAAGCCCCCAACTTTCCTAAAAACTGTTCTTGAGCGATGGCTTTCTCGAAGGACTGAAAGGAGGGCCTGCAGGAGAAAAGAAAAAAGTTGTAACCTAAAATTAATTTGGAATTCAAATTAAAAAACAAAACTAAACTAAAAACTACCATGCATGAATATCAAAGGCAAACATCATTCTGTGAATATTTGATATGAATGTCTTTGTCATTTGACCAATAAATAGTTGTATAAAGCATTCAAGTTTTGCTGTGACAAGTGACAATGTGGCAGAATACAATCTCAGGCAATGCTGTTACATGTTTCTTGATAGGCTAAGACTGGATCCGAACAACGGCTAGAAGCCTTACCTTGTTTAACTTATAACACTATCAATGAATTCAACTTCTTAACAGAATGATTGTATGAAATAAGTAAATCACACCATCTAACATCACACGGCCATGAGAATGTGGACTGTCTACAGGATAAAGGGGGGATTAGTCCAGGAGGGATGGGAAAGGTAAGGGCAGCCAAGAACCGAGGTCCTTGATTCATACACACCGTTTCTCGAGTGTAAGACAGTCTCTCTATAAAATTAGAGCCTGAAGACCAAAAAAAAAAAGGTGCTGTCCCATTTAACTACATGGGGCACTAAGCACCGAATTCCTTCAGACCCTGTAGTCTTTAATTGTTCAACAGTACTGTGTGTTAAGTAAAGTGAGTGTCTCTCCTTAAAAAGGCTTAGGTCCAGGAATTCTGTGTAATGTTTGCAGAACACCTGTATATATGCGATGATATACCTTGGGCATGGGAGCCCATGTTCAATAGAAAAATGTGTTTGTGTTTCCTATATGGTTTACAGAGATAGCCTGAACAGTGAAGTATTTTAAATAATCTTATGTATGAAACAAAACTCTACTCTAGGGGATTTCTGACATGGGGCATTGGAGCAGAAAGTTCTAGACTTTGAGGCTGGAGTCATGATCCCACAATCACGAGCACTGGCAGCTCCTGCAGAGAACCTGAGCAGGGAGCTCACAACAGGCTGTAGCCTCTTAGTTCCAGGGTACCTGACATCCTTCCTCTTCTGGTCTCCATGGATACAGGCATGCACATGGTACACAGGCATGCATGATACACGTGGGCAAACCCTACTTTTGTTTTTTAAGTTTTAGAATTTGGAGTTTTTTATTATTATTTTGGATTTTCAAAACAGGGCTGATCAACCTATATTACTACTATTATTGGATGATAAATTAAGACTACAGTAAAAAAAATCAAAGATTCTATACTACATTAAATAAATAGCAAAGGTAGGATTTAAAGCCAGAAATTCCAGTTCCCCAAATGCACCTAACCATGATATTGTATTGTCCTGAACTGTGTCTGGCACCTGTGGACACACACAGTGGGCTCGCTCCCTTCTGTTTCAGTTCTTATCACACAACAGGCTAGTGGCTACCATGAGTTCAGACACATTTTAATCTTAGCAGTCATCACGTTTTAGAAAGTCAACTTAAAATATTTCACATGTTTCTAAGGGCAGCCAAAAAATGAAAAGGCTACTGGCTAGTACAGGATAAAGTTTACATACGCTATATGTAACCAGCCTCCAGAGACACACTGCTTCAGAAATGATGAAAGTTTGTTTCATTGTATATACTATGACTTCTTATCTTAAAAAAATTATCTGTGTATGTTACTAAAACATAAAAACATAGTATATCCTTTCCATTCTTCTGCAAAGAATTAATTTCCATTTAAAAAATGTTGGTATCAATATCATTCCCACATTGTCAAGTTTAGTAAATTATATTTATTCTTAAAAATTACAACTCGTGTTAAGAAATTTCAATGTTATAAAAATCTTAAAGTTATCGTGAAGAGTAAATGGATCCCAGTCCTGGTGCTGACAGTAAACTGCTTTATCACACCAGTTACTAGAGCTTTCTGTGGTGTTCAATAAGGGACACGGCCTACTACATACCGAGGTTAGTGCACACCGTAGAGTATACAGTCACAGTCCTGGGACACAACCTACTGCATACTGAGTATACACTGTGGTGTGTACGGTCACAGTCCTAGGACACGGCCTACTACATACTGAGTATACACTGTGGTGTGTATGGTCATAGTCCCAGGACTCGGCCTACTACATACTGAGTATACACTGTGGTGTGTATGGTCACAGTCCCAGGACACGGCCTACTACATACTGAGTATACACTGTGGTGTGTATGGTCACAGTCCCAGGACACAACCTACTGCATACTGAGTATACACTGTGGTGTGTACGGTCACAGTCCTAGGACACGGCCTACTACATACTGAGTATACACTGTGGTGTGTATGGTCACAGTCCCAGGACACGGCCTACTACATACTGAGTATACACTGTGGTGTGTATGGTCACAGTCCCAGGACACGGCCTACTACATACTGAGTATACACTGTGGTGTGTATGGTCACAGTCCCAGGACACGGCCTACTACATACTGAGTATACACTGTGGTGTGTATGGTCACAGTCCCAGGACACGGCCTACTACATACTGAGTATACACTGTGGTGTGTACGGTCACAGTCCCGGGACACGGCCTACTACATACTGAGTATACACTGTGGTGTGTATGGTCACAGTCCCAGGACTCGGCCTACTACATACTGAGTATACACTGTGGTGTGTACGGTCACAGTCCCGGGACACGGCCTACTACATACTGAGTATACACTGTGGTGTGTATGGTCACAGTCCCAGGACACGGCCTACTACATACTGAGTATACACTGTGGTGTGTATGGTCACAGTCCCAGGACACGGCCTACTACATACTGAGTATACACTGTGGTGTGTATGGTCACAGTCCCAGGACACGGCCTACTACATACTGAGTATACACTGTGGTGTGTATGGTCACAGTCCCAGGACACGGCCTACTACATACTGAGTATACACTGTGGTGTGTATGGTCACAGTCCCGGGACACGGCCTACTACATACCGAGGTTAGTGTACACTGTGGAGGGTACAGTCACAGTCCTGGGGCATAGCCCCTAAATAGTCTATCAAACACTGAGGTTAGGTATGCTAGATGATTTCAGATTCTAAGTATCTACTATTCTGAGTCATATAGGCAGCAAAACACTTCTATATCTGAACATATCTAAACATGGGAAAGGTACAACGGAAACTGATGCCCTTACACTGTGTGGCTCATAGTTTTATATGTTATGTAAACACCTCTACATAGAACATGATCACAGTTTTATAGATGCCGACAGCTGAGTTCAGAGTTAAGAAAAATTTCATGGCTGGTTAGGACTTTGATAGAGTTAGAAAACGGTGCCTAATTCTTAGTCTAAGAGTTATTATTTCAGGACATTTTGCCTCCTACTTTATCAGAGCAGCTCCTGCTGGCAATCTCACAGTCCAATCAGTATTGGAAACTTTCAAGTTCCAGGGCGACTTCTTGCTCAAATCAAGATATGATAAAGAGCTATGATGAGAGCTAAATTCCAGGAGCTCATTAGAGAAAACGTCACTATGTATATAATATATAATTCAACGTGTGTGTCAGCAGGAATATCAAGACCATAGGATTTCAGTCTGTGTATAAAGAACTGCGGAGCAAATTAGCAGACATGTGGGCTGCACAGTTGGAGACTCTGGGAAGCATCTTTGAATGCAGCGAAAATGGAAATTGAAGTTGAGATCCCACATCCTCCCCACTGCTTCCCAGCACTGAGGCGCTAGCCCTGAAGTCACAGCACGTGGCACCGTCCACTGCCGCAGGCGCTTCGACCACCAGTGCTGGCTTAGAGATTAGCAAACCGGTAGCCAGGAGAGCGCAAAGCAAATCACGTTCTCCGTGACCTGTCCTGTCATGGTGCTGTGTTTCTGTCCTTTGTTTATTCAGTCCCCTGCTTTGCTCACTCCCTCACTTTTTGGCTAAAGACAACGATTTAGGCTCACATTGTTACTTTATCTGCCTCAGCTGTATAGTCCCCATTTTCCTAAGGAACCCCGCCTGTTACAACAGAAATGATATTCAGAAATTGTGGATCAATAAATTAATGCAAACATACAAATATCAATGTCTCTTCGTTCTTATGCAGATATTGCTGAAATGCGAAACAAGAATTCTAGCCAAAAACAAGTAAGTCTCTTTTGATTAAAGCTGATACTCAATTGTGCGAGACCAGCTAGCTCTGTCCTTGGCTCCCCGGCCCCCTAGACTCCCATTTCTGATTGTTTAATAAAGCTGTGCTCCACTTGACAGTGTATAGACACAGGGAGGGCCTTGGGGCAGAGGTTTAGCCAGCAAGCCAAGGAACTGCAATAAAATAAATCAAAATAGGTAGAATGACACAGGGACACCAACAGCATCCACCTCTGCGGAGAGGCTCACGTGAGTGGACGCATGTGAACGTACAGAACAATATCTACACACAGGAAACAGCACCAGCTGCTGCTAGAACCACAAGTTTTCTGGCACTTGGACAAATGCTTTCATGTGTCACTTCACAGTCTTCACTTATCTACTCCACCTTGCTGGGAGTCACTCAACTCCTATGTAAACAAATTAAAAGGAGAATGTTTAATTTTAGTGAGTTCTGAAGTTTCCTTACATGGCAATGTAACTACAGCACTGTGAGGAAATACACGTACGGAAATCCTGTGCGGAATTAGTGTGGCGGAAAGGATGCCTGGGGAAGCACGGGCAGGCTGCGCTATTTTCCTCCTCTGCCCATCAGTACATGAGCGTAGCATCAGATGACTGGAGCTGAATAGATCATATATGCGTTTAGTTTTTACTAACTTCAGACGATTCTAACGAGCCAGGATAACTGCTCCAAGGCCAGTCAGGAGGACCACAGGCACCGACAGGCACGAGTGAGCACGCTTTCCCAAACTCCTAGCATATATAAACTGAGGAGCTTTCGTTATTTTGGATTTTTAACATTTCTCTTGTGTAGGCTCAGTGGTTAAGAGCGAGTACTGCTCTGCAAATGGCCTGAGTTCAATCCCTGGCTTCTCACAACGGCCTCCAACTCTAGCTCCATGGCCTTCACTGGCACCCAGTCAAGGGCGTATACACAGATACACACTTGAACACATAATTTTAGAAAGTAATACATAATAATTCTCTTTAAAGAATTTCCTTGATGAAAAGAGGTATATTTAATATAAAAGGACCCTTAGATTTAATAGTAAGAAAGCAGACATGTATTAATCAAATGTACCCTTAAGATGTCGGTCTTCAACTGCAGTTCTGTGGGTGGGGCTGAGTGCATCAGCCCCAGGAGGGTGCCCATGTCGTCGTCCCCATTCGGAGAGAGCACCAGCTGCTGTATGGTCATCAGGGCGTGCTGCCGGCACTGCGGGTACCTGACTATATTGTGTGCACATCGTGCGCCGCCAAACTCTCGGAAGATTCCTGAGGTAGGGAGAAACGGGACAGCATGGAGTAACGTCAGGCAGTCAGGGTAAGTCAGGTGAACTAAAATTCAACTGCTTCTGTGGGAACAATACCTTAAAGAAACGTGTGGAAAGCTGACATACCTATTTTATCTTTTATACTACAATATAAAAATTGCATTGCGGGATGTCAAGAAAACATACATATATACATTTTCTAGACTTATTAGAGGAAGATTAATGTCCTGATACAGGAGAAGAACGGCATCAAATGAGGAAATACGGCAACACAACAACCAAAACCAAAAATCTACAACAGAAAACACCAGTTGTGGGGACTGCACCAAAGCCTGCCCTCTGCTTATTTAACCCTAAGTCCCAGCTAGTCAGTGACAGCACAGAGTTCATGTCCACAGGCAGTATCCCAGCCCGTGTTCCCACTCACTCAGGATCCCGTTCTCAGATCAATCATGTAAATCACCAATCTGTATTTCTAACAAGTAGTTCTGCAATCCTTCTTTATAAAATACCTTATAGTTCCACTTTAATTTTATCAGTCTTGTTGCTGTTTACATATTTGATTACCCATGAAACTTGGGATTTTCTTAGGATTTTTGTTTCAATGAAAATATGTCAATTAACAGTGCTTTTTTATTTTACCTTGGTGACCATTGTCACCTCAATTTAAGTGGCTTTCCATTAGATAACTCTATAGGAATTATAAAGCCTTAAAGTCAGTGTGAGGTCGTGAACTTCAGACATAACACTGGATCCAGGTTGATATGGGGAGGGCATGAACTTCGGACATGACACTGGATCCAGGCTGATATGGGGAGGTTCTGAAGTTCAGACATGACACTGGATCCAGGCTGATATGAAGAGGTCATGAACTTCGGACATCACACTGGCTCCAGGCTGATATGGAAAGGGCATGAACTTCAGACATGACACTGGATCCAGGCTGATATGGGGAGGGCATGAACTTCGGACATGACACTGGATCCAGGCTGATATGGGGAGGGCATGAACTTCAGACATGACACTGGATCCAGGCTGATATGGGGAGGGCATGAACTTCGGACATGACACTGGTTCCAGGCTGATATGGAAAGGGCATGAACTTCAGACATGACACTGGATCCAGGCTGATATGGGGAGGGCATGAACTTCAGACATGACACTGGTTCCAGGCTGATATGGGGAGGGCATGAACTTCAGACATGACACTGGATCCAGGCTGATATGAAGAGGGCATGAACTTCGGACATCACACTGGTTCCAGGCTGATATGGAAAGGGCATGAACTTCAGACATGACACTGGATCCAGGCTGATATGGGGAGGGCATGAACTTCAGACATGACACTGGATCCAGGCTGATATGGAGAGGTCATGAACTTTGGACATGACACTGGATCTAGGCTGATATGGGGAGGTCCTAGAGCTCAAGCCCTACACTTGGGAGTGGGAGGCAGAGAATACGAGGCGAGCTGGAGCTATCAAACAACAAGACTTTGTCTTTAAAACAACAACAACAACAAGAAGCCAGACTTAGGGCATGAACTTGTGACATCCTTTGTACATGAAGGGGGACAAACCCCGAGCCTATCAGACTCCACATGGCTAACAGCTGAAGAATACTTTCTGTGGACCCAGCACAGAGCCTCAGATTACAAGGGAAGAAACATCTTTCCTAAAAAGGAAAAGACAGACACCAAAAGAACACATGGAAATGTCTGTACCTGGGAGGTGCCAAGGCAGTGACTGGGTAAGCAGCTACTCTATAACAGCAAACAATGATCTGATCCTAGGCTGGACAACTCCACACGACACTACCGAAAGCTAACTTGACAAATTCTTGTTTTTCATTATTTATTGTGTCTGTATCTCAGTCAACTTAATCTAAGTAGCAATAAGCATACTGAGCATTCTGCAATGGACAAATGATCCTACAGTGCCCAGGAAATGTCATCTGACTCATAGTTCCTGTCACCGAGTAGATTTATTCAGCTTTGTCTAAGCACTTACCACACTGTATTTAAACAATCACTTATATAATTATGCATTGCACCTTTCTCAGTGTGGCTGTGATTCTCCTGTGGGGGAAGAATTATCTTTTCGTCACTGTGGGTTAGTATGTTGGCTGGGACACATTACATTTAAATACGCTGGCTGTAGAGTTTCTCTGTGCTCCCACCAACAGTCACGCATTTTACATGATATGTGGCTTCCCCATACAACCAGAATCCAATTCGAGCTCTTGTGCACATGTCCTAAGAAGGGCTCCATGATGTGAGCCTGCCCACAAGCCTGAGCTCACTTAGTCCTCTCAAGTTGTCTTAGAATTTTGGTTTCTTTGAGGCAGGGTCTCATGATGTATCCTTTTTTTAAAAAAAAGATTTATTAATTAGGTATACAGGGGTCTTCCTGCACATATCCCTGCAGGCCAGAAGAGGGCACCAGATCTCATTACAGATGGTTGTGAGCCACCATGTGGCTTCTGGGAATTGAACTCAGAACCTCTGAAAGAACAGTCAGTGCTCTTAACCTCTGAGCCATCTCTCCAGCCCTCACTATGTATCCTTTAATCTC
The DNA here is from genome assembly GCF_037038515.1 of Microtus pennsylvanicus. Classification (NCBI taxonomy): domain Eukaryota; kingdom Metazoa; phylum Chordata; class Mammalia; order Rodentia; family Cricetidae; genus Microtus; species Microtus pennsylvanicus. The sequence goes on along the minus strand of NC_134590.1, from coordinate 6,641,730 downwards.
TGTGCAGACCAGGCTAGCCTTAAACTCACAGAGATCTGCCTACCTCTACCTCTTGGGTGCTGGGATTAAAATCAGGCTCTATTACGACTATGAACCACAGCTATGAAAAAGTATTTCAGAAATAATTTAAATAAGGCAATCACTTGAAGAAGAGTACATACTATAACTAAAAAGGGAAAAGAAAGAAAAAAGCCAAACAGAAAGCATACCATAAAAAGCAGTAAATATATTTCCAGACAATAACAGCAGTAAAGATTTTGCTGGGGCAGTATTTTAGCAGGCCAAAGGTGCCTCATTTTGGGGGGCTTGACTGTACCATTACTGAACCAGTGTTTCTCCTCCGGATGACAGGAACCCGGAGAGCAGGAGACCCACTCCTGAAGCATGAGCTGTGCTTTCCTGATACCTGCATTTGTGTTCGAGCCTTGAAGGAGCACGGTCAAGGCCTCCATCACCAACAGAGCCAAGTGTTCTTGGTCTTCAACTGAACTATTATTTCTTGAGTCCCCTAGAAGATAGGTTCAAAGGTCTAAATCAGAAAAATTGCTTTTTTATTTGAGCCAGTTTTAGTTGTATAATTAATTCCTTTCATTCTGCCTTTAACATTTACTTTCTCCACTAACACAAATGCTAGTAATATACCCTTCAAAATAACATGTGTCCAGCACCTGTCTAAAATATGCCCAAACAAATCAGTATTAACAGATTTTTATTTTATGTGGGAAGAGTTAGTTATGTAACAAATATTAAAAATGAAAATGCCAAACCAAGTAAATATGGCCTTCTCATGGGGATTCTAATCAGTGAGGGCAATAGAATTATCATACAAAAAGATGCTTATAAATCAGTTGTCCATTCAACATGTATTAACTCTCAATTAAATCGTGTCACCTGCTAGATACAGCAGTACTTTAGCTATTTATTAAAAAAGCATATAAAGTTTAGGAAACCACTAAATAGATATAATTGTTCTCTAGACTGAAAATATTTTGAGATACCCACATTTAATTGTATTTAACTAATTGTAATTAATAACAATTTCAATTATTCCAGAAATTTAAAAAGAAATCTCCCAGAGAAAGCAATAAACTCAAGTCATGAAGACCACGCATGTTTACTTTGAACTCTCTCCCACTACTGTAAATCAATTCTAGCCCCCTTGCCCAATTTCCTAACAAAAGGTGAAGAAGAAGTTAAGGCTCGGCAATCCGCACCCTAACACCACAATCACATCAACCACCAAATGAGAAACAGTAGCGCCTCCCTGACCCTCTCCCAGCATGTCAACCGGGGGGGGGGGGGGGTTTACCTTGCTCACTGAGCGCCTGAGCTGGATCCTTCAAGAGGGCAGCATACTTATGCAAAAGGTTGACCATGACCTCCAGAAGGCCCACCTCTCTGAAGACGTCTTTAAAGATGTAGTCGTGTCTTGTAAACTTCAGGAGGGTTTTCATTGCAATGATGCTACAGTGGTAAGAGGAGCTGGATTTCAACAGGATACTAACGCTAATGAGTTCTTTACAAGGAATATAATTTAAGCTAAAAACAACAAACTCCAGCATTTCAAAGTATTTGTTCTGCACGTCTGGGAGCTTGGCGATCTTCTCCGCAAACTGGGACAGGGTGTGCTGGGACTCTAGGATGAAGTAGTTGGCATTGTCAGCCATGTAAATGTTTGTGATGGCGTCAAGGATGATCTGGGCAAGGAAGTTGGTTTTTGCTTTTAAAAATGCATTCTGAAGAACTGCAAAGGCCTGGACGTTCCTCACACTGTGACCTGACATAGAAAACAAGCACACAAGTGGGTGTCGTGTGACGTTCCCATGTCAACACAGCATGAGCTTCACCACTATCAACTATTTACCAAGACAAGATCCTGTTTTCATGAGAGGCCTGACTTTTCTTCAAGGTCAAATATTTAATTAAAAATAAATAGAACCAATCAAACATTTAACGCACCATTATGAGGATCAAAATGTTAGAAGAATGTAGCCTATGAAAACTTATTCTCTAACTTAAAGGAAATAACGCGACCTCTTTGTCTTAGGGTTTGCACAACCTTAAAAGATAAAGAAAACTCATACCTCCTGCTTTCCTTATGTCCCTAGCGGCCCTCCCAGCAGAGGTGAGGCATAGTGTGTGCTCAAACCTCCAGCCACACACAGAGGACATGCAGGAGCAAGACTCAAAGAAGGAGGCCCAGATGACAGGGCTCAAAAGCACGCATCTTCCGATGAACGCCTCTGGTTTAGTGCTACCATACTATTTTCAACTCCTTGTCCCTCAGACTGAAGAGGGAGAAATCTTTCTGCAGCTCAACTGCGGGCAAAGAACTTAATGGAAAACGGCAATCACTTTCACACTGGTAATTCCTCCCAGGATCCACCAGTAGAAACAAATCCACTCCTCCTCCACTCTGGGCACTCAGGAAGAACTCACCTTTGCCTGCAGGCTGAGGTACTGTAAATCCAGGCAACAAGAAGGGGGCCCCTGTGGTGACACCAGCTGGCTTGAGCTCACTGACCCCATACGTGGTCAGGGAAGTTACCAGATTCACCAGATCCTTCAAGGCATCTCTGCATTCTGCCTCTTTCGCTTGTTCCAATCTAGAAAAGGTTGATTTCAGAACATTTTTTTCTTTTGTTAATATTCTTATATTTAATATAGAATTACTTGTCAATTTCAGACTATGTAAGTAAATTTATAAATTACAAAGTATTTACATTTTTCTCATACATATTTCTTTAAAAATTCTAAAGATTGTATTATGCTACATCATAAAGCATTTCAAACTTTTTTCTAATTTATTGTTTTCAAAAGACAGTTTTCCTCTGCTACCCTGCTGGCCTGAAGCTCTGCATGCCATAGATAATTATGGCATGATTTTATCACCAGGATCCACTGTGTGTATACACGACAGATCGCTCTTGAGCTAACAGTGATTCTCCTGCCTCAGATAATTCCTCCTAGTAAGTTTTCTCCACAATGTTTAAAAATGAAATTTATGGGAATGCTTAGAGTTATATATATGCTGCATGGGTTTTTGGGGGTGGCACTGTCAGTCAAAGCTCTGAGAGTGCAAAGCAAACTTTGGAGCTGACCTGACTCCTAAGAGCCCCTGCCTGAGGTGGTGAGAGTCCGTCTGAGGTCATGAGGATACGACTCTTGCTGTAGCCCAACTGACAGCACAAAATGCCTGAGAGAATCCCATTTTCATAAGGACTAAGACTCACCAGAACTTTCCTTATTATAGAAATTACTAATTGTCATCAACACAGACTCAGGAAATGCCTACGACTGGGAAAGGAGAAAAGATGCGGCCGGCCAGTGTCATGACTCAGCTGACAGGATGCATTGTTCCCCTGTGCTTTCCAAGTATTGTTTGGGATTGTCATGAATCTAAGTGTGTGATCAGGTCCACACCTACTCGGTCGCCAAGTGCTTCCACCCGCCAATCACTTCTCCACCCCAGCTGCATGCAGAGTCAGCTAAGCGATGCCTGCCCACATGGCTACAAGGGCACCACTAGAGCGTGCCTCTGTGGCCTTTCCGATTGCGTCCATCTGGAGGGAGTCTTCATGCTGCTTGTTATTACACCATATTCACAGCTGCACAGCCCTTTCTCCCCCACTGACTATGAAACACGCCCCCCAGAACTCTACTCCAGAACCACGCTTCTGATGTTACTCCAGCCAACCATGGCTTCAGCAGCTAATCTGCCAATGTCCTTCCTCCATGTTTAGAATCCTATACTCTCACCACAGATAAAAGATTGGATTGTGTGGGAGCCTCAAGATATGAAGGGACAGCTTATCAACTTACAAGCTAAAGGAATGCACCAGTTACTATTCGGGGATGACATTAACATGCCCTCTCCTATAGATGGGGATACCTCCTTGGGGTCACCGATTAGCCAACAGTAAGTAGAATAGAGTCCTTGCAGACAATAAATTCACAAAACAGTGCTGTCCTGTGATACAGCAAATGTTCCAAAGACAATGAGCACCCAAGGATAGCTAGTGGGGACGAGGCCACAGTTAGTTCCCAGAACATATGTACCCAGCCAGTTTTGTGTGTAATACTGGAGACAGTGGGGAGGCACAACATTTAGCAATGACTAATCTATCTTCTATACACAAGTGCAGTTTCAATCTATGTTGAAAATATAATAAACCAGAAACTTAATAAAAATAACCAGAAACTATATAAGTAACAATAACTTAAAAATAAAAGGCCATGAACTTGAGAAAAGTGAGGGGATGTGGAAGGACTGGATAGAAGAAAGGACGGGACCAACTGATGCAAATGCAGTCCTCGTGAATGAGATCTCGAGAATTAAATGAAACCAAAAATTTAAACTTTTAGTCTGTCTCTCATACACAAACACACAGACACACACACTGGCAAGTAGTATAAGATGAAGAAAAGCAAGACAATAATGAAGCAGGAAGAGTTTACACTTGAGAGCCACACTAAGCAGCCGTCCAGCCTCCTCTGTGATTACAGGAGACTGTCTCACTCAGAATTCCCCTTCCTCTCGGGAATAAAAGGAGAGCCACACCAAGACCCCAAGAAGGCATCAAACAGGAAGCGCTCCCTGGTTTCTTCTGACGATCCCACCTCTCCACAGACATTTCAAATGTAATCTCAAGCTGTGGGGTTTACCTGAGCAAGAGGTCACAGAGGAAATTATATCCTTGCCATATCCGAAAGTCATCCAGGAGAGTTTGGGAGACGCCGCTGGAGTCTTTGAGGAAGCACGAGAGCCCTGCAAACATTTCAACAATCTCCAGGGGAGACAGGTCGTCAGACTGCTGCATGTTCTGCACACACGTAGACAAACATTCTTTTTCTGTAAAGATAAAAAATTAAGTCTATATCCATTGCTTAAGAAAAGGGGTTTAAGGAAGAATCACGTGCTAACGTACATATGACATGGGACTGGGTAAGGTTGTTTTTTTTAAAGGGGAAATGAGGCCTCAGATGCCCGGGAAGGGGCCCTAAGTGGCAACAAAGTGTAACACAGGAGCAGTTGGGAACCAGCTTATGCTAGCACAGTTCTTACTACACTTTGATGCCATTATTAAACAAAATCTAAATAACTGCCCACTTGCAAATAGTTTTTGACCATTTACACTAATAAATACTCATACAAAGATTAAAAAAAAGAAGAAAAAGAAATTATCAAGTATTCAATGTGCAAACAACTTAATACTTTCATAAATAAAGGGATAAAATGTTAAGTCACATCCTATCAGCAACTATGAGGCCTCAGCATCCTACAACAGAAGCTAAGAATAACATGGGAGAAGAAGGAAGACATCATCAATGGCTAGTTCAGGACGGGGTGTCAGGCCACACACGCACGCACGCGCGCGCACACACACACACACACACACGCATGCGCATGCACACACAGACATACACCCACACACATATATGCTTCATATATTAACTCGAGGATTTCAGGACACTTCAGCATTTCTGTGCATCCACACAAAGTAAGAGAAACACTTGAGAGGCTGCAGGAATTGCCTTTCACGTCGGCTCCTCAAAGGCCAGATGACACTATGTATACATTAGGAAGACAAAAAAAATCTACCTCTTCTATCTATTCTGTATGAGAAAGATTGCCAGTGAATTTATGAACTATCTTCAGAAGCACTGGCTTTTTTTTCACTAGGAGAACGGATAGAGACAATGGCATAACCTACACTGAATTAAGACTAACATTCACACAACAGTGAAGTAATTTTAAATTCATATCCATTATGTAAAACCTATGAAAATGCCTTGCCTTGGGAAGACCCAACAAATCATTTTTTTTCTCCTGGTAAGTTTCTGTACATGTGTATCTGGGAATCCTAGGGACTGGACAGACGCTCTCCCACAAACTAGTCAAGTCAAGCTGGGCTACAGGCAGTCTGTTTGTCCTTTCCATTGTGAGAAAGGATCTCACTAAGTTATCCAGACAAAACAAAAATTCACTTCATAGCTGGGGTGGGCCTTGAATTACATCTCTCTGCTTCAGCCAAACTAGACCTGTCAAAATGTATGCATTAACGTAAAGGCCAAATTTTGGAACACTTAGAGACAACAGGGGAAAGTGGGAAGACAACAGGCTCCTCACCGTGAATATACTTCACCACGTTGACACTCAGCCCGTGGCGGGAGATGGTCGTGAGGACCTCCCCCGCGCTCTTCCTCCAGGGCAGGTTATAGGGGGGGCACCAAGAGGTTATTGCACTGAACAAGAGCTGCAGGTCATCCTTCTGGGCTAGCTCCTCCGCCGGAGAAACGAAACTGCACAGCTTTACTAAGATCTAGATGGAAAAGGAAACAAGAGAGTGTGCTACCCAGAAGGCGTGGGACCAAAACTTCACCCACGCTTCCGCGTGGGTACTGGGCAGTCAGTAAAATCACGGTGACCACTGCTCTTAGGAACGTTAAAAGATATCTAGGGATCAGGTGTGTGCTGGAGACTGTGCTTAAAAAACCTTACTTCCCCTTCTTCTATCTTTGGATAATTCAGCTTGAAACAGAATAAAACAGCATTGCTATACTTCTTTTCGGTATCAGTACTTTAGGCCTGGAATGCACACAGATTCCTTCTGCCTCTGCCTCCCCAGAGCTGGAATTAAAGGTGTGCGCCACCACAACTTTCCATTTTAACTTCCTTATTTAGTTCTTCTCTTCTTTATTTGCTCTGGTGAAATAGATTTTTTTAAGTATAACAACTGATATTAGATAGTTAAAGTGAGTTTTAAATTGTTTCCATTTTATATAGAAGTAGGAAGAAATCTCTAATTAGTATAAATCATCATAATTTCAAAATATCATTCAATTACATCTAATTGATAAAAAACTCCCTGAAATCTGGCTTTCAGCAAAGACTCTGTCAGTTCCAGAAGGAGGAGCTAACTGTGACCTGCAAGATTACTCTAGCTTGGCATTTTGCTGCACTGGGGCTGCTCCCCAATAGTGCAAGTAGACTTTGCCCTCAACAGTCTCTCCCTTCTGATCCAAGTTCAGCGTGAGGGACAATCACCTTCTCCATGATGAAGCCCCTCACCTAGACATTTGTGAGATATAAGACACCACAGAATCATTCCTTCAGCTCAACAACATTCTTCAGGAACTGTGGGTCCCTTAACACGAGGGAGAGCACGGCTCCATGAACTAAAGAATCAGAGAACGGGAAATAGCGCGCCCTGCCTGCAAAGACAGGTCGTCCGTGTCCTACTCAGAGCCGAAACTTTCTTAACTAACATAGGCTTCCTAGTTCATACCTGCCAACCCACAGGAAGAGAGGGCTGAGAGGGTGAAAGGCTCCCATGGTTAGCAAACATAGGCACCTTCTCTACAAAAGGCCTGGAGGAACTTCTGGGTGCAGAGCGCCCCCTGATGTGTGCTTCTCTTGCCTAAGCAAACACAGCAAGGCTAAGCTGATAAAGGGGATGCTGTCGGCTCTGTTTGATTCTACTTGTGATGCTGCAATTAGAACAGATGCCATTTCTCTAATTCATAACAAAAAACAAACCGAAATAGTAAAAACTAAAAAATAAAATCCAAACCAAATCCCTGCTCACTGCTGAGCCCTAAAATAGCTAACTGGCTCTCAATTTACTGCTGACTGACTCTTGAAAACCATTTAGCCTAACCCTGTCCCCCGGGCCGGAAATGTTGTCTATCGCTGCTCTCTCCTTCCCTACAGGACTTCTCTTCCAAGCATGGTAGAGGCAGAACTGCTCACACGGACCAGGCAGTGGATGCCTGCGTGCAGCGGCACCAACTGCTAAGGTCCCAGGAAATCATCTGTCATCATAGAATACAAACACAGAGATTTCCTCCAGCTTGATGCATTTAATAAGCTCGTCCTAGTTTTTTTCCTTAACAAAATGATAGATATGGTGTCTATCTGGGGTGAGGCAGGAAAACAAAGGAACTGACACAGTGGCGAAGGAGCGCACAAGGTCCTCGCCACGGTTGGGTTACACGCATGACGTCAGCTCCCACAATGCAAAGGGGGAGTCTGAAGCTATACGTTCCTTTGCACCTTAACATTTAACAACTGCAGTACATTAACAAGAGCCTCGCACTATTTTAAGTTAAGATCTATCCCTTTCAAACACTGGGCGTCAATTTCTTAAAGAAACAGAGCCCCGTGCCTGCTTAGATGCTAGGATTAGAAAATCGGCTTCTACTTGCTGCTTACGGTCTCAGCTAATTTGTTTTGAATGAAAAGATGTCACTGAAATGGGGCCGCCACTCTTAACTGTCAAGATTAACCCACTACACTCATCAGCAAGGTCTCACAGAAACTTTAATTCCTATGTGATGCTTTTCTTCACCTAATCCTACAGTTCTGATCATCTGCCAAATGCCAATGTAATTATTTTGGCGAAAACCGAAAGTTCTATGGTTAAACACTGTTGTTCAAGTTACATGGGATGAAGTGTTAAAGTTTAGTATAAGAATATATGATTAATCAAGTGTTCAAAAATTCTTTTTTTTTTTTTTTGAGACAGGGTTCCATGTAGCCCAAGACAGCTTTGAGCTCCACAGGGAGCAGGGGCTGATCTTGAAGACCTTATCCTATGCTTCCTTCATGCTGGGATCACAGATGTGCGCCACCACCCCTAGCTAGTGCAGCGCTGGGGACTGACCCAGGACTTCCTATCTCATAAACGAGCACTCAACAAACCAAGGCCCTGAAATATTTATTGAGATAGCATTTTGTTTGGTGATGCGAGTCTATTTTACAGCTGGCTTAGTGTCCCAGGCTCCGTCCTGCTGCAGTAGCGCCTTCTCGAGGTCTTGCAGAGAAGACGAGAGGCACATGGCCACCAGCGTCTACACCACAGCACAGACCCACCGTCCTCTAGTCTCGCTGCTCTCGCAACAACAGCAGCAAGTCGCTATGTAAAGTCTAGTCTGTGCTGAGCAGAGAACTACAGCTCAAACTCAAAAGCCTGTAGACACACACGTTTCACTTTGTAGATAAGGAAACTATATCCTTGTTTACATAACTTCAGAAACCTAGATTCAACGGTGTTATGAGTGTATTATGCACTGAAGTTTCTAAAAACCTCATCAAATTCATAATCTTCAGCACAGGAAGTGACAGACTGTAGTGTTAGCTATACACACTGCTGTCTATGGACCTACAGGTTCTAATCTTACAAGGCTGGAACCTTACCCCTAGAGCCCTTTCCTACAGCTTTCCCTCCCGCATCGCTTGTTCTCATTTCCTGAAGACTGTAGCCACCTCACGCAAGTGCAATCATTTCGCATTTGTCATTTGTTTTGTTTTGTTTTTATTTGCTTTGTTTTTTAAATTATATTAGGTCCATGGACAGACTGTATTCTAAATGTTTGAAGCTTAAAAGTTTTTCTCCCACAGAAGACCATGGGGTGCTGTATGTGACGGTGCTTAAAGAAGGCCTTTTACCTTCATTTAACACAGTGCTATAAAAGAACAGGGAAGGGAATTCCCAAAGTTCAGAGGAGGTGGCAGCAGACAGTTGGAAGTCCAGCAGGAGAAGCCAGTAGATAGACAGTAGGAAGTGGTAGCAGCCAGTATAAATCACTATTTTCTAAGTTGAATATTTATAAGCCTGGCAAATCCTATCTATAAATAAAAATTGCATAGCATTTTTTGTTATTATAAGACATTTCCCAAATCTCAATATGACAAACTCAGCAAAAAATTACTTCCTTAATCTAATTTTAGAGACATCATTGATACTTCCCATGTAATTTTAACAGCTGGACCTGTTTGCAGAATCAATTGCACTAACACCTTCAAACATCCCCAGAATGCATTTTCATATTGCTTCTGCAAGAAAATGCAATTATGAGGAAAAGCCACACCATAATAAATACCAATGAAAGTGAAAACAAGCAAGCAAATATGGGGGTGCATTCCCATAATCCCAGCACCTGGGAGGCTGAGACAGGAGGCTGTGGTTTGCAGTCAGCCTGGCCTACAGCAAGAACCTGTGCTAGAAGAAGACAAAACATCTACGTAAGAAATGCTCTAGTTATCTTACCGACACAGAAATAACCCGCAAGGTGAGTGCCCGCTTACCTGTACAAAGACTTTCTGGAGCAGTCCGCGGCGCTCCGCTAGAGGTAGCTCATTCTGGGCACCTCCACCTGCCTCAGGCACATGTGGAAGGTCAAAGAACAGATACAGACATTTAACCAGGGTGGAAGGCACTGACATCGTTGTCATGCAGTCCACGGTTTTCTGGAAGACAAACCAACCAAGTGAGTAGAGAGATGGAATTACTGGAGCTGGGACAGCTAACGTCGTCACAAAGATGGGCTAGAGCGCCGTATATGAGCCAAGCTCACTCTTGAATGCAGGAAGATTTAAAAACCGGCTTCAGACTGAGAAACAGTCAATTTGCCATTTGGGCAAATCTGCTCTAATCAAATGTTAAGAGTGGTTTGCTACAGTGAAGTAAGTAACTTATTTATTAAGCGGCTTGTTTCACAGAACATAAACCTTAGGAGTTTAAGAAAAACACATAACACCACAAATGGTGAAACTACTTAATCTCCAGGGCCTCTTCTCGCTCTCCTCTCTGTCTCTCTCTCACAAATGAAGAGAACTGTGTATACAGTTCAGGATAAATCAAGACGGCAGCTAAAATACGAGAGACTAACAGTTAAGTTTGGTGGCACAGGCTGCAACAGGTGGAGACAGGAGGATCCCAAGGTCAAACTTTATCTGGACAACAAGGTAACCTTGAGGCCAGGCTAGTCTACTTACTAAGACTATCTCAAAAGAAAAACTAGAACAAGGCTTGGAGAAAACCTTAGGATAGAATTCTTTCCTTGAAGACAAGAGGCTCCGAGTCGAATACCAGTCGGAAGAAATAAATGAATCATTCAGTAAGTAGACCCACCGGCCACTAAACAGTGTATTGACATTTGTTTTCCTGCCACTTTCATCTCTATTCATTGGGATGGTCTTGGGTGGGAAGGACATCTGAGAGACACACATGATGTGCTATCATTTTCAGAGATTTACAAAACGAAATTATCAATAGTCTTTTAGGGATCATTTCAGTGTCGCTAAGAAGTATGATATAATTATCAAAAAATCCACAGTGCAGTGGGGCAGAAAGTTAGACTATAGTAGGGACCAGCAATATCTTCAATTCACTTTCTCATCAGACATATTTATTGAGTATCTAGGGCAGAGGTTCTCAACATATGGCTCACAACTACTTGGGATGTGAAATGATCCTTTTACAAGGGTTCGCCTAGGACTTTTAGAAAACCAGGATATTTACATTATTATTCATAACAGGAGCAGTGTCACTGTAACAAAGTAGCAAAGAAAAGAATTTTAGGGTGGTAGTGGGGTGTAGTGGCATTTCATTGTATTTTAATAAAGCTTGCTGAAGATCAGAGAGTAAAGAAGCCCCATTGGCCAGCCTTACAGACCAGGCAGTGGTGACACACACCTTTAATCCTAGTAGACACACTAGTTTCATAGAAACCAAGTGTTAGTGGTGCACACCTTTAATCCCAGCACTAGAGAGGAATATAAGACAAGAGGAGACAGCTCTCAGACATAGTCTCATTCCGAGATTCCTGGAGACAGGATCTCAAGTCCAGACTGAGGTCAAAGTAAGAGTGGCTGGCTGCTTTGCTTTTCTGGTCTTCAGGTTGAACCCCAATTTCTGTCTCTGAGTTTTTATTAATCGTGCTGGGGAGGGGTCACCACAGCATGTGGAACTGTATTAAAGGGGTGTAGCATTAGGAAGGCCGAGGATCACTGGACTAGGCCATATGAGACAGCCCATGGGAAGCTGCAGGCCAGGACTAGGAATTCCTCCCTTTCAAAGGACCATATGACTAGGACTATAACCATTGACAGACCCCTAAGTGACTCTGATCTAAACCCCCCACTGACAATAGCAGTACATGCAACCCAATATGAACGGGAAGAATCAACAAGGTCTGAAATGAAACAGATAATTACAAATAACTAAATAAGTTGGGGAAACACCACCTGAAGACACTTGGGATGTGAGACCACATGTTTGAAGAACTACAGAGTCCAAAATGGCAGGTGCTTGAAAGCTTCAATAAAGATGACTTAGGGTGTGGCATTTACACCTCAGACTCAACACTGCATGGTCCTCACAAAGACAGCAATCGAAGCTCATCACTGACATACCCTGCTTTAGGTAGGAGAGCCAGTTGAGGGTGTACGCCCAATAATCCACGAGAATGGCCTCACACTCTAGCTTGACTCTTTTCTTTTTAAACTGGTGGCAGACACCCAATGAAATACCAACAAACAAGAACAGAAACTGAATTCAGATCATTAGCTTGTAGCAGCACAGATCATAAACAGCCAGAGGAGAGGGAGCAGAGAATCCAGTCAGAACGCCACACACGAGATGAACCCATCAGATATAGTCCTGGGGTGGGGGTGGAGAGGAGGGGAAGTTTCGAGAACAAGGCTTTAAAGGTCTGGCCCACGTCTGCATAGACATCACCGTTCCCTGCAGACTCGCTGCCTCCTTGGCTTTGGTTTGCGGCTTCTCAACCCCACAAGCCACCATGTAGCTAGCGTGTAGTTCAAGTCTTTGTCATTTCTCCGAGTTTCCCAAATCCCATTCTTTCCTCTAACCCTCAACCTCACAATGTTTACGGCATTTCTACTGTCGAGGAGCGACACGTGGCTCATTGCCGTATTTTATGCTATATTTTATCTGCCTCTTATATGTTGAGTCAGGACTACAGTCATCTTGCTATCACACTGGTGCCAGCAGAAAACGGCTCTCAAACAAAAACACCAGCTCAAGGCATAATGCGCAATTTGCTTTTTAAATGCAACATTTTCCAGTCAAATTCTCACTAGCTTTCCCTTTCCATTATGCAAAGCACTATGGTTTCCCATTCTCATCTTATTACCGGTGCATTTGAGGCACGACTTGGCATCCAAACTGTACCATATTTGTCATCGTTTTAAGTGACTGAGGCGCCATTGGCTGCTTCTTTTTTTTTTGAGACTTGGTTTCATGATGTAGCCCAGGCTGCCCCATAACTCACAGGCTAGCCTAGGCTGACCTTACATTTTTCCAACTTCTGTCTCAGCCTCCTGATCATAGCAGCAGACTACCATGTCAGGCTCTTTTCTTAGCTGAAAAGCCAGGTAGCAATCTCCATCCAGTGATCTTTTTTTTTTTTTGTCGTGTTAGGTGTTACCCCCTAGGGCAGCCCTCTCACCATAAAAAGATCTTAATTAAGCATTTATAAAAAGTATTAGTAACTTTCAGAAACATTTCAATTAAAACAACACATAGGAAGTATTGATAACTGATGGAGGAAGGTCATTGGTTAAATAAAAAGAAACTGCTTGGTCCTCATTGGTTAGAAGATAGGTGGGAGGAGTAAACAGAACAGAACGCTGGGAGGAAGAGGAAGTGAGCTCAGACTCACAGCTCTCCTCTCGGGAGCAGATGCCTCAGAGAGACGCCATGCCCCGCTCCTGGGCAGACACATGCGATGAAGCTCTGAACTAGAATCTTCCCGGTAAGACCGGTGCTCACAGATTATTAGAGATGGGTTGATCGGTATATCAGAATTAGCCAGTAAGGGCTAAAGCTAAAGGGCCAAGCAGTGTTTAAATGAATACAGTGTCCCTGTAATTATTTCGGGTTAAGCTAGCCGAACAGGTGGCTGGGGTGTTGGGGACGCAGCCCCGCCGCTCTTATTACTACAGATAACAATTATTTCATTTCAAAGATAATATTTAAATAGCATATAAGGATACAGTGCTTTAAATTGAATCTGGGTACTGTGGTATAGAGGTATTTGCAGCTATAGTTAATGGCAGAAGGAACTGGGAATTCTGCTAGTCCTCTAGTGCAGCCACAGACACTGACATGGTGGTCTATGCAAGCACTACCTGAAGGTTGTTACTTATGGTGAATGGACGCCCCCCAACCCGGGACTCGAGGGATATCTGAGATGCACCACTTTCTAGGTTGAAACGTAAACAGTAAGTTCTGAAAATCAGGATAAGTTGGTCTGACAGGTTCTCTAAGCATCTTCAGTGAGGGCAGACAAACCAGGAAGCTGCAGAGAACATGGGCTGTTCCAAGGAAAAGTCCAAGCACCAAGGGCTCAGGCTGGTGAGCACTTTAAGACTGCAGTTGCTAAAGGTACCCCCTGTTTCTGTGGTGACTTTAGTAAGTGTCATTGTTAAGAACGTTGGGGTTTTCTAAGTCCACTGAGTTTAGACAACAAATACTGAACACTGGTTTTCCTTCTAATAGGTAATTATACTCCAGATTTAGAAAACCAAAACACCCTTCACATCCCAAGATGTCAAATACAAAACTAAGGTGTCCAAATGTCTCACTCATGAGTACATTCAACATGTCTCAGGTCAGATAATCAGGTGAAAACATCCTTCTGAAACTCAAGATGTTAGTCTTCCTTACTTCCTGTAAAAATCAGAAATACTCATAAATAGTCTGTGTCATTTATTTATTAGCTGAAGATATTACATGAGTGCATGTTCTAAGCCAGAATTTTTCTAATGTGAGTCACACACATGCTGGGTATGCCCACTGCTGGCTAGCTCCCTTGGGCCACCAGTGGTCCATCTTGTTGCCTACAATGCTCCATAATGGTATACTTATGTGTGTTGTAACATGACAAAGACGGAAACATGGCAGCGCCTCATGTGATGTGGGAGTGTCATATATCAATCTGTTGATTTCACTGGTTAAGCAATAAAGAAATTGCTTGGCCCTGATAGGTTAAAACATAGGTGGGAGGAGTAAACAGAACAGAATGCTGGGAGGAAGAGGAAGTGAGCTCAGAGAGACGCCATGCTCCCCTCTCCCAGGCGGACACGAGAGCTCTGCTCTCTGAGGCATACGCAATGAAGCTCCGACCCAGGATGGACATAGGCTAGAATCTTTCCCAGTAAGACTGATGCTACACAGATTATTAGAAATGGGCTAGTCCAGGTGCAAGAGTTAGCCGAGAAGAGGATAGATATAATGGGTCAAGCAGTGTTTAAATGAATACAATTTGTGTGTTGTTATTTCGGGGCATACGCTAGCCAGGCGGCCGGGGTGCTGGGGACGCAGCCCCGCCACTCCTATTACTACATTCATGGAGCTGTCATGAGAAGCACGGAAGCAGAACGTTCAAGGCAGAAATGATTACTGCAGCATTGAAATCCCAAGACGGTACACTGAAGGGTTCCTTTACCAACACCATCACTGTGCGCTCACCTGACCAGAGGATGCCAGCAGGTTGATGGTTGTCAGCAGCATCCAGCCTCTACTGGCTTCTTCACTCTGATTGATCTCCAAGAACTGGACAATGGCCCGACTTGCAGCCTCTATAAAACCAAAGGGAAGCCAGTAAGCAGAAGAAAATCCCTTATAAACTTAAAAAAAAAACCATAAAACATATCAGGGAAAGCATCATTTCCTAAGCACACATTTTATAATAGCATTATTTTGTACTCTATGAAAAAATAAAATACAGTCTTTTAATGAATATTTGTGTATGAGAGAGGGAATGAAGTAGAAAACACTACTTTAAGACTGTGTGTGACACTGTGAGTCCAGAGAAAGCGGTGGTGAGAGGACCAAAGACACTGCCTGCGCCCATCACAGCTACACCCACAGGGACTACTTGACAGGCTAGCCCGGGGACGGAGAAACAGTAAGATAGATGAGCATCCTCCACAGAATGGTAGAGTTAGAAGAATATCTAAAAGTCAATTTAGTTGATAATGACTTTGGACTGGCGAGAAGGCTCAGCAGGTAGAGCTGCCCAGAGAAAGCTAATATGTGAGATGCTACAGGTGGCCCATGACCATATTCCTGTGTTTATGAAGTTACAGTCCCTGGCCCTCTCCAGAGAACAAGAACCACAGGAACAGAGTCCATGCTAAGCCTTGTCCACATGTGATCCTGGTCACTGACCCTGAGTGTGCAATCAGTAAGGACCTGACAAGGGGGCAGCGAGCCCAGAGTACAGGAGTCACCAACTGACTGTGGACAGCAGGGATTCTGTAACACTTAGGAAAGGGGAGTGACATGGAGTGATGTTTGGAGCTCCCAAATTTGTGACATTCTTATTACACAGAAAAGGGGAATAAAATCAAAAAAGAAAAACTATCAATGTACTTTAGCAACCACCATCTGAGAGCACAGGTATAAACAGAAACTGTTTCTTGCAAGGCTACGAAGGAGCCAACTGACAGGAGTAAGAAACCATACACCTCTTCCACTGGGAGCAATTAAACAGACACAAGGTAGACATTCTTCAGGCAGCCGAAACTCTCGGCCAGAGCAGACCAGTTGTCTCCACGATGGGGCAACTTTTATGTTAAACTGGGCATCTGCAGTCTCATCTGCAGCAGCTTCAGGGAAGGACTTCTACTCTTCATACTGATCGCATCTAGCAACCCAATACATTGACATAATGCCTGATAACAACACTGCTTATGAAGAGATTTGGTTAATATCTCCTATATACTCATAGAGGAGAAAAAAGATTTCTAAAGAACTAAATCAACTTTAAAACTCAAAGCATTGTCATTTTCCTGGCAGAGAGGACCAGAGTCGAGAGACAAGCACAGACTGGAAATACATCTGGGATGCTCACTATTAACTTAGAAAAGTGGTCAAATAGGTTTTTCCACGGTTATTCAAGACTGCCAGACACTAATACAGCATGCTAAACTAAAACAAAAAACACACTTTTGATTTTTAACTATTAATGCTTTTGGTTTATATTTATCTGTACAATGATAAGCATTTATACTTGAAAGGGTATAAAGTCTGTTTTGTTTTTTAATCATTATTTCCATCATTATGGTTATGATATGTGTATGTGCCCGTGTGCAAGAGCTTACACAGCAGGAACAGGGAGCTAGAGGACAACTCTGGGAAGCTGGTTCTCCTTCCACCACAGTCTCCACATACTGAATTATGTCATTAGGCTCTTACTAATCAAGCCATCTTGTTGGTCCTGTTTTGTAGGAATAAGTCCCGCCCCTAAGGGGGTGTGTTCGCCTCAGGCTAATGTTTGCCTATAAATTTGGCGAAGGTGCTCCCAGCCGCTGCTTCTGCTTTCCTGGTCTCCGCGGGAATGGTGGTTCTGTAAGTCTATTTCTCCATTAAAGCTATATATATATTTTTACAATCTGTCTGTATTCGTTTACACCAATACATTTTGGCATCCAATGTCGGGCTATTTTGCCCCCGACTCAAGCATGTAGCCCGCTAGCTAACACAGCACGCTCCCGGGTGCTGTTTTTTAGTTCGTGACTCGGGCCCCAGTGCTGAGTTCCTGACTCGGGCCCCAGTGCCTAGTCCGAGACACACTCGGCCACACAGGCCCATTCTGCCTGCCTTGGCTAAATTTGCAGCGGAAGCCCACTGCCTGAATTAGCAGAAGCTCAAGTACCTGCGGTTTTGCAACAAAAGCCACCACAGCGGCAGATTTGGTCTGATACAAAGTGACTTGGCCGGGCAGTGGTGGCCTTTGATCCCAGCTCTTGGGAGGCAGAGGCAGGCGGATCTCTGTGAGTTCGAGGCCAGCCAGGCTGTGGTGGTGCACGCCTTTAATCCCAGCACTCGGGAGGCAGAGGCAGGCGGATCTCTGTGAGTTCGAGGCCAGCCTGGTCTACAAGAGCTAGTTCTAGGACAGGCTCCAAAAACACAGAGACCACCAATGGCAGGAACCGATCATTGCAGGTAAAAAAATTTTCTTTTATAAATAAAATGTCTGAACACGTTACCGTTCAAGAATTTAACAGTTTTTTTAATTGTACCATGTGGGAGATTTTACAAGAGTTGTCTATCACCCCACATCTATGGATCCTTCTGGGATTCGTAGTTTTCATTGGCACCAAATGGTTTGATAGTAGAAATATGATAAAGTCTTTACGAGACGAATCCAGGATTCTTAAGGCAGAGATTGAACACTTAAAAACAATTGAGAATGACAACAATCTTCTCAAGAATCAGTTTGAAGTTCTCCAGGCTGATGTTAAGGAGGAATTCATTACTATGGAAGAGGGAACAGCTGATTTGGATTGTAAGCTTCAGTCCCTTTCTGTAGGAAATCAAACATTAACTGAGAGAATCAAAACTGCTGAATGTGACAATTGGATTTTGTCTAAAACTTACGACAGATTGGCAGAAAGATTGTCAATACAGGAAGGCACGGTTTATGCCATAAATATTAACCTTCAGCAAGCGATGAAAGGAGACAGAGACAGAGACCCAAATTGGAGCACAGGACTGAAATCTCAAGGTCCAAATCAGGAGCAGAAGGAGAGAGAGCATGAGCATGGAACTCAGGACCGCGAGGGGTGCACCCACACACTGAGACAATGGGGATGTTCTATCGGGAACTCACCAAGGCCAGCTGGCCTGGGTCTGGAAAAGCCTGGGATAAAACCGGACTCTCTGAACATAGCGGACAATGAGGACTACTGAGAACTCAAGAACAATGGCAATGTGTTTCTGATCCTACTGCATGCACTGGCTTTGTGGGAGCCTAGGCAGTTTGGATGCTCAACTTACTAGACCTGGATGGAGGTGGGGGTTCCTTGGACTTCCCACAGGACAGGGAACCCTGATTGCTTTTCGGGCTGGGGGGAGACTTAATTGGGGGAGGGGGAGGGAAATGGGAGGCGGTGGCGGGGAAGAGACAGAAATCTTTAATAAATAAATAAATTTAAAAAAAAGATAAAGCGAAAAAAAAAGGAAAAAAATTATGTCCAAAGATGAGATGTTATCTCTAATGGACAAACTTCATACTTTAGAGGCTTAGGAACATAATTCTGGACAGGAGATTCAGACATTGCAGAAGGCAATGGTGAATAGAATTGAAAAGATTGAGGAATTTCTAAATTTTGATGAAGAAGAGCAAAGGGTAGAAAGGCAAATTTTAACTACATCTGTGGGTAAATCTCTCTGGGACAATTTCCACAAAGCTCTACCTATAGCTCTACCTGCCTTTCCAGTAATAACAACAGAGAAGGTGATTGGTTCCAGAAACCCTAGGGTCATCAAGGAAGATAATGGGAGCCTGTCCGTATGAATGACCTCAAGGAAATTAAACAGGCTGTCATGACTTTTGGGATGCAAGCCTCTTTTGTTAAAGAGATTCTAAGATCGTGGGCCATGACAAGCAGAGCAACCCCCTTGGACTGGCTCCAGCTGAGCTCTGCGGTACTTGAGAGTGGACTGCAATTGAAATGGAAATGCTTATTCAGGCAAGAGGCTAGACTCTTAGAACAGCAGGAAAAAGCGAAGGGAATTGACATTTCCTTAGATAAAATTCTAGGTGAAGGGCTCTTTTCCGACCCTCAGGAACAAGCTAATTTGGATGAAAACACACTCTCCATGTGTACTACAGCAGCCTTAAGGACTTGGGACAGGGTACAAGACCCAGGACAGAGAATGGAATCATTTGTCAGAGTTAAACAGGGTCAGAGAGAACCCTTTAGTGACTTTTTACAAAGATTAACTAAGGCTGTACAAATAGGGATATCTGACCCAGAAGCAAGATGTATGATGATTGAGTCTTTGGCTTATGAAAATGCAAATGTGGAATGCAAAAGGATTTTGGGGCCTTTAAAGCTCAGATCAGCACCCTTGGAAGAATAGGTCTTGCATACACTCAATGTTGATACATTTGATTATGGCACTGAAACATGGGTAGAAGAAGCAATTTCCAATGGTAAAAGGAGACACCAGAATACCAAATGTTTTAATTGTGGCAAAATGGGTCATATGAAAAGGAATTGTAGACAACGGATTTTCAGAAATAATAATAATAATAATAATGCATCTTTCAGAAATAATAATAATAATAATAATAATGCATCTTCTAGAAATAGAAGGACTCAGCCTTCAGGTTGATGTAGAAGATGTGGAAAAGGCAGACATTGGACGAATGAATGCAGGTCTACAAGAGATAGACAAGGCAACCTGATACAGACGGGAAACGTGAGGGGGGGGGCTCACAGGCCCCCATGGCAAACATGGTTCAATCATTTCCAGTTTCTGCAGAGAACGTGCCTCGTCAGGACAATTACGAAGCCCCATGCCTACTGTTACAAGCAATAATGATCAGAAAGATAAGTTACATGTGTTTTGGCAAACTTCTATAAATGATCAAAGACCTAAACTGAGAGTGTGTGTAAATGGCGTTTTTATTACTGGCCTGCTGGACACAGGTGCTGATGTAAGTATCATTACCCCCAGAATCTTGGCATCCGTATTAGCCTCTTCAGAATGTAAATGTTCAGCTCCTGGGAATTGGAACCCTATCTCGAGTAAGGCAGAACACGAGATGGGTTGAATGTATAGGGCCAGAGGGTCAAATAGGAAAATTAAGGCCATATGTAGCCAATATCGCAATGAATTTATGGGGTCGTGACCTATTACAACAATGGAATACTGAAATTAACATTCCTGCTACTTCTAGAGCCTATATTTCTGAGAATAATATTAAAAGATATTACAAACGGAGAAAACTGGCCATTCGGGCTGTACAAGAACAAGTAATTGATGTCCCTTCAGAGATACCAACAGCCTTGCCTCTAAATGGTTGACTGAGAAACCAACATGGAGAAAGCAATGGCCTTTAGCTGAGGAAAAGTTACAGGCTTTAGAACTGCTGGTACAAGAACAATTAGATGCTGGACATATAGAAGAATCTACCAGCCCTTGGAATTCTCCTGTATTTGTGGTTAAGAAAAAATCAGGTAAATGGAGAATGGTGACAGATCTCAGGGCCATCAACAAGGTTATTCAACCTATGGGCCCTCTGCAATCTGGAATTCCTTTTGCCCTCTTTATTACCAAAAGGATGGCCTCTCATAGTTATTGATTTAAAGGATTGTTTTTTCACTATACCTTTGCAAAAAGAGTTTGATAGCCATTTGGGCAAGAAAACTGCTCTTGCCTGGACTATTGCATAAACTGGACACAGAGAACCCGCAGAGAGAGGACTACTGAACTTGCCTAAAAGTGAGACGATCTTTCGGAGTTCCTGATTCATGAAAGAGTCTGCAAGACATTCTTCAGGGCAAGCATATAGTGACTGCCTTGGCAATTTCCTGCTTCATGGAAATGTCTGCTGGAAACTATGGGCCTGTAGGCCGAAGATGGATGCCCCAACAGTACAGAGGAACATTGGATGACCGTCCAGGCAGCGAGATGTCTCTGTCATTTCTAGAGTTTGAAAGTTGCTTTTTTCTTGTTTGCTTAGGTAATATTGTATCTTTCTGGAGTCTTTGATGGAGTTAAGAAAGTTAGTTATAGTTATAGTTTTCCTTAATTATGATAAAGATTATTGTAATTTTTACTTGATAACCGTTTTGTTATATGTAATTTTGCTATGTTAAAGTTAAAGCCTTCCTTTTTTTGTTTAAACAGAAAAAGGGGAAGTGATGTGGGAGTTTCATATATCAATCTGTTGATTTCATTGGTTAAGCAACAAAGAAACTGCTTGGCCCTGATAGGTTAAAACATAGGTGGGAGGAGTAAACAGAACAGAATGCTGGGAGGAAGAGGAAGTGAACTCAGACTCGACAGCTCTGCTCTCTGGAGCAGGGACACCATGCTCCCATCTCCTGGGCACACGCGATGAAGCTCCAACCCAGGATGGACGTAGGCTAGAATCTTCCCGGTAAGCGCACCTAGTGGTGCTACACAGATGATTAGAAATGGGCTAATTCAGGTGCAAGAGTTAGCTGAGAAGAGGCTAGATAGAAATGGGCCAAGTAGTGTTTGAATAAATACAGTTTGTGTGTTGTTATTTCGGGCATAAGCTTGCAGGCGGCCGGGGTGCTGGAGATGCAGCCCCGCCGCTCCTATTACTACACTGTTTTGTTTTTGTTTGTTTTTGAGACATGTTCTCATGCAGTCCAGACTAGCCCCCCTCACAATATTCTTCTGCTTTGACCTCTCTGCCATGCCTGGCAATGGTGTGTTTTTTATATATTCTGTCTTACAGTGAACATTAATTCTTCATCATTTAAAAGGGCAAGGGACAGAGGGACAGGCAATGTCCTAGCAGACACACCTACATGCTCTGTGCGTCAATGTGCCAAATAAATAGAAAATGAAACTAAACCCAAAAGAACAAAGTCAGTAGAACCCTTCATGTGTCCTTTGAAGACCTTTAACACTCACTTTTTGAGGAGGCAGGAAAGACCCAAGTATGGACAGTATGGGGCAACTGGTACGTGACTGGGAGCTATATACCTGAACAGACATGAAGGTCTAGACAATTTGTGGCTGGTTGATATAAGGGATGTCCCAAACTTTGCTAACAGAATGAATTATCAGGGATAGAGAAAGAGCTTGTTGGATAATTGCACACACTGCTCTTGGAAGATGAGTTCAGTTCCAACACCCACCTCAAATGGCTCACAACTACCTGTGAACCTCTGACTCAAGTTCCAGGGCTTTAGATGTTTCTTCCGGTCCCCAAAGGCATCTGCACTCATGTGCATGCACCTGACACACCCACACCATATTAAAAATAGTAGCTCTTCAGCAACAACACGAATTAAGTCCTCACACCATGAACAAATGTGGAAGAACTGTTTACTCTCACCTTCCGATTTCAATGGCATTTACAGTCAAGCAAAGGGATCCTCCACCCTAAGTGGGGAAACAGCTCATGGAAACATAGATTTCATTTATGGCGTCTTTAACACATTTTGTCTGGGCTGAGGCCGTGGCTCAGTGCAAGACCAAACTCCTTACTTCTGGTCACAAACATTGTGTCAGGATCTTTTAATTTCCATAACATTTAACAATGTTAAGTTGAATGCTGAGTTAAGGGTTCTAGAGTTAATGAAGACACACTTTAGTTAACTCATCTCTTGAGCTACAACATGGGATGTATGTGTCAACTTTTCCACTGCATATCAAGATAAACACCAAGAGGAAAGGAAACATGGAGTCAGAAGAGCTTAAATTAGGTCAAATAGGCACACAATGTGCACAGCCTTAAGACAAATGCAAGTTCCTGTCACACACGGATGTTCCAGAAGCCAACATCCAGAGCAAGCAGAGCACGAGATGTGTTCATGACAAACATGAAATCCACCGTTCCCTTTGTGAAGTCCAGTGAGAGCAGTGCCATTTCCAATGGTGCTTCAGGATGACAGCATGAGCTGTGCTTGCAGTATTATTATATTTATTTTACTGATGAAGAAACAAAGCCCTAAAAAGGCCTGGCCCTCAAAAAAAAAGCCATCTGTAAATTTAGCTGGAAGACGGTATTAGACTTCATGGACTCTGTTCTTGCTTCTTTTTACCTACCGCGTGTGCACACCTTGGGGATGGTATCACCTGAGGTGCTGTGGTTCTGAAATCCTTGGAGAACAGCACCACACACTGTTTTTCTGTCTGGAAAGAAAGGCTGGGTTGTCTAATTAGATTCCCTACAAGTCACTGACCGCGCTGTTGGAGGACTGTGACTGTCACCAGCCTCTCCATCACTAGCATGGTGCCACTGGGAACTGCACTATTGGGTTTAGTTGTGGCCTCCTGCATACAGCAAAGTCATTTGCAATAAACTGAAGATATTACTGCACACAAGTGAGAAAGCAACATGCAAACGTGAAATCTTTAAAACTCTAAATAAGATTAAGAATGTTAAATCTCAATATTATATGGACTTATGAAACATGATAACCATATACCTTAAAGTCCCTTAATAATAAGATGCCACAGTGGAGAACAATGAAGGGTGTCCTGAGATTCTCCATATCATTCTTGCAATGTCCCCTGAAGTTATAAATACTTCAGAATTAAAACTTAAAATATTTGCATAACTATTACTGTAATTAAGAGTGAGACACACTCTGTTTAAGACATCTGTCATCTCATTGAGAAGATTAGCTTGGGTATAAAATCTTCAAGGGAGCCAGGAAAACAAGTCTGGAACACAGCCAAGTGTCCTTCCAGACAGTCCAGGTGTTCACAGGACAGAACAAGGATGAAGGTGGAGCCTGTGGAAGCAAAGTTTGGAACTGTCCTCTACTCTCGGGTGTCACTCTGAGAGAAAGCTCAATGACAGCAGCAAACATGGGACAGAACTTCCCTTTCCGCCGTCTGTCTACAGCCACACAGATCTCACACAACAAATCCTCCCTTCTGCTGTCGTTAACTACACCAGGAGTGTGCACTACAAGAGGGTTCGATTCCACCCTGGGCGCAGAAGGGAATGCGGTCAGACAGGCTTACTGACCCTCTCATTAGACGTATTTCAGGTGCAAATGTAATCAAAGCCACCTTGGTTTTAAATGCAAGTATTAATCCACTTATTGTACCACCGACCATGCATGGATTTAATCCTCAATTAAAGACATTCTAACTGCCAAGCAGTGGTGGTGCACGCCTTTAATCCCAGCACTCAGGAGGGAAAGGCAGGCGGATCTCTGTAAATTCGAGGGTAGCCTGATATACAGAGTGAGTTCCAGGACAGGCATCAACGCTACAGAGAAACCCTGTCTCGAAAAACCGAAAAGAGAAAAAAAAGACATTCTAATTACTCCAAGACTGCATAATATGCGTAACGGATTCGGGTTCAGACAGACATCTCAGATTATGTGCTTAGCGCCACTGCTGTGGTCTGAGGTGCCGAGCCAACTGTGACGTTATACACAGATGGGACACCTGGGAAGAAACCAGGGTGAGATCGGGTTGTGAGGATAGGTCCCTCACAATGGGATGAGCACACACATTAAAAAGGCCTGAGGGCTGGCTCTCCCATCTGAGTTCAGGGTGGGAAGGCAGCTGTCTACACAGCAGAAAACCCACCAGCACGCAGGAACGAAGCAGAAGTGTACATACTGAAGGTTCCTAGCCTTTCTCCTTTCCCTGGTGCTGGCTTCCAAAATGCCAACAGATATCATGTTTTTTTAAGCAGAGTCTGAATAATTTTCCAGGAAATCCTTCTTTAATGAAGACACAAGTCAACAAGAGTGTAACTCAACAAGACAACCTCACTCCGAACTCACGGAACCAGTTTCTGCCCCAAGCTAAGGCTTTTTGCTAGAAGGAAGGCTGATGCTAAAAGACGGTCCCAGCTGACCCTGGCTCCTCACCCAGGGCTCCTGTAGAATAACCTCACTGGCCTAACAACTCCAAGGGCTTATTTTATCCCACACTTCCAGGCAATAGTCCATCACTGGGGGAAGTCAGGCAGGAGCAGGAACTCAAGGCAGACAACTGAAGCAAAAGCCATGGAGGAATGCTCTCTGCGGGTCTATTCAACCTGCCTTCTTACACCATCCGAGGACACAGGCCCAGGTGGCACTGCGTCCAGTGGGTAGAGCCCTCCCACATCCATCTTCAATCAAGAAAATGCCCCAAAGGCCTTAACTCTGTGTGCTGAGTGCCACATGGTGAGGGCATTTCTCAGCTGAGGTTCCTCACCTCACAGGACAGTACCTTTGTCAAACTGAAAAAACAACCAACTACAACAGTTCTTAAGGTGCTTATGGTATAACACAAACGCGTGCGCACGCATGTACACACACACACATATGCACGCACGCACCATTCATGAGGCTAAGAAACACAAGAATGGTTTGGAAAAATAAAAAATGTTTTGATTGCAGAAATTATGAGCATTTTTCATCAAGGAAGTGTGACTTAACCTTAAACTGAGTAAGGACTGTCCTTCTGGGAGGAACACAATGAGAAGAGAAACAAAAGCACGGTCAACTCTGCAGCCTGCAACAGCTCATTCTGATCAAAAGAAAGAAAAGGAACAAGGAAAGGAGACGAGTACACACGAGACGTCAGATCATAGACTGGCCTTGCGCATCATGCCGCGGTTTAAGGATTTGTATAGAGGATGCGGGGTGATGGCAGGGTGGCAGTGGAGGGGCCGGTGGCCCCGTAGGGCAGCTTCCAGCAGAACTGTTCTTTTAGACACCGCAGGCAACAGTGACTGCAGTGGAGAAGGGCTGCGGCTGAGGCCCAGGTGCCTGCAGCCGGGCTGCCCCTACTGCATTTCAGCAGCGAGTTTACCAAGCTGCCATCCTCTCCCTAGGTCTGCTCCTGACGCCTCTGTAAATACCTGTGGATTTGTTTGATGCTCTCCTCCGAATCTCTGTCACCATTAGTCGCGAGACTTGCGTTGTGAACTGCAGAAGGTCAGAAAATTTTTCTGTCATAGTATTTGGTGGAGCGTTTCCAAAAACCTGTAAATGAGAGAAGCATTTAGTGAGGTCCTGTCCCTTTGCCTGAAGTAAGAAGCATTTACCGAAAGAGCATACCTGGCCATGAGTTCTCATGCGTATGGATGGGTTGAGTGTATGATTAACTAAACAAGCTGACATCACCACTATGAGACTTCAGGAAACATAACCATTCCCTGTGGAAGCCTAAACTGAAAACTCATGAAAGGGGGCAGTTTGCTGAGGGAAGACAGGTGCTCTATGGGAAGACACAGACACAGACCTACACTGAGCAGAGAATTCCTTCATTTTATTTGATATTTCAAAATAAATTCTAACCACAATCATTTTTAATATAAGGCTATTTGAAAAGATAAAGAAAAAAATAGAAGGCTCATAAATAAACTGTCTTTGATAAAATTTTAGGACAAATGAACTTTATAATAATAATTCTTAAAAACTGGTGTAGACTCAGAAGAGAAGGGATGAAACAGGATGGACCGCCATAAGAGAAGAAGTAGTATTTTAGTAGCCATATGGATAGGCTGAATTTTTTAAAATGTTCTTTACAGCTGAAAGGGAATCCTGTCCTGTAAGCTGTAAACACTACACTTCCCATTTACCATGTGCTATCTGCATTATTACTATTCAAACGGCTGCTATAAAGCCAGCAAACATAATCTGCCCACATTCTTTCCCAAACGAACATTGCACTAGGCATTTGCAGGGAAGTTTCCTAAGTTGGTGTTTATATGCACACTGTCCTATAAGCAAGTACTACCTAGAGACTGGTAAAGGAAGACTGGGTACACACAACTGTACCCCAGCTGAGGAGCTGGGATGAGTGCCCAGAGCCAAAGCCAGTCTGAACCACAGTGTCTGCTGTCTCAAAAACAAAAGCAAAACAAACACCAACCAGCAAATAAAACGCTAGGGCAACACAAACTGCAAACTCAACACCCAAAAAAAAACTCAATGAGTCAAAAGATAAAGCCTAGTGAACCACCCTCCACCAATTCCATCATTCAGTCTCCCTAAGACCTATATGCATCACAGATGGAAGCTGTATGCAGTGGACGCCTTGCTATCTGTCAGCATGTACAAAGTGGACCTCTCAGCATCTGCCATGCATTCTTGCTATATGTATGTAGACTTCCCAGTCTTTGTTATGTATGTATGCTATTTACAATTGGTCTCACCATCTGCCATACATGTATGCTGTGTGCACGTAGACTTCTCAGTATCTGTCATACACATACAATGTGGCTTTCTCACCATCTGCCATACATGTATGCTGTGTGCATGTGGACTTCTCAGTATCTGTCTATCATACATAAATGTTGCATGAATGCATGTATGTAGACTTTTCAGTGCCTGTCATACATGTACTCATGTGGACTTCTCAGCCCACATTCCTGTCATATGATGTGGGATTCCCCTCTGTATGCTGTGACTATGTTTTATTACTATTGGTTATTAAATAAACTGCTTTGGCCTGTGGCAGAGCAGAATGTAGCCAGGCTGGAAGAGCTAGAGAGAGACAGTTCACGGAGTCAAGAAGATGCCATATAACTGCCCAAGCAGCAAGAGGTAACAAGCCATGAAGCTCGTGGTAGAACAAGAGTTAGTTAATAAGAATCCTGAGCTAGGGCTGGAGAGATGGCTCAGTGGTTAAGAGCATTGGCTGCTCTTCCAAAGGTCCTGAGTTCAATTCCCAGCAACCACATGGTGGCTCACAACCATCTGTAATGAGGTCTGGTGCCCTCTTCTGGCCTGCAGACATATACACAGACAGAATATTGTATACATAATAAATAAATAAAAAAGAATCCTGAGCTAGTGGGTCAGACAGTGTTGTGTGATTATTCAGGTCTGGGCAGCTGGGGAATGAGTGAGCAGTCTCCGTTTACAGTCATACGTGTATGCTGTGTGCACCTGGACTTCTCAGTACAATAATAAGACTTTATTTCACAGAGTCTAGAAAAATATACAGAAACCCCCACAATATCATTTTAATATAGGATGTTTCCTACATCCTTATAAAGATACTGTTTCAAATTAAGTGGTAACTAACAACAAACCATTCTGCAAAGGTTGCTCTGGTCAAGAAGTAATCTGTTCTGTCAATTTCACAGGAGGAATTTTTATGCTTTCAAAGAACAAATTGTTTTTAAAGAATTCCTCAATTGTTTCCTACTACACTTTTTTAAACTTAAAAAATTAATTTATTCACATATAACCGCTTTGTTTACATTTCTGTTCATGCATTGTGTGCATAAACAGGTTTGCCTGGGGCCCATGTGGTCAGAAGATGGTCCCAGATGACCTTGAACAGGAATTAGTCTGTGGTTTGCTGCCAGGTGGGACTGAGAACTGAACCTGTGACCTCTGCAAGAGCAGCCAGCACTCTGTACCAGCCCCCCCCCCCCATTATGGCTCTCTGATAAATGTGTACTTTCAGTTAAATCTTTCGTCTGTTAAATAAGACCCATAGTTCTGTTTTTTGTTTGTTTGTTTTGTTTTTGGTGATACGTGGGTCTGAATACAGGGCTTCAATAAGGTAAGTGGCAAGTAACTTTTAGTAGCTGGGCTATATATCACCAAGACCAATATTCCATAACAAACTCAAGAAAAGATAGAAATTCAGGTACCGACTAATGATTTTTGACCTCTACTCAGGGATAAACATGTAATTTTAAAATGAAGGTGTCTATAAATATTCCTGAGACACAGATTACATTGATGCATACTATATTCTGCTTGTAAGAATTAAGTGTTTCATTTATCTGAGCGGAAGAAAGTTTCTAAGTAAACAGCCACTTCTTCCAGTGTAAGTCTTCATATAAGGCACAGAAAACATTCTGAAAATACATCCAACTTATACAAACTTGAATTTTATTGCTTCATTTCTATCACAAAATCTTTTCAAAAGATGAAAGGAGTATGTTCTGAAATGAACAAGCATGGCTTCTACATAAATGATATTAGCATAATGAAACAGCACTGCTCTTCATTCATTCATTCATTCATTCATTCATTCACAAAAACTTGCCGAATTCCTACTGCGTGCCCAGCAGTGGTCTAAGAGCTGGGAACTCACAGGTAAATGAAGACTAAATTCTAGTGTCCACCAAGTTCATATTCTAATTCTGATGACAAATGCTAAAAAAATTAGCTTAAAATTCTAATGACTCAGTTCACTCCCTACTAACACACACACAGACACACACACACAAACACACACACACAATTACACTCACACACGTACATATACACACACAAGAATAACACAGACTATAAATTTTAAAATGTATAGTTTTATGATTTATATCTATAATCCCATAGCCTCAGAACTCCAGAGAGCTCCTGTTTCAGAAAGCAAAACAGTGACTATTAAAATTAGGGGTTCAGCTTAGTGATAGGGAATGCAGTTAGAATATGAGTCCCTGGGTTCTATCTCCAGCATTAAAAATAAATAGAAATAAAAATATTGAAATTAAAATTAAGAAGCTAGAGAGATGGTTCAATGAGGTGAGAGCACTTGCTGTACCTACAGAGGACCCAAGTTCTATTCCTAGCACCCATGACAGGACGCTCACTGTCACCTACAACTCCAGCACGGGGGGAGCGGGGGTGTCATGCATATATACACATAATTAAAAAGAATAGCAGGCATGTTAGCACACACCATTAATCCCAATGCTTGGGAGACAGAGGCAAATGATGCTTTGAGTTTGAGGTGAATCTGGTCTGCACAGTGAGTTGCAGGACAGCCAGGGCTACGTGGTGAGAGCCTGTTTTAGACAAACAAAAAAAATCTTGAAAATGAAGATAGCTATGTGCTATGAGGAATAGAGTGTCTAGTGTGGAGGAAGACTTCTACAAGCCGACCTGAGGAGGTGACACAGACCCTAAGGACGACACTGTATGATGCTACAGAGAGGGCAGAGCTGTGCAAATGACATCATGGTGAAGAGGGTGAAGAGGCCTGGCAGCCTGGACCAAGGCAAGAAGGAGGAGCACAGCAACTGAGATCTCAGTCTGGGAAAACAGAACAGATAAGGGCGCGCAGAAGAAAGCCTGCTCTTTGGGTTTTTTGTTTTGTTTTGTTTTTTGTGTTTTTTTGTTGTTTTTTGTTTGTTTGTTTGTTTTTGTTTTTCAAGACAGGTTTCTCTGTAGCTTTGGAGCCTGACCTGGAACTAGCTCTTGTAGACCAGACTGGTCTCAAACTCACAGAGATCTGCCTGCCTCTGCCTCCGGAGTGCTGGGATTAAAGGCGTGCGCCACCATTGCCTGGCGAAAGCATGCTCTCTGTAAATGACAGCAATGCTCCATCTATAAACACTAGGTATGCTTCCCCAGGTACAGCTCCACCATGTAAATGTCTTTTAAAGAGAGCATGGAGTTTCAAGGCAGGAGATTGAGGTCTTCTCTGTCTCCCTGTCTATCTGCCGGTCTGTCTATCTCTCTCTCCCCCCTTTCTCCTTCCCTCCCTCCCTCCCTACTGTGGAGTAATCCTTTTCTACACTGTGAAGCTGTGTTGCTCTCATTGTTACTAAAAAGCTGATTGGCAGATGGCTAGGCAGGATTATTGGGGAGAAGGGCAGAGTGAGGGAGTCAGGAGACCCTCAAGCCAGACCCTCAAGAAACAACATGGGAAGTTTATAGATGAGGCAAATGAGACTTGGGGCAGCATACAGATGAATAGAAATGGGCTGATTTAAATTGTAAGAGCTGGCTGGAGACAAGCATTAACAATTAATAATAAGTCTCCGTGTAGTTATTTGGGAAGCAGCTGGTGGGACAGAAAAGTTCACCTAGAATTCCCCTCCTATCAAGAGAGAGACTTAGCACATTCAGCTCAGGAAAGAATGGTTGTATGATAAACTTGTGACATTAGTGACCCTGACTGGGAGTAGGACAATAACTCTAAGGAACAAAAGCACCTTGAAACACATTCAATAATTAACTAGACTTAGAAGCAAAGATTTACACTATTTCTAGCACTGTTCAAATGTTTAAGATGTCATTAACGTCCCAATAAACTTTTACAGAGCAGGTGCTGGTAGCATCCCCTTTACAGTTAAGAGAATTAAGGGTCAGTGAAGCTAACCTATGCCAAGATAAGAGCTGAATATGGGGTCAGTCTGATCCCCAGAGGCATCCAGGATATTTTCTCTACTAATCTTTGTCAGAGCAGCTTCCTGTAATGCTGCATACTGTTGTCCTTCGAGAGGTTACTGACTATGTCACTGAAAAAGGTACAGAGCCATGTGGCTAACATAGATAAGAATAATGGGTTAATATAAGTTCTAAGAGTTAATAAGAAGCCTGAGCTAATGAGCCAATCAGTTTATGATTAATGTAAAGCTCTTTGTGATTTCTTTGGGGCTAAACAGCTGTGGGACCTGATGGGAGGACAGAAACTCAGACAAGAGGTGACTTAGTATCCCAAGGGTTATTTTTATGAGTTAATCATCTTCTAATGTTAGCAGTGTTGTGAATCAAAGCCAGGCTCTCACACTGGTGAGGGGGATGCTAGTCCCTGAGCCCTCTTAAAAGGCTAATTTTTAATATCTACCTAATAAATACTGAAAAATTCCCTAGCACTTGAACTAAACACTTTTGGCCTATTCAGAGAAAAGAAACTAATGGTGCTATTTAACAGTGTTTATAAAGTAGGAGCCCAGCCTGTTATTATTATTATTGAATGATATCATTAAATAAAAACAGGTATGACTAATAAAAGAAATTAGGACATACACAAGATCTTGTTTCTTAAATATGTCACCATCTAAAATTGTTAAATACTGACCCCCATTAGTTCTTAAATGAGTTGCTATGGATATAAAATGCAACAAAAAAGACCATCTGTTTGAATTTTGGTCTTTCTCTTACCTGGATCTAAACGTGTGTGGCCCTGTCTAATGCCAACAATTTTAAAGCAAAGGTCACTTGAGGGATTTAGATACCGACTTCAACTTGAATACTTCTCAAATATAAACTGAAAATAATTTCAAAAGCAAGTGGAATTTCTTAAGGATCAAGTTCATAAATATTAATTTCAAAATAAGAGGAAAATATACTATGATAATTAATAGTGCCATCTTATGGAATTTCAGAAAATGAAAACCTATTCATTTTGCAAAACTTAATCCCCAGTGTTTCCTCTGTGAGATTTTGTTCTTGGACATAAAGATTATTTTTTACATTGCCAAGTAAGTTTATTCCCGTTCTCAGACTTTCTGTGATCTTGAGGTCTGAGACAGGACAGCAGCAGCTGCCCTGCAGGACTGTGATGGAGCTCAAGGGCGGCATTTCAAGACTGCACTCAGCACAGGCCAACACAACCCATGGCTCCCGAAGTCTTGTTGGCCATAATGCCATACTGAGCCATTTATTCACCAACAATACTTCCTGTTAGTGGAGAACACTCATGCACATGGACAAACATTAAACAACTCTCAATTTGTAGATTTGATGGAAATGGTAATTTTTGCTTGTTAGCATTCACACAATGAGTATAATTTGTACATATTTTAACTGGTCATAATGGTATAGAAATAACATCCAATCTTTTCACTACTTGGGAATTTCCTAGGAAGGTAAGCATAACTCCTCTGTGGTAGAGCACTTGCCCAAGCATGTAAGGAGCCTGCCCTTCCAAATCCACAGCCAGGGTGGGTATGTAGGCCAGTAGAGCCCACACGGGAAGTTTTACAACTACATAGGCACACATACATGGGGTTGTTGTGGAATATTCCTTTACACTATGTAAAGCTATGTCATGGTGATTGTTTTGATAAAGATGTGAATAGTCAATAGCTAGGCAGGATTTAGAGTCAGAGAGAATGCTGGGAAGAAGGTAGAGCTGCTACTCGGAGGAAGCATAACATGTAGGTAATGAGCCATGAGCCACATCACAGCAAGTAAATTAATGGAAATGGTTTGAGGTATAACAGCTAGTTAGAAACAAGCCTAAGCTATTGGCCGAGCTTTCACCATTAATAAGAAGTCTCTGTGTGGTTATTTAGGAGCTGGCAGGCAGGATAGAGGAGGATGCGCAACAGAGGTGGGTGGGTGGGTACTGAACCAAGGACGAGGATATATATAGCTCAGTGCAGAGCCCACAGTGGATTTATGTTCTACCAACACACATACGAAAGAGGGGCGGGGGGGAGAGAGAGGGAGGGAAGAGAGAGAGAGAGAGAGAGAGAGAGAGAGAGAGAGAGAGAGAGAGAGAGAGAAGGAGGGAGGGAGGGAATACTAAACTTCTGAAGGTCGAACTATTCATTATAAAGAAGGGACTGTATGTACTAGCATTTCTAATCAGCTAATTAAAAGCTTTCAATGTAAAAAATTTAATAGCTAGTTAATGGTAGGTACTTCTTTACAATAACACAGACATAAGAAAATTAACCCAAAAAGTATAAATAGAAAATAATCTGTCTTGGATCCACTTTGAAAACAAGCAAGCAAGCAAGCACAAAATGCAAATACTTTTAAGACTCATGGACTAAGATTCAATTCAGTGACTACAGAAGCTGAACCACTGAAGTGTGTCAGTGTGTGTACATGTGTGTATTTGTATGTGTTTGTATGTGTGTGTGCTTATATGTCTCTCTGTGTGTCTGTATGTGTGTTTCAGTGTGTCTATATATGTGTGTGCCTCTGTATATGTCAGTGTATGTCTGTATGTATCTGTGTGTGTATGTGTGTGTGTGTGTTGGGGGGGGGGGGGAGATGACACAGACATATGCCAGGTAGCACTTAAGAGTTCACACTGAGAGCTGAGTGTGAACTGGACAGGTAGCTCAGGGTAGACCACTAGAAGGCTCTGAGTTCCAACCCAAGGAACTGCACTAAAAGCTGAGAGCCATTCTTGCAGCTGTTTTAGACATTGTTGCTCCCTGGAAATGTTCATAGTCTGAAAGAATCATGTTGAGCTAACCATAGCCACGATTTTCTTTTTAAGCCAACTATGAAGCAGGAAAACAGCAAGCACACTCTACAACTGGTTCCAATATAACCAACGACTTTCTGAACAGGGCTTGATTCATAGCCAATTGCAGTCCCATTTTAAAAATGGCTGTTTTCACCACTGTCCTGTCTCTCCTTGTGTTCATGCTACCGTCTCCTCCTGCACGGTTCTTGCTCCTTCCTCTTCACACTGCTATCCTGAAAAGGTCAGCTCTCCTCAGTTCCCTATTCAGTTCACTTTAGACCCACAAAGGACCCTTCCGCCAATGAGAGCAGGAATCTAAGGTCACCTAGCAAGACCTTAGCCAACACTAGCAGACCCTATTCACCCAGCAAAATCTGTCTCCCAGATGAGCTCAGCAGCCTTCTCCTGCCCAGTGCTTACTCACCCTCCCATAATTCCACACTATGCTCTCTCCTCCTTTGATCTAATTGTACACTATCTTTGAAAATTTACAAATTTCTCCCTTCATGAGTTTTTTTTTTCTTTTTTTATGAGCAAGATTGAGTCTTTGTAATCTTCAAAACCAGCAAACTTCAGTAAACGTACCAAACTAACTATCCCTATGTGCTGGCTGATTTTTGCCTGCTTGATACAAACTATGGTCATCTAGAAACAGGAACCCTCAACTGAGGAGCTGTCTCCATCGGAGTGGTTGCTGAACAAGTCTGATATGGGAGGGCCCAGCCCACCGTGTGTGCCCAGCCCACCGTGTGTGGTGCCACCGCTGTGCAGGTGGGCTTGGATTGCATAAGAAAGCAGTCTGAGCAAGCCAGTAAGCGCCACACTATGGTTCCTCTCTCTGTTCCTGTGTGAGTTTCTACAGATTTCCTCAATGACTGACTTGTGATCTAGACATAGAAATCAAATAAATCCTTTCCTTTTGCTTCTCTAGCAAGACTCAGCAAGCCCTTGCCAGACTGTCAGCACCTCTGCTGTCCAGACTCTTTGATTCTTCCTTACAAAAACTCCCTAACATTGCACATCTTGTTACAGCAACACCAGATTAAAAGAATGTCTACCAATTTCTTTTGTTATATTTCTTTCAAATTTATCAAAGCCTAGTGTGTTTTTTCCATGCCCTACTCAACTCCTCAACTCACCGCCTCACGGCTCCACCAGGCACTATTAGATTAGGTCACCCTAGTTAGCCTCCGAGCACACTTGGAGAGTGATGTGGGAGTGATTTCTTTCTAATCTGTTGCTTTCCTTGGTTAATTAATAAAAAAACTGCCTTGGCCCATTTCATAGGCTAACCCTTAGGTGGGTGGAGTAAACAGAACAAAATGCTGGGAAAAGAAAGCTGAGTCAGACAGTTGCCATGATTCTCCCACCAGACATAGACACAGGTTAAGATCTTCCCTGGTAAGCCACCTCGTGGGCGACACAAATTATTAAAAATGGGGTAGATCAATATGTAAGAGCTAGCCAATAAGAGGCTGGAACTAATGGGCCAGGCAGTGTTTAAAACAATACAGTTTCCGTGTAATTATTTCGGGTAAAGCTAGTCAGGTGGCGGGACGCAGCCCGCCGTTCATATTACAACAGAGTGGCACCCAACGTGGTAACTAAATCCACTTAAAAACCTGAGAGGAGAGCTGTCTGGTTAGGTCAGTCTCTGGGCACAATGTGAGGGCTGTCTGGTTAGGTCAGTCTCTGGGCACAATGTGAGGGCTGTCTGGTTAGGTTAGTCTCTGGGCACAATGTGAGGGCTGTCTGGTTAGGTTAGTCTCTGGGCACAATGTGAGGGCTGTCTAGTTAGGTTAGTCTCTGGGCACAATGTGAGGGCTGTCTGGTTAGGTTAGTCTCTGGGCACAATGTGAGGGCTGTCTGGTTAGGTTAGTCTCTGGGCACAATGTGAGGGCTGTCTGGTTAGGTTAGTCTCTGGGCACAATGTGAGGGCTGTCTAGTTAGGTTAGTCTCTGGGCACAATGTGAGGGCTGTCTAGTTAGGTTAGTCTCTGGGCACAATGTGAGGGCTGTCTGGTTAGGTTAGTCTCTGGGCACAACGTGAGGGCTGTCTGGTTAGGTTAGTCTCTGGGCACACTGTGAGAGCTGTCTGGTTAGGTTAGTCTCTGGGCACAATGTGAGGGCTGTCTGGTTAGGTTAGTCTCTGGGCACAATGTGAGGGCTGTCTAGTTAGGTTAGTCTCTGGGCACAATGTGAGTGCTGTCTGGTTAGGTTAGTCTCTGGGCACAATGTGAGTGCTGTCTGGTTAGGTTAGTCTCTGGGCACAATGTGAGGGCTGTCTGGGTAGTCTTGGGGCACACCTGTGAGGGCTGTCTGGTTAGGTTAGTCTCTGGGCACAATGTGAGGGCTGTCTGGTTAGGTCAGTCTCTGGGCACAATGTGAGGGCTGTCTGGTTAGGTCAGTCTCTGGGCACAATGTGAGGGCTGTCTGGTTAGGTCAGTCTCTGGGCACAATGTGAGGGCTGTCTGGTTAGGTTAGTCTCTGGGCACAATGTGATGGCTGTCTCGTTAGGTTAGTCTCTGGGGACACCGTGGGGACTGTCTGGTTAGGAGAGCCCAGGGGCACACTGTGAGGGCTGTCTAGATAGGCTAACCCCTGGGCACACTGTGAGGGCTGTCTGGTTAGGTTAGTTTCTGGGCACACTGTGAGGGCTGTCTAGATAGGCTAACCCCTGGGCACACTGTGAGGGCTCTCTGGGTAGGCTAACCCCTGGGCACACTGTGAGAGCTGTCTGGTTAGGTTAGTCTCTGGGCACACTGTGAGGGCTGTCTGGTTAGCTTAGTCTCTGGGGACACTGTGGGGACTGTCTGGTTAGGAGAGCCCAGGGGCACACTGTGAGGGCTGTCTAGATAGGCTAACCCCTGGGCACACTGTGAGGGCTGTCTGGTTAGGTTAGTCTCTGGGCACACTGTGAGGGCTGTCTTGGTAGGCTAACCTCTGTGCACACTGTGAGGGCTCTCTGGGTAGGCTAACCTCTGGGCATGTCTGAGAGGGATTATCTAGTTTATATTAACTGAGGTAGAAGACTCACTTTAACTGAGAGGCACATGGAAAAGTGATCTGAACATTGAGTATTCATTACCCTCTGCTTCCTGCCTGCGGATACCATGTGACCCGCTGCCCCTATCTGCCACCATGTCTTCCTCACCATGACAGCCTGTGACTTCAGATTGTGATCCAAAGTGAACCCTAAGTTACACTGATCACGAATGTCACCACAGTAATAAGAAAAGCAACTAGAGGTGGATAATCTTACTCTCATTTTACAGCCCAGAAAAGGAAGATGATTGCCCCTCTGCAGTCAAAGAAACAACTGAAGCTGGCACAGTGTAGACGAGGACAGGGAGTGGGATGGAAAACTGAGAGTGGAAGTCTGGGTACGGAATAGGAACTATTCCTCATCTCACAGCGTGGCTTTAAGAGCACACCAGCAGTCCTGCTGACAAAGACCCCTGCCTTCTGAGAGAGCAGCATTCAGGAAATAATCCCTAGAGGGATTGTTAGGAATTTTCCTAACATGAGCTCTCTGCCGACGCAAAAATCCCAATCAAGCCAAATCACAACAAGCCAAATTAAAAATATCCAGGTTTAATGGGATTCCTGCACTCTCGGGTGGTTCTGAGGGGGAATCAGGAAGCAGTGGGCTGTCTTGAGCCTCCTCCGGGGAGGGGTCAAGGCTTAGTGGGCATAGGAAAGGAGCACAGGTCTCTGGTCTTTGGAGGCCAAAGGTATGACATCTCAACTACACAAGCTAGGTAACTCAGCCACATCCTCGGACCACAAGGTCCTGCTTCTCTACGTTCGTAATTTCCAAGGTATTTTCAGTGTCTCATCCTTAAATATCAGCACGATTAGGAGAAAGGAACAATTTCCAGAAGATATGTTCCAGAGAAAATGATACAGAAATGGAGAAAGATTAGTGAGTCAGAAACTCAGGAGGGAGAAGAGGACATGAGATAAAAGTGGGAGAGAGCGAGAGAGCAAGAAGAGCTGGAGTAGAGGGGATGGAAGGAGAGATAGGGGACATGTGTTAGAGGGATGGGGCAGAGGGAAGAAGGAATGAGAGAGAGGGAGCAAAAAGGGAGGGGAGCCAGAAACAGGGTAGAGAGACAAGGGAGAAAAAGGAGTCAGAAGGGGATGGGAAGAGAAAGAGAAAGAGGGGGGTGAGGATGGAGGAAAAAGAAACGATTATGACATTAGGGAATAAGTCTGAACTATCGAGGAACAAAAGGGATGTACCCCAAGATTCACCTTTGCGTTACAGCAACCCTTCAACCAGTGGCCAGTGGCTGAGAACAGTTAGGCACAACTACACAAAGATAGAGAGAGTTAGGTGTGTGAAGCAGCAGGATTGCCTACGCTGTGGTTGGGAGGAGCAGGAAGAGAATTCTCCTTTCTTAGGAGGAAGTCCATTAGAAAGGGGAATGGGGAAGAGCAGGGAAAGCTCGGATTTAAGAACTTCAGGGGCAGCTACATCTGGTGGACAGCAGCAGGATCTCCAAGACTGCCGAGCCGCTAGATGTCTCAGGCTACACACTGCAACCCTTGATCAACACCAAAATGTCATGTTATAAAGCTCCAACAACATCGCTACATGCGAGAATAGAAATACATGAAAGGACCAAGTCTCCTTTGTTCACCATAGCCAGTAACTCTCCGCTTACGGCATGTGTCAGAAAGCCAGCTGACCAATGCTAACTGTGATGCCTTTTTCTCTAAGATGCTCTGACAAAGTAGCTCTGGAAGGCTGGCTGGAACTCGCTCTGTAGACCATGCCTGTCTGGAACCCACCGAGATCCGCCTACCTCTGCACCCTGAGTGCCGGGGTTAAAGGCCGCACCACAGTGTCCTTACGTGACCATTTGGAAGCATACAAAGGGCTTGGCAATCACACAAGAGAATAACGCAATGAAAACTGACAATCTCCCCCCTTCTGAAACTGAGCGAGTGCCCGCCGTTTCTACCCCAGGGCTGACGAGGACTAAGTCAGCACAGTGTACTCTGCCAGCATCAGCCTCTCTCATTAGAGAAATGTAGAGCGAAACCAAACCAAAGAGCGGGTATCACTCTTTAGGCCTCAAACCTGCAGTCGGCTCTGTCTCCCAGGTGTGACTACACGTGTGCTCACCTGGCTTACAGAAAATTAAAAACTGAAACAAGACCCATGCTGTCATCTATCCATGACTTTCTGCCAATATTAAGATTTCCACAGCACCAGCAGTCCTGGAAGGATCATGTTCGGCCAGCTGGACTCACCCTATTGAACACGGGCAGCATCATGTACAGCTTTTCTTCCTGTTCTTTCTGAGTCATGTGCCTCGGAGGATGGCACAGCTCGCTGAAGAGGCGGCGGAGGTGCATCAGGCCCAAGGCGTTGTCCTGCGGACTGCACTCCTCCTGCCGAGGCCGCCCCATGATCCTCTTCACCATGTTCATCTTGGCTGGTGGGTGAAGCACACTTCTGTTTCTGTAGGAACATGTCAAGACACGGGCAGTCAGCATGGCCGGCCTTGCCTCGGGTAAGCAAGCCTATGAGAACTTTAACCTTCCGCAGACTGTCCAGCGTCTGTCTGACTGCTTTAAATGCAGAGCTACAGCTGAGAAACCTCCCAGAACAGCTTTGTGGACTGGCAACCTCAACCTCCTACTGGTTCCCAATGTATATAGGCTATGATGGGGCAAGTCAAAACTGCCTGCCATTCAGTTAGCATCTAGTTCAAACTGTAAGAAGAGGATCACAAACCTTACTGCTATGAGGCTTAACAGTCAAGTATATATGGTGACCCCCAAACTCAAAACATCTAAAATAAAGCCAAAAAGAAGCGAACTCCACAAACTTTCTAGTTTTAATTTAAAAATGCTTGGACATGAAGGATTTTGAGCATGTGATGAACAATTTGTTAGTCTGAAACTACATAAATTAGATGGAATCATATCTCTTAAGTGTTTAAATATAGAAAGACTGATCATAGAACTAAAGACCACTTTGGTGAACTGTGGCTGGAAACTTTTGTGACGTCTTGTTAGTTCGTTACAGTGACAGACATTTTCTAAGAGAAGCAGCAGAGGAGCCAATGGACTGAGCGTGGGAAGGAAGGCTACTGGGCGGGGCCGCTCACGTTAAGGATGCATGAGTGCGCATGTGCGGTTATGGAGCACGCACCCCCCACTGTACCCGCAATCAGTGAACTACTCAACGGGTTGAAGTACACAAGGACTCAATCACAGGTTCAGAAAGCACCAACAGCTGTTCGGTTACTTCTGATTGTGCAGGGAATTAGCCAATCTCAGACACAAAAACAGGAAATCTAACAAAGGAACCAGGAAGGCTGGGAGAACATTAGGATAAGGCCAATCTGAATGAAATGCAGTTTGTTTTCAGTTTGTTTTAAAGTAGCCATGGCCTGCTTTGATTTTCGCTATGAGGTCACATGAACTAGCATGCTACCCCTTAAGAAATGAAAGGCCGCATCTAAGCAGGGGTCTCACCTACCATGGGTCAACAACTTAGACCTTTGAGAATGAAGATCTGACCAGAAGTATGCTGCCCTTGGGGAATGCGTGCAGGCTTCCAACTGCACACACTATCTCCCCTAAGACAGGAGGGTCTGAGGAGCACCTCCGAGATGAGAGGCACCTCCCAGCTGAGGGGCGCCTCCCAGCTGAAGAGGCACCTTCCCAATAAGGGGTGTCTCTCAGACGAGGGGTGGCCATGCCACCTAGAGTTCTAGCTCTGGCAATGCTAGGTGTGTGGAGTGGCTACCATAATCATATATTCTCAAGAGCCTCATTGTGGTAAAGAGTACCTGAACATACAAAAGGCCAAAAACATTTAACTACAACGTAACAAAAATGAGCCCAGTTCAATGCTGTCCAATATATTCATTTTTGGAAAATACAACTCAAGTCTGCCAAATGTTAATAAAAGGATTTCAGCAAATATATTCAAGAAGCCTACTAATGTGGTAGTATTTTACAGTCCTAAAAATCTCTAAATCAGAAATAGAATTGGAACTCAACAGTAAGCACACATACTGGGTGGCTCACAACTGCCTGTAACTCCAATTCCAGGGGATCATCTCAGTTTTCTGCATTTGGGTGCTGTACTGGCTGGTTTTGTGTGTCAACTTGACACAAGCTAGAGTCATCAGAGAGGAAGGAACCTCAGTTGAGAAAATGCCTCAGTGAGATCCAGCTGTGAGGTATTTTCTCAATTAGTGACCAATGGGAAGAGCCCAGGCCATGGTGGGTGTTGCCATCACTGGGCTGCTGGTCCTGAGCAAGCTATGAGAAACAAGTCAGTAAGCAGCTCCCCTCCATGGCCTCTGCATCAGCTCTTGCCTCCAGGTTCCTGCCAGTTTGAGTTCTTACCCTGACTTCTACCCTAAGACAGGTACCCAGTTCCCCCACCCCATGTACTACAGGGCTTGCCTTTGTCCATTGTTTTCTGTTCTGGATACATTAGCTGGAGAGTTCACTTATAAATTCATGGACTTACTTCTCTCTATCTTGCTCTGTTCCACTGATCTAACAGTTAAAATGACTACAGACTTGGAAACAGGAAGAATGAAGCCTCCGGTTTTGCTCTTTTTTCTTCTTCAAGACTGCTATAAATTGTGACTATCTCTAGGGTCATGGGAATCTTAAGATTTTTGTTTTGTTTTTACTTCAGACAAGAACAGATCCTGTCACATTGAGGATTAGCCTCCAACTTCCTGCCTGAATTAGACGTCTAATGTGTGCAGTCACCCTCACTTGGCGTTGATACTGTTTATTTGGGTTGTTTATTCATTTGTAGTTTTGTAAGGAGGGTCACTTCGATTTAGATAGGGGCTGAACTGATTCTACAGGCATGTGAATTTTTACATTAATTCAACTAATCCATGAACACAGAATCTGCTTTCACCTTGTCTGCTCTTCCTCCTGTTGGGGTTTAATAGTTTCAGTGTAGAAGTCTCTTAGTTAGGTGTGGTTCTATGAATTACATCACTTTTGCTGCTACTGCAAATGTAGCTGTTTTCTCTAATGAATTCCACTAGGAGACAATGAATCACTCGTATTACCACAGTGGGCAAAATAAGGCTGGAGGGGAATCCACTCCAGTCTTCGAGCTCTGCTCGTGCTCTGATCACGGGCTTACCACTAATTTACCAATTTATCATAAACAATTCTTGAAAATTGTGAGCTGAATGTTTATTTAACATGAAGGGATGGTCAGAATCTGAAATTTTTCTTAGAGATAAATTAATAAATTTTCATTTAGTTATGTTAAAAATAAGGCTACAACAGCAGTATATAACTCTTGCCCCAGCACCCAGAGGCCTGGGCAAGGGGGCCTGACAGAAACCAAACACAATACTTCATGCTGAGAAAGCAATGGAGTAAGGAGCAGGAACCCACAGAGCACCAGGAGAGGTTAAAGCTCTTAAACCCCTGGGTCTGAGTTTCTTTCATCTGTGACATCTTTCCTCACAGCCTTGTGGTCCTTTCCTCAATCATGAAGCTTCATTCCTTTATACAACTTTAAAAATTGTTTAATCAAGTAAAAAAGTAATATAAATCCTTAAGAATGTAAGAGACATGATATATATCTATATCTCTATCATCTATCTATCTATCTATCTATCTATCTATCTATCTATCTATCTACATATATCCATTCTCTCTTTCGCACACAAACAGACGCAGAGGGACAGGGACAGACATGGATATAATCAATTTCCCCAACGGATGTTCAGGAAAAGTTTTTACATGGTTTGGTTTTGGGATACAGGGCCTTGCTATTATAGTGTGATCAACGCCACTCAGCCTCACAAGTAAACTCATGACAAGCCTCCGGTCTGAACCTCCTAAGAGCTGAGATTATAGGCCTGTGCCACCAAGATCAACTGAAGAACAGAATTATAAGGCAGAAAATTAGAGAAATATGCAAAATACACAATGGGAGGATAATTATATTCAGAATTATATTAAGGGGAAATATGAACAGATTTATTTTATTACAAAGATTGTGCTTAATAGGCTTTCCATCAGAAATCCTAATTTTTTTCCAACAAGGAAAAAGTGTCTGTCCTGCCAAGCAGAGGGTGTTTAGGCATCAGCAGGATAATGCCCCTAATCTGCACAGCACTCCTTGATCCAACCCGTGTTAATTCCTGAAAATCACTTTACACTCCCCCAGATCCTTCTAAAGGATTTTCATTATTTAAGCTACAGAAGCACACAGGCCAAGCGAACCCTTTAAATACACGTGTGCAGTCACCAGCTGCTCCCAGAAGCTTGGCTAAAAACTTCAGACAGCTTTGCTAAGTTACCCTTCATCTTATGAGAAAAAAAAAACAACAAAAAAACCAAACAAACAAACAAAAAAAACAGCAGTTTCATCTAGGACCTGCAGGTCCTCAGGTGCGTCCACTTTTTGATTTTCTAGAAAAAAAAAAAACAGGTTTTTCTTACACTCGAGGAACAAAGGGTAAAACTTGGGTGCTACAAGCCGCATGTGAGGTTGCGGTTTAAGGTGAAGTAGGAAGCAGCTCAGACACAGCAGAAGCAGACGGTTAAAAGTCTATGTTGAAATGTAAACTAAATTAACAGGAGAT
Source organism: Microtus pennsylvanicus (assembly GCF_037038515.1). Lineage (NCBI taxonomy): Eukaryota > Metazoa > Chordata > Mammalia > Rodentia > Cricetidae > Microtus > Microtus pennsylvanicus. The sequence goes on along the minus strand of NC_134590.1, from coordinate 6,597,951 downwards.
AGCAACCACTGGTCATTAATGTAGCTTAATGTAAATGGACTCAACTCACCTATAAAAAGTCACAGGCTAACAGATTGGATACGAAAACTGAATCCATCCTTTTTATGCATATAAGAAACACATCTCAACCTCAAAAACAGACATCATCTCAGAGTAATGGGTTGAGGAAAAAAATATACCAATCAAATGGACCTAAGAAACAAGCGGCTGTAGCTATCCTAATATCCAACAAAATAGACTTCAAGCTAAAATCAGTCAAGAAAGACAAAAAAGGTCATTTCATATTAGTCACAGGAAAAATCCATCAAGAGGAAATTTCAGTATTGAACATTTATGCCCCAAATACAAGAGCACCCTCATATGTGAAAGAAACACTACTAAAGCTTAAATCATACATCAAACTCCACACACTAATAGTGGGAGACTTCAACACTCTTACCACTGGATAGATCAGTCAGACAAAAAAATGAATGGAGAAATAAGAGAACTAACAGATGTTATGACTCAAATGGACTTAACAGACATCTACAGAATATTCCATCCAAACAGAAAAGAATATACCTTCTTCTCAGCACCTCATGGAACCTTCTCAAAAATTGACCACATACTTGGTAACAAAACAAACCTCAACAAATACAAAAAAAAAATGGAATAACCCAATGTACCTTATCAAGTCACCATGGCTCAAAACTAGAAGTCAACAGCAATACTAATTCCAGAAAACTCACAAACACATGGAAATTAAACAATGCTCACCTGATTCATCAATGAGTCAAGGAAGAAATAAAGGGAGAAATTAAAGATTTCCTAAAATTCAATGAAAATGACCACACAACATACCCAAATTTATGGGACACAATGAAAGTAGTGTTAAGAGGAAAGTTCATAGCACTAAATGCCTACTTAAGAAGCTGGAAAATCCCACACTAGTGAATTAACAGAACATTTGAAAACTTCAGAACAAAAAGAAGCAAACTCACCTAAGAGAACTAGATGGCAGTAAATAATCAAATTGAGAGCTGAAATCAACAAAATAGAAACAAAGAAAACAATTCAAAGAATTAATGAGACAAAGAGTTGGTTCTCCATTCTTCGAGAAAAATCAACAAAACAGACAAACCTTTATCCAAACTAACCAAAAGACAGAGAGAGAATATCCAAATTAACAAAACCAGAAATGAAAAGGGGGATATAACAACAGACATGGAGGAAATACAGAAAATCATCAGGTCATATTTCAAAAACTTGTTATTCCACAAATTTGGAAAACTTAAAGGAAATGGACAACTTTCTGGATAAATATCACTTACCAAAATTAAATTAAGACCAGATAAGCAAATCAAACAGACCAGTAATTGCTGAGGAAATCGAAACAGTCATCAAAGGTCTCTCAACCAAAAAAAGCCCAGGACCAGATGGTTTCAGTTCAGAATTCTACGAGATTTTCAAAGAAGAACTAATACCAATACTCCTCAAACTATTCCACACAATAGAAACAGAAGAAACATGGCCAAATTCTTTCTATGAGGCTACAATTACTCTGATACCCACACCACAGAAAGACATTACTAAGAAAGAGAATTACAAACCAATCTCACTCATGAACATGGTTGTAAAAATACTCAATAAAAATCGAATCCAAGAACACATCAGAACCATCATCCACCATGATCAAGTCAACTTCATCCCAGAGATGCAGGGATGGTTCAACATACGAAAATCTGTCAACATAATCCATCATATAAACAAGCAGAAAAATAAAAACTACATGATGATCTCATTAGAGGCCGAAAAGCTTTTGACAAAATACAACATGCCTTCATGATAAAGGTCTTGGAGAGAGCAGGGATACAAGGAACATACCTAAGCATAATAAAGATAATATACAACATGCCAAGAGCCAACATCAAACTAAATGGAGAGAAACTCCCAGCAATTCCACTGAAATCAGGAACAAGACAAGGTTGTCCACTCTCTCCATATCTATTCAATATAGTTCTTGAGTTCCTAGCTAGAGCAATAAGACACTAAAAGGAGATAAAGGTGATACAAATCAGAAAAGAAGAAGTCAAACCCTCACCATTTGCTGATGATAAACAATCCCAGAATTTCTACCAAGGAACTTGTACAACTCATAAACACTTTCAGCAATGTAGCAGGATACAAGATTAACTCAAAAAAAATCAGTAGCCCTCCTATAAACAGATGATAAAAGGGCTGGGGAAGAAATCAGAAAATCAACACCCTTCACAATAGCCACAAATAGCATAAAATATCTCGGAGTAACTCTAACCAAATAAGTGGAAGACTTGTATGACAAGAACATTAAATTTTGAAGAAAGAAATTGAAGAAGACACCAGAATGTGGAAAAATCTCCCATGCTCTTGGGTAGGCAGAATTAACATATCAAAATGGCAATCTTACCAAAAGCAATCTACAGATTCAAGGCAATGCCCATCAAAATCCCAGCAAAATGCTTCACAAATCTTGAAAGAACGGTACTCAACTTCATATGGAAAAGCAAAAATACCCAAGATAGCCAAAACAATCCCGTACAATAAAAGAACTTCTGGAGGCATCACAATCCCTGACTTCAAACTCTACTATAGAGCTACAGTACTGAAAACAGCCTGGTATTGGCATATGAACAGACAGGAGGACCAATGGAACCAAATAGAAGACCCGGATATCAATCCACACATCTTCAAACACCTGGTTTTTGACAAAGAAGAAAAAAATATCAAATGGAAAAAAGAAAGCATATTTAACAAGTGGTGCTGGCGTAACTGGGTATCAACACGTAGAAGAATGAAAATAGACCTATATCTATCATCATGCAAAAACTCATGTCCAAATGGATCAAGACCTCAACATAAAGCCAGCCACACTGAACCTTATAGAAGAAAAATGGGAAATACACTCGAACACATTGGCACTGGAGACCATTTCCTAAATATAACCCCAGCAGCACAGACAGTGAAAGAAACAATCAATAAATGGGACCTCCTGGAAACTGAAAACCTTCTGTAAAGCAAAGGACATGGTCAACAAGACAAAACGACAGCATACAGAATGGGAAAATATCTTCACTAACCCTACATCAGACAGAAGTCTGATCTCCAAAATATACAAAGAACTCAAGAAATTGGTCACCAAAAGAACACATACTACAGTATATTATATATACTATATATATATATATATATATATATATATATATATATATATATATATATATATATATATTACAGACCTAAACAGAGAACTCTCAACAGAGGAATCTAAAATGGCTGAAAGACACTTAAGGAAATGTTCAACATCCTTAGTCATCAGAGAAAAGCAAATCAAAACAACTCTGAGATTCCATCTTACACCTGTAAGAATGGCCAAGATCAAAAACAACTTATGCTGGAGAGGTTGTGGAGAAAAGGGAACACTTCTGCATTGCTGGTGGGAATGCAAGCTGGTACAACCCCTTTGGATGTCAGTGTGGCAATTTCTCAGAAAATTAGGAAACAACCTTCCTCAAGTAATACCACTTTTGGGTATATATATCCAAAGAATGCTCAATCGTGCCACAAGGACATGTGCTTAACTATGTTAATAGCAGCTTTGTTTGTCATAGCCAGAACCTGGAAACAACCTACATGTCCCTTGATCGAAGAATGGATAAGAAAAATGTGGTACACAATGGAGTTGCTACACAGCAGAAAAAAATAACGACATCTTGAATTTTGCAGGGAAACAAATGGAGCTAGAAAACATTATTTTGAGTGAGGTAACCCAGACCCAGAAAGACAATTATCTCATGTGCTCACTCATAGGTGCTTTTTAAACACAAGGCAAAGAAAACCAGCCTACAAACCACAATCCCAGAGAACTTAGACAACAATGAGGACACTAAGAGATACTTGCATAGATCTAATTAATCTACATGGGAAATGGAAAAGGACATGATCTCCTGAGTAAACTGAAAGCATGGGGACCATGGGGGGGGGGGGTGGACAGGGAGGGGAGCAGAGAAAAATGTAGTGCTCAATAAAAATCAATTTTAAAAATGTCTACGTTGGAAACACAGTAGAACCACACTGCTACAAAGTCTAGCATGGAAGATCCAATGGCCAGTGCTTCTGTCACACAGAGATTAAATTCTTTTTTTAAAAAATATTTATTTATTTATTATGTATACAATATTCTGTCTGTGTGTATGCTGCAGGCCAGAAGAGGGCACCAGACCCCATTACAGATGGTTGTGAGCCACCATGTGGTTGCTGGGAATTGAACTCAGGACCTTTGGAAGAGGAGGCCATCCTCTTAACCTCTGAGCCATCTCTCCAGCCCCCGAGATTAAATTCTTGAAGGTGTTGTGGTCACACCTTGAATCCCAGCATTCTGGGGGCAGAAGCAGGTGGATGTTTGTGAGTTCAAGGCTACCCAGGAAGTCAAGGGTTAGGTAGTAAGACCTGTTCAATAGTAGTAGTGGTAATAATAATAATAATAATAATAATAATAATAATAATAAATCAAATTCCTACCTTCTGAAGACTGAACTTTTTGCCTTTCAATGACAGTCATAAAAGTTTAGCCCAATATGAGATGTACTAAAGCCATCCATCTTTCTTACAAGACAAAATATGTAAGACCCACCCCTTCCCTACCATTCCAAGCTAAACTCAGCACACCTTCAATTCTTTAGATATATATTCAGTGGTGAAAACAAATAAGAGAAACTTAAACCCACCCGAGAACACTCAGCTATGGTGGACAGCTCTGAGTGGATACTGTAGGTATCTCCAAGCTTGCCTCCTCGCCCACCTGCAGTGAGGGCTCCCACTGGGATTCGCAATCAGGACACCATGACTGGGGAACATCACCCTACTGAAGGTTAGTTGGTATTACTAAATATATAATTGATTACACTATGGAATAAATCCTTGTCAGACCAACAATGGCTAGTGTCCTCAGAGAGCAGGTGTTCATTCTGCCAAGAACTGTTAGAGCTCATTTCCTCTGTAATCCTGCATTACATTCTAGATGTTTCTCCTGAAGCCCAGGTCATTCTGATCAGCTGTAACCCTTCTGCACTCTCGATTTCCCAGAATTCATACCTGGTTAAGAGCTATTTCCCGACCCACATGCCTTTAATTCCAGCACTTGGGAGGTCGAGGCCAGCCTGATCTACAAGAGCTAGTTCCAGGAAAACTAGGTCTCAAAAACCAAAAAAAAAGAGCTATTTCCCCATTAATTTCTGTTTGTGTGCTAAAGTCCAGGAAATTCTACAGTTCTTCATACTATGTAAATTATTATGATGGGCATGGTGGCACAGGCCTTTAATCCCAGCACTCTGGCACCAAGGGGGCAGAGGCAGGCAGATTTCTCAAAAGCCAGCCCCATCTACATAGTTTCAGACTTGCAGGGTTACAAAGAAAGAGTCTGTCTCAAAACCCAAAAGGCATTGTTATAATTTCTTCTATTTATAAATAAAAATAATACATCTAAACACAGGTATAAATGTGAATAAAAGATTAGTAACAAATATAGAAAGAAATGATAAGAACTAAAAGTGAATTCTTTGTTAAAAAAAAAAGAACAAATTTATGGGTAAAAATACCCAGAGTTACGAATGCAAGACAGCAGGGACAGGGCTAAAAGAAATATAAACAAAAAATGAAGACAGAAAGAAATGAGCTAATAAAAATAATAGGCACAAAATAGATTGTCTGATCAGGGCTTAGTAACTAGAATATCTCTATGGAATTCTTTTAATTAAAAACCCTAAACCTAAGTCAGGTGGAGATGGTGTACACGCCTTTAATCCCAGCACTTGTGAGGCAGATCTTTGTGAGTTCAAGGCCAGCCTGGTCTACAGAGTGAGTCCTAGGACAACAGCCAGGGCTATTACATAGAAAAACCCTGCCTGGAAAAAACAAAACAAAACAAACAAAAAAAACCCCACAAAAAAATGAAAACAAACAAAAACCCTAGACCAACATGTACTTAAAATAAAAACATAGAAACCAGCCAAGCCTAGCAGCTCACATCCAAAATTCCAGCACCCACGAAGCATAAGGATTCTCTGGGCTTCAAAGTGAGAGCCGGTCTCAGTGAACACTACAAATCAACCAATTAAAATAACAACGTACTGCAGGTAAAAAGAGTGCATTACTATACAGGTATTAAGAACATCAGAAATGCAAATAAAAACAAAGAACAAATATTTGCTCATCAAATTTGACAAAACTAATTAACAAACTACATACTTAGTACAGCAAAAATGGAGACATGGAAACATGGTTGATTAAAATTTAAGCCAGTTGTCTTGGTTAGAGCAACCAGAGAGTTCCATGATAGTTCTCAGCTGGGGTTGCATCTTCAAGGATGCTACTGAGAAATACTAAGTCAAAAAGATACCATCAAGGTGCACATGTTTTTACGACCATTTGGTTATCACGACTTTTAGCAGGGCCTCCATCACAGTCCAGGTGAGTGAGGGCTCATGCTCTCAGCGTGTAGGCACACACCACCACATGAAGGAAACGGTTGGTAAGTGGTGTGGTGTGCACAGCACTAATGTACAGGTAATTATCAGAGCAGAGAGCGAGTGACAGGAAAAACTTAAAAGAAAAAGCAAAGCTAAAGTTTATCATACCATGAAAATCTTAAGCAGGACTCTTGCCTTGACAGCGAAACCACTGAATAAACAGGAAAGACTCTCTACTCAGATGGCTGATGTGAAATCTGCTTCACCCCAGAAGCCCGTGGAGCCACGAATGGGTGAAAAACCTCACTGTGACAAGCTGCAGGAGAGTGGCCAGCAGGAAGGAAAAGTTCGAGGTGTGTGGTCTCAGGATGAGCAGACATAAAACTGCCCAGGTTTCAACCCAAGAGTTTCACTCTAGAGAGGGGAGATCCGGGTGTCTGCTTCTGGCAAAGGGTGGGAAAACTTTCTGTAAGAGAAGGTCCCGCCCAGAATACAACCCAAGGGAGGGAAGACCAGCTGTCCAAGAGAAAGCCTTCCCCAGAGAGTTCCCTGGCCTGAGGGAACAGCCATTCCTCAATCCTATCACTCATGCTCCAGGGCTTCAGAAGAAAGGAAAATAAAGGTAAATTCTGAGTGCTGAGCTAAAACAAATAAGAGAAAGGGGTGTGTGTGTGTGTGTGTGTGTGTGTGTGTGTGTGTGTGTGTGTAGATAAAAGCTACCAAGAAAAGTTATAAACACAACAGACACTGGTGTCAGCACAACAGGACGACTGTAACAGCTTGGATCACGGTCTCCTGATCAAAGCCATGATGCTAAAGTCCCCCAGCTGTGAAGACACTTGCCTATAACCCCAGCATTGAGGGGCAGAGGCAGGGGGAACTCCAAGGAGTTAGATCTATGCTCTGGACAGGTAGCAAGAGCCACACAATGAGACCCCGATTTTAAATAACAAACAACAAATACAAGATAGAGAAATGATAACTCCAACCAAAAGAAAAACTGGAGAAACCAGATTAATTTCCTGCATTCCTTGCTGAACAAGGGCAAAGCATCAGGCAGAAGGGAGCCGATCCACCTGGGCGCCTACCTCTCCTTCCTGAGTGAAAGTTAACAACACATGAGGCAAAATCACAGGACTAACAGAGAAAGAGATGAAAGACATGGTTGGTAGCCTCAAGTCCTTGGACAGCACAGGACAGATCTAACCCTACAGGATTTAGCATCATTTTCTCTTGGCGCAAGCCTTTAATGCCAGCATTCCAGAGGTGGAGACAGTCAAGAATTGAGAGAAATTTTAGGCTGTGGACGAAGCTCAGTTGTAAGTATGCGCCTAACATGCACAAGGCCCTGGGTCTCAAGCCTGTGCTCCCAAACAACATAAACCCAGCATGGTGGCTGTCACACACCTGGAACCCCATCCTCAGAAGTGAGCTGCAGGAAGATTAGTTCAAGTTCTCCTCTGCTACATAGAGTTTGAGGCTAACCAGGACTACAAGGGACCCTGTCTCCAAATTCAAAACCAAACTGAAAGTTGAGCACAGTGGTTTGTACCTGAAAGTCCAGCACAGGTCCCAGGTCAGCCTAGACTATATGGTAAGATCCTGTCTCAAAACAAACAAATACCAAAAAACACAAAGAAAGAAAGCAAAAAAGGAAAGCAGCAAAGCCAAAGCCTTGATCTTTGAACCAACTGATAAACTGCATCTCATACTACAGGACTGGTACCCCACATCTCACACCACAGGACTGGTACCCCGCATCTCATACTACAAAACTGGTACTCTGCATCTCATACTACAGGACTGGTACCCCACATCTCATACTACAGGACTGGTACCCCGCATCTCACACTACAGGACTGGTACGTCATCTTAACAGCGTCCTCCACGGGTCCGGAACTACCTTGTGAACAGCAAAAATGCCACAACATTTGAGTCTCTATTCCTGAGAATGCATTAAAACACTCGATCTAATATCTGAGTTTCCAGATGCTCTGGTTTCTTTTAGCGCACCGCCTCCCTCAGCAGATTCCAGTCCAAATTCTCCTGGAAGGAAGCCCCCCTCCACACCCAACCCTAGCCTTGGTGATACTTTCAGTGCTCCTTGCATGGGTTGATGCTGTTTTCTCTCAAGAATGAGCCCTCCTCAGCTTTGCCTACCTGCAAAGTACTTGGCCTTGATGTCACCTTCTCAGGGCTAAGTGGTCCCCAAGCGCACAGGCCACTTTATCCCACCCACAGGGACATTTTTCTTATAGTAGGTCTTAAGACTACTCTGTCTTGAGTATGGAGCAAAATTCCTGGAAAAAAAAGACCCATCCGCTTGACCATAAGATGACTATACCTTCTGTGATTGTGGAGAGGCCGGTGTGCTGCAAGGTGGGAGCTCAGGACCTGATTACAAACTATCTTGGGCTATCTCTGCACCTACTAGCCACATCGTGTAAGTCTCTGGAATGTACAGACCACTAATTGAGCCAATCAAAAGGCTCAGAATGCCATCGAACACCCCTGAGGCTGCTGCTTCCGGGATTCCCTCCTCTCCCTGGAGCTCCTGCTTGAGTTCACAGCAATGCCCTCTAAGTACCCAGCCCTCAGGGCTCTTTGTGTGTTAGGTTCTGTTACTATGCTAACCACCTTAGAATATGGAATTTTGGAGAAACCAGAATCTGTGTTCTCAGGCTATGATCACTCAAATGGGGTTCCAGGACAAACTGTTATTATCTATTTAAGATACATTAAGTAATGAATGGGTTTCCCCTCACTAATCTAATAATTTCTTCAGTGGTGAAAACCAAATCTTAGTCAGGTTTGTATCCTGAATTCAGTCTGTGATGGGCTAATACATTAAAAAATAAACAAAATATCACTTGCTTTCTAACTGGCAAAACCAGATTTTCTCTCAAAGTTATTGAGAGAAATCTGGGCAGGCCAGATTGACTATTTCTCAAAAAGTTAAATATTATAGCATTTATTTTTTTAAAACTTTGTAATTTATGTATCCTACCTCTTACTAAATGAAAACCCTTCACAAACCCCCTAAATTGTCTCCAGAACAAAGGCTGTATTACACATTAGTCTAAGCTGAAAAGGTACCAATTTGCTTAAAGACTGCTATCCAGCCATCACTACCCCTCAATGATCTACGAATTCCCCCACAGGTGCGGTCTCTAATCCTTCGCCTCTCCAGAGCCCCAGTGCAGTGACAATGAAGAGCGCGTGTGCAAGTGATTGTTGCTGCTTTGTAGATTGAGCAGCCAAGCCACGGGTCCCTACTGTGGCCCCTGCAATGCTGGGAATCATCACACCCCAGATCCCAAGTCCATCCAGCCATGGCCAGGGCTTCCATGCTCATAAATGAGCTTTAAATCTCAGCTCAGCTGCCTCTCTTTGGAGAAAGCATTCCCTACCCTCAATTTCACAGGCAACTACTCTTTTTTGTTCCCATAGTGCACTATGTAAATGCTATTTTTCCAACACCAGACTTAAAAAAATAAAAAGTATATGGTACAGAAGGCAAAGGTGATGTCCAGCTCAACTTTTCTTGCCCAACACCTGATGATACCTGGTAAATAAGAAACAGACAAAGGTGCATGCCTTTAATTCCAGAACTTGGGAGACAGAGTCAGGAATCTCTGTGAGTTTTAAGGCCAGCCTGGTCTACATAGCTAGTTCCAAAACTACACAGTGAGACCCTGTCAGAGAGAAAGAGAGAGACAGAGACAAACAGAGAGACTGTTTGATGCATAAGAAAAAGATGATCAATATAGTTGAGATGAATAAAGGTATCTAAGGGAAGCTTAGGGAAGGTGATTTACATTGAGTCAGAGGGCCACAGTATAATACAATGCACAGCTGTGTCTCAGAGCTCAGGAAGCAGAGACAAGAGGATCTCAAATGGGAGAACAGCTTGGGCTCCACTGCAAGTCCCCGGTAGATCTGTAACATCAACATTCAAGAGTCTGAGGGAGGAGGATTGTAAGATCCAGCCGACCTGCGATAAGGTAAGATCCCATCTCAAAAATCCAAGTAAGGAAAAGTAAATTTGAAGGTCTGGGGTTATAGGGCAGTAGTTGAGCTATGGTCATCTTTCCCTGTGTGTGGGGACACAATGCGCTGCAGTCTGTGATGTTGAATTCCAGCCACAGGGCTTTGTTGAAATTGAATTCCTTCAGTGTCTGCTATATATAAAACATCACGGAAATGCCAGCTCAGGTCTTCACTCCCTCCATGATGTGACAACATGCCTTTCTCCAAAGATGTAACCAAGTCAGTGTATACTGGTCTTAAAAGTAATGAGTCACATAAGCTAAGAGCGGTCCTCAACCACCCTAAGCTAGAATTCCTCAGCATCTGGATGGGCTAAACCACCATAAACTAAGAGAAAAGTCCTCAACACCTGGATGGGCCAGACCACCCTAAGCTTAGAGAGCGGTCCTCAACATCTGGATGAACGCATACAGCTCTCTGACCCTCCTTGCATGTTGTAACCAGGGCTTTCTTTCTACACCAAGGCTTTCTTCTGCTTGAAATGAAAACTAAACATTTTTAACTGCCTGACAATTTTTAACTGCCTGATACTTGACTTTTCTTAATCCTGAGGTAATTTGAGCCGTGGCCATAGAAACACCCCAGGTATTAACTCACAGCTCCAAGTCACCCGATTCTGTGTTTGGCCTCCTGAAGTGCAGATGCTGCCACTCACACCCCCTGCCCCCACCACAGTATTACACGCTAATGGGAATGAAACTTGTTTAAGAGCATCGCTGTAGACCAGACTGCACTCAAGTTCATGATCCTCCTGCCTCACACAGTCGCCTGGTTGCGGAATGAGCTATAACAAAGTTGGAAAATGTTCCCTAAGCTCAGTGTAAGAAAGAATGTTAAACAAAACTAGACATATAACAATACAGAATCAGCTTTATCAAAATTAAAAGCCACTGTACATCCAAATCAACAAAAGAAAACTAATAACACACAAGTCCCAAACTGGGGAGGGGGAGAAGCCTGTGACACCTGAATGAACAGAAAAGCATGAGACAGATCTAACACATACAAAGAGCACCTTCTAATCAATGACAGAAAAGCAAACAACCCCCACCCCAAAAGTGATCAAAGCACAAATACACACTTCACAGAAAACAGAAACAAACACCCACAAATCTTAGGAAGGCTGAATAACCGGACTAGGAATAAATGAAATGCAAATTAGTAAGAACAAGTTTACAGTCAGCCAAAGTAAATCTTTCCACTAAAGCAAAAGAGCCCACATTCACATAAAGCAGAGAAGTCCCAGGCCACGATACCTCAGTTGTCACCCTTGGATGCCCGACAGTTTCCACGGCAAAAGGGACTCTGCAAGGCCAGATGTGGTGGCACATGTTGGTGTTTGAGTTTATTTTTACTTTATGTGTATGAGTTTTGCCTGCCTGTATCTAAATGCACCACGTGTGTGCAGCACCCTTGAGGGATGGAAGAGGGTGCTGGAGCTCCCCGGAAGCAAGTGCTCTTAACTGCTGAGCCATCTTTCCAGCCTGGCACTTGCATTTGAACCCAGCAGGCAGATAGATCTCTTTGAGTTTCAGGCCAGTCTGGTCTACATAACTAAATTCAACCAACCGGGGCTATCTAATGAGACCTGCCTCCGAATAAATAAAAAGGACTTTGCAAATATGACAAAGTCAAGGACCCTGAGATGAGAAGAATGTTCTGAGCCAGGCTGGTATGTTCACAAAGTCAGGGGAGGAGCATGAGAGCCAGACAAGATGTGGCTGGGGGAGCAGGATCAAGGAACTGCAGCCATGAGCCAGGAATCGGGTGAACCCCAGAAGCTGACAAAGGAAGAGGCTCGCGTCACCCCACCCCTGTCCCTTCAGAAGGAACACAGCTCTGGACGCTGGTACTTTTACACTGTTAGATAATTTCTGACTCCTGATCTCAGGACCAAAAGATAAAACCTTTGTTCCCATTTGCCACTGTAATTGTAATTACACAACAGCGGGGAAAGAAGACAATACTAAAGTTCAGTGTGACATTTAGCCAGTTTAGCTAGTGACACTGAACACAAGCATGCCATCTCAACTAGCAGCTCCAGTCACAAGCACATGCCCAGGGACACTCTTGCACGTGCATAGGATGTGTGGGAGAGCAGACATAATCTGAGCTGGTCCTTACTAACGGAAATGAGCAAACTTCATGGAACAGAATGGGTTCATTTGAAGACTTAAAATGCATAAAGACAGGATGTTGAAAAACAACTCGCTACATAATACCACTTTTTAACATGAAACTTCAGAACAAAAACAGACAAATACACTGTTTTGTAGGAATGTGTGAATCTACAATGTACCTTTTTCTATATGGTTTATTATACACACACACACATATACACACACACATAAAGGTAGGGAGCAATAAGCAGAGAGTCTAGAGTTCTTTTGTCTAAGCTGATTCTAGGGTATTTTCAGTGAGTCTTTCTCTTCCTTTTAATGCTTTAAAGCTAAAAGAAAAAAAAACACAACAAAACAAAAAATGCACTTAAATATAATCTGCTCAGAAAGTAACAAGAAAAATATTACATCTTCAGAAATACTTAGCTAAAAGTAGTTTTTCTGTTCTTTTTCTAAAAAATACTTGTGACCATTAGAATCATATAAACAAAAATAAATTCCGAATAGGCTTCCCTCTGTCTCTCCCCCCCCCCTCTCTGGGGAAGGGGGAATGACTCTCTCAGCCAGTGATGACAACTCAGTATTTGTTCCCAGGGAGAGATGTTTAGCTCAGAGACCCCAGAGAGCAAGGAGGAGCAGGCCAGTCAGGTCTCTCAACTCCTGAAAGATTCTTACATGAGGGAGAAAGAGGCATAAAAACTGTGTATCTTAAAATAGCATCCAGACAAACTGTACAGCCCTGAATGGCACAACACATCTGATCTCGTACTCCCAGCACGGGCCTACCCACGGTCTCCAACAACAAACCAAGCTGATTCCACAGTGTTCAAAAACCCCAATTTGGCTTTGTCACCTTCCTATATTTGGGAGTCACCATAAACTTTATGTATTTTCCTATTTGTTCTGTAACCATGTAATAAGAATGATGGTTCTCAATGATGACACAACCAACTGGATTGGAATCCTATTTACAAGATGTAAACCGTGCCCTGGATAGGAAGGTCTCAGGGATAGAGCGAGCGCTGAGCACCATATGAAGGTCTCCGGGACAGAACGAGCACCATATGAAGGTCTCCGGGACAGAACGAGCACCATATGAAGGTCTCCGGGACAGAACGAGCACCGTATGAAGGTCTCCGGGATAGACCGAGCACCGTATGAAGGTCTTTGGGATAGAGTGAGCGCCGTATGAAGGTCTCAGGGATAGAGCGAGCGCCGAGCACCATATGAAGGTCTCTGGGATAGACCGAGCACTGTATGAAGGTCTCTGGGATAGACCGAGCACCATATGAAGGTCTCTGGGATAGACCGAGCACTGTATGAAGGTCTCCGGGATACAGCGAGCACCGTATGAAGGTCTCTGGGATAGACCGAGCACCGTATGAAGGTCTCTGGGATAGACCGAGCACCGTATGAAGGTCTCTGGGATAGAGCGAGCACCGAGCACCGTATGAAGGTCTCTGGGATAGACCGAGCACTGTATGAAGGTCTCTGGGATAGACAGAGCACTATATGAAGGTCTCCGGGATAGAGCGAGCACCGTATGAAGGTCTCTGGGATAGACCGAGCACCATATGAAGGTCTCCGGGATAGAGCGAGCACCATATGAAGGTCTCCAGGATAGAGCGAGCACCATATGAAGGTCTCCGGGATAGAGCGAGCACCATATGAAGTGCACTCCGTGAGCACAGATGCACTCAGCCATTTGCCATGAGAGTCTGGGTGGGGCGAGGACACAGGTGATGAGGGCTGCGCCCTTACAGCAGAGAGGCAAGAACAAGGGAAAGTGGGGCTGCAGGGCTGTGGGTGAAAGAATATGTCAGCTCAGGCTATGGACATGTTTACCAGGTTTTCAACTTCAGGAAGCCAACAGTCTTCCCGGCCTGTCCTCAGCCCAGCCCAGCCTCGCGGGTTTCTGCAGCTCTACTTCTGCCTACGTCAACTACTCAAACCCAGTCTTTTCCACTCACCGGCTGGTGACCGGGCTTCCCATGTGGAAAATACCAGCTATTCCGTCCTTTAGAGGCACTGCATCTACACTGAGTAGCCAGGGCTGGTGCTGGTCCCTAGGGAGCTCAGCTTCCTGCCTCTGGGTCAGAAAATGCAGTCTAAGGTCCTCGGACTCAGACACACAGTGCTAGGTACTTTCACAGAAATGGACTCATGTATTGCCACAAAATGAGAGATGGAGAAACACACTCAGAGACATTAGAGCAACTTGCCAGAAAAATTGAAAACCCAGCTTCAGCTAAAATTTGAAGACAGAGAAATCTGGATCCAGTCTGTTGTGGGATATTATTTTAAGATGTGCTACATTCTTTTATGCTGTGGAATATTTGTTTAATGATGCAAAGATGTGTTGCATTCTTTCATGTTGCATTTGTTTAACTCTATAAAGATGTGTTACTTTGTCTGTCTAAAACACCTGACTGGTCTAATAAAGAGCTGAACGACCAATAGCTAAGCAGGAGAAGGATAGGCAGGGCTGCCAGGAGGAATAATAAATAAGAGGGAGGAGCAAAAAAAAAAAAAGGAGAAGGAGGAGGGGAGGAAACCAGGGGCCAGTTACCCAGCCAGTCACAGAGTAAAAAGTAAAGAAAGGCATAGAATCGAGAGGCAAAGGTGGATAAAATAATTTAAGTTAAGAAAAGCTAGAAATAAACCAAACTAAGGCTGGGCACTGATAAGCAAGAATAAATCTCTGTGTATTTGTTTGGGAGCTAGTGGCAGGCCCCCAAAAAGTAATAAAACAAAACACACACACAAAACCCAAAAAACAAAACAACCCCCACCCCAAAAAAAAAACAATAACTATACCAGTCTTGTACTATTGTTGGAAGCTAACTCAGAAATTGTGTGTGTGTGTGTGTGTGTGTGTGTGTGTCTGCATGTGCAGGTGTATACACCAGAGGTTAACACAGTATCTTGCTCAGTCACTCCCCATCTCAGCTTTCTGAGACTGACTGGCTGGCTGACTGACAAGAGAGCCCTCTGATCCACTGTCCCCAGGTACTGGGGCTGTAGGAGTACATGGCCCCAGTTGGCTTTCACTGGGTGCTGGGGTCTGACCTCAGGGCTTCATATCGACACAGCAAATTTTACCCGTCAAGTCATCTCTGAGCCCAGGAAATAAGTGTTTACTCAAGGATAGCAATCTTTATTCTCTAGCAAAGACAGTGGGATTTGTTCCTCCTTAATACTCAGATGAAGTCACCATGTCAAGTATTTTTACACAGAAAAAAACTTTTATAAATGGTGGAAGGGTATGAGGGTAGGAGGGAGGCCAACTGACCCTATGCTCGCTCTGTGTGTTCCATCATGGCTGTAGCCAGGCTGGTAAGGAACAAGAAATGTGTCTTGAGTATGATCTTGCCAGAGAATTCTAATCTCCAGACACAGCTGGTACTCAGGAAGTGCCCTACACACATGACGGCATTTTCTTCTCTCGTGAGAGTTTCCCTGATTATAACAACCACACCCTGAACCCAAATATGAATAACACTCAGAATATTAAGGAAACAATTCCCTGGCAGAACCCATTGAAGGGGACTGGAAATAAAAGACACTATTGGCAGTCAAAAATTAAACAGAATGTTATGTTATATAATTATTAAGTTCTTACAAATTTCTTCATGAATAAGGAAATGAGATTTAAAATTTCAAAAGAAAAAAATGAATCCAGCAACAATAACTATTGACATTATTATTTTAAATAATCACTTTGATTTAAAAACGAAACTCGGATTCACGAAATACTTTCCCTAAATATCCAACATAAGTAGAAACACAGACAGCTCTTTGGTCCATCAGGTCCTAACCTTGAGCCGCTGGTCCAGATCAAGTCAACCATACAAGCTGCAGAAGAACAGAACAGCTGAACAATCAGAATCCGGGCAGCAGCTGGGAACCAGAGCGGGGAAACACCAAGGAAGAAGCACTGACAGTCAACAGTCAGCAATCCCGTCTTTATTTCTGGAGCAGTGTCCCTGAGCTCAGTCCCCACTCTCAAAAGCCTGCTTCCCCCCCCTCCCTCCCTCCTCTGATTTCTGATTATCATTTTTATTTTAAGATTTGCTTAGTTAATTGATGAGTGCTCTGCATGTACAACTTTATGCCAGAAGAGGGCACCAGATCCCATACAGATGGTTGTGAGCACCATGTGGTTGCTGGGAATCCAAATCAGGACCTCTGGAAGAGCAGCTAAGCTAAGCCACCTCTCCAGTCCTAGATTTCATGTGTTCAAAGGCCTGGCCTTGAAATTAATTAGATTTAGTTTCAGAAAGTTAAGATATTATAATTAAACAAATTAAACTATTTGCATATGAGATGGATCCTAGATCCTCATCTCATTGGCCTGATGTGTGCAGCCTCATGGGAAATGGATCCTGGATCCTGTGGGCCTGATCTTTAAAAGCAGCACCTTGGCTGGAGTGCTTCCGGAATATCTTTAGAAACATTGGAGGCATGCTGTGGATGGCATTTGATCCCTCGGAGCTGGGAAAGCTCACAAAGAAAAGTCATCAATCAACCCTCGAACACACCTTGCCCAGCTTAAGTTAAATCAGAGAATCCCCTCTGTTTTCTAGTGTAAGAGAACCGAGTATCACAATGCATGTGTGGGGCCACACATAGTGGGTACTCAATGTCTACTTAGATCATAATCATAATTATAGCTAATCAATGTGTGAAAGTGATCCCAAGTGTGTGCAAGACCTACAGATGCCGGGCAAGCACTGCACTGGAAGCCTCATCCTCACCCCCACCCTCCATTCAAACTTCCATTCAGGATGGTGCTGAGCAGACAAAATGGGCCTCATACTTAAGATCCTCTTCCACAGCCTCCTCAGAAGGAGCCATGGGCCAGCATGCCCAGCAGAAGCTACCATCTTAACGAATGCAGGGATCTGTATTTCCGAGCTTCTGCAATGTGCTCTCATAGACGGAACATGCTATAAGCAAAAATAGCCTGGCTTCCAGACTATACACAGCTTCTGGCTGCAAGTTAGGAAGAGTCAAGCAAAACCCAATTGCATAAACTTTCACTGGCAGAAGAGAGCAGAGACCAACCGCAATGCCAGTGTTTTCAGCTGTGGGACTAGAATTCCAGGGCGTGTCACCTCCCTTTGGCTGGCAACAACTGAAGCATCCTGAGGCAGCCTAGAGTGTGTAGCCTAGAACGAGGCCTGGCAAATCCAGGGCCAGATAATAACTACTTTGCAAGGATGTGTTTGTTATAATTGCTTAATGCTGCAATTGTGGGGTGAAAGAAGTCACATGTAGTAAATAAGTGTGGCTATGCTCCAGATATAGTTCATATATGGACACTGGTACCACAAATCATTGTTCTTTCGAGATATTTTCAAATCTTTGAAAATGACAATCTAGTCACAGTTCAAAAAACACACACAATCAGGTCACAGGTCACATCTGGCCTCCAGCTTCGAGTTAGCCATGCCTACAGATCTCATGTCCATACATAAGCATCCTCAATGGGAATTGGGGTGATGGCTCAGCCATTAGGAGAACTTGCTGCTCTTGCAGGACTCAGGTTTGGTTCCCAGTACCCACATGACAACTCATAACTGTCTGTAACTCCAGAACCAGGGAATCCAACACCCTCTTCTGTATCTTTGGGCACTAGGCACACATGTGCAGGCAAACACGCATACATATAAGATAAAGCTAAATCTTCTTTAAAAAGCATCATTTATTTATTTATTATGTATACAATATTCTGTCTGTGTGTATGCCTGCAGGCCTGAAGAGGGCACCAGACCTCATTATAGATGGTTGTGAGCCACCATGTGGTTGCCGGGAATTGAACTCAGGACCTTTGGAAGAGCAGGCAATGCTCTTAACCACTGAGCCATCTCTCCAGCCCCCTTAAAAAGCATCTTTAATGGTGTGTCCTGTAGCATAAGACAGTCCTTCCGTCCACCCCACGAATCTATACTCCACTAATACTCTAGTAAGAATCTGTGGACTACTACTCTACTAAGAATCTACACTCCACTAATACTCTAGTAAGAATCTATACTACACTAATACTCTAGTAAATATCTGATGTGGGAGTGATTTCTTTCTAATCTGTTGCTTTCATTGGTTAATTAATAAAGAAATTGCATAGGCCCATTTGATAGGCCAACTCTTAGGTGGATGGAGTAAACAAAACAGAATGCTGGGAGAAAGAAGCCGAGTCAGGGAGTCACCATGATTCTCCCACCTGACACAGCCGCAGGTTAAGATCTTCCGTGGTAAGCCACCTCATGGGCTACACAGATTATTAGAAATGGGTTAGATCAATATGTAAGAGCTAGCCAATAAGAGGCTGGAACTAATGGGCCAGGCAGTGTTTAAAAGAATACAGTTTCCGTGTAATTATTTCGGAACATAAGCTAGCCATGTGGGCGGCCAGGTGTCGGGGACGAAGCCCCGCCACTCCTATTACAACAGAGTGGCGCCCAACGTGATGGATGGAAAATTCACAGAGAGTCTGGATTATGTACATGGTGTTTTCTTTAAAATTTTTGACTGTAAAGGAGCTAATTACAGAGAGACATTTCATTATATAGGCTGCCAAGTGGAACCAGAATGGATATCATGAGGGTATGACTTCAGAATTTGGGTCTAAGGATATGATGCTTTGAAAAGGGTCTTCTTTTGTTTTCACAGAGGATGAGACCCTGTGCATTTCTTCTATTCCAATATGGTATGATAGACCTCACCCTCCTGAAAGGTTGCTGTGAACACCGTCAAAAAACTACTTTGCTCAACTGCTGACTGAGATGAACCTAGCAGACAGGTTATTCCATAAAAGACCTGAATAACAGTGGCCCCATTCAGTAGGAAGCAGTTTGGAGAGAAAAAACTGCGCCCATGTGATGGGGGAGAGTCTTCTGGCTTGTGTTAATTTCATTGGTTAAATAAAGAGACTGCCTTGGCCCTTTAATAGGACATAAAATTAGGTAGGCGGAGAAAACAGAACAGAATGCTGGGAGAAAGAAGCTGAGTCAGGGAGTAGCCATAATTCTCCTACCGGATACAGATGCAGGTTAAGATCTTCCCTGGTAAGACACCTTGTGGTGTTACAGGGATATTAGAAATGGGTTAGGTCAATATGTAAGAGCTAGCCAATAAGAGGCTGGAACTAATGGGCCAGGCAGTGTTTCAAAGAATACAGTTTTCGTGTAATTATTTCAGGGCATAAGCTAGCCATGTGGGCGGCCAGGTGCCGGGGACGCAGCCCCGCTGCTCCTATTACAACACCCATGTTCCCAAATATTGTTTACAAATGTTCTTTTACATTTAAAGGGGGATATGATATAGATATGAATAATTTACATTGGTATGGATTTTAAGGTCAATTTTGTTATATGTATATGTATTTCTGATATTGATTAAGGTATTGTGATTGTGTAGTTCATTTAAAATGTAATGTATAGTAGGAAATATAGGTTGCTAATGGATAATCATCGATAATAGTAAAGCTTGTAGTCATGTTAGTTAGATTTTCTAGCTATAAAGATATATTTCAGTTAGATAGACATTCTTCATATCTCTCAAAGACTGCAAAATATGGAATTTAAAATATTTTAATAACTTAGGGTTTGTCATGGCAATGAGACATGTCTGCTCCTGGCAGCCCCAGCTACTTCAAGAGGAAGATGGGCATTGAAGAGGCTCCTCATGGAGTTTGATAGCCATTTGGGCAAGAAACTGTTCTTGCCTGGACTGTTGCATAAACTGGACACAGAGAACCCACAGAGAGAGGACTGCTGAACTTGCCTAAAGGTAAGATGGTCTTTTGGGGTTCCTGATTCATGAGAGTCTGTGAGACATTCTGCAGGAAACAG
Organism: Microtus pennsylvanicus; assembly: GCF_037038515.1. NCBI lineage: Eukaryota > Metazoa > Chordata > Mammalia > Rodentia > Cricetidae > Microtus > Microtus pennsylvanicus. The sequence goes on along the minus strand of NC_134590.1, from coordinate 6,577,446 downwards.
CAGGAAGTGACTGAACTGTCTTTAAAATTTCCTGCTTCATGGAAATGTCTGCTGTATACTATGGGCCTGAAGGCCAAAGATGGATGCCCCAATGGTACAGAGGAACTTTGGGTGACTGTCCAGGCAGCAAGATGTCTCTGTCGTTTCTAGGGTTTGGGATTTTTTGTTTGCTTAGGTAATATTATATCCTTCTGGAGTCTTTGGTGGAGTTAAAGAATGGATAGATAGTTATAGTTTTCCTTAGTTATGATAAAAGATAAAGTAGAAATAAATATTGTAACTGTAATTCTTATTTGGTAACTGTTTTGTTATATGTAATTTTACTATGTTAAAGTTAAAGCCTTTCTTTTTTGTTTAAACAGAAAAGGGGGAAATGATGTGGGAGTGATTTCTTATTAATAAAGAAACTGTCTAGGCCCATTTGATAGGCCAACCCTTAGGTAGGTGGAGAAAACAGAACAGAATTTTGGGAGAAAGAAGCTGAGTCAGGGAGTCGCCATGATTCTCCCACCTGACAGCCACAGGTTAAGATCTTCCGTGGTAAGCCACCTCGTGGGCTACACAGATTATTAGAAATGGGTTAGATCAATATGTAAGAGCTAGCCAATAAGAGGCTGGAACTAATGGGCCAGGCAGTGTTTAAAAGAATACAGTTTCCGGCCAGGCGATGGTGGGCATGCCTTTAATTCCAGCACTCGAGAGGCAGAGGCAGGCGGATCTCTGTGAGTTCGAGACCAGCCTGGTCTACAGAGCTAGTTCCAGGACAGGCTCCAAAGCCACAGAAAAACCCTGTCTCGAAAAACCAAAAAAAAAAAAAAAAAGAATACATTTTCTGTATAATTATTTGGGGGCATAAGCTAGCCATGTGGGCGGCTGGGTGTCGGGGACGCAGCCCCGCCGCTCCTATTACAACAAAAAATGAAATATGGGGGGTAGAGAAGCAGAAGCGTGAGCAGGGGTGACACAGCTGGGGGCCCCTCAGGGAGGAGGGGAAGCATGAGTGGCTTCCAGAAACTGTAGTAGGAAGTTCCTCTGGGAGAGTGCTGTGCCCCAGCCAGCCTCCAGTGCCATTCTCTGTACCTGATCCCAAGTCACATCGATGACCTATGGAGACACAGAAGTTCCTGCACATAGGAGAGTGCCCACTTGAGCTGCAGGCCCCCTAAGAGAGATCAACAGAGCCACAGCCCCCAACTACACCAGTTGGAGAAAGGGAGACGCCCTGAGCACAGGCTCCACCTGTTTCAACTGGAGGAAGAGATGGAGAGACAACAGTGTAAGAATACACTCAACAACATAAACAGTAATACAGCACCTCCAGAAGTGAGTGGATCTACAACAGCAAGATCTGAACATCCCAACGCAGATGGAGCAGAAGAAAATGACTGTAAAAATAACTTGATGAAGATGATTGAGGCCCTTAAAGAGGAAATGAAAAACTTCCTTAAAGAAACAGAGGAAAAGACAAACAAAAACTTGGAAATCAACAAACCCCTTTAAAAAAAAAAAAGCAACCAAACAGATGAAGAAAATGATTCAAGACTTAATAAATGAAATAGAAGCAACAAAGAAAATATCGACTGAGGGAATTCTGGAAATCAAAAATCTGGTAAACTATTGGGATCTACAAACACAAGCATAAACAACAGAATACAAGAGATGGGAATCTCAAGCATAGAAGACACGATAGAGGTAATAGACTCATCCGCCAAAGAAAATGTTAAATTCAACAAATTCTTAACACAAAATATTTAGGAAATATGGAACACTGTGAAAAAGAACAAACCTAAGAATAATATCAACAGAAGTACAAAAAGTATATTCAACAAAATCATAGAAGAAAACTTTCCTAACATAAAAAAGTACAAGAAGTACAACCTATGAAAGTACGAAAAGTTTACAGAACAACAAATAGACTAAACAAAACAAAAAAAGCCCCCGCCACATGATAGTCAAAACACTAAACATGCAAAATAAAGAAAGAATACTAAGAGCTAAAAAGAAAAAAGGCCAAGTAACATATAAAGGCAGACCTATTAGAATTACACCCAACTTCTCAATGGAAACAATGAAAGTCAGAGGGTCCTAGACAGGTGTTATGCAGACACTAAGAGACCACGGATGTCAACCCAGACTACTATACACAGCAAAGCTTTCAATCACCAGAGATGGACAAAACAAGACATTCCAAGACAAAACCAGATTTAAACAATACCTACCAATGAATCCAGCCCAACAGAAAGTACTAGAAGGAAAACTCCAACCCAAGGAAGTTAGCTACATCTATAAAGACACAGCAATAGATAATCCCAAACCAGCAAATCCAAAGAAGGGAAACACATATACAATATCATCAACAACAACAAAGACAAAAATAACAGGAACTAGCAATCACTGGTCAATAATATCCCTTAGTATCAATGGACTCAATTTGCCTATAAAAAGGCACGAACTAACAGAATGGATACGAAAACAGACTCCATCCTTCTGCTGCATACAAGAAACACACCTCAACTTCAAACACAGACATTACCTAAGAGTAGAGGGTTGGAAAAAGATAATAGACCTAAGAAACAAGTTGGTGTAGTTATCCTAATATTTAACAAAAACTTCAAACTAAAAATAATCAAAAGAGAAGAAGGACATGTCATATTTGTCATATGAAAAATCCAACAAGATGAAGTCTTAATTCTGAACATCTATGCCCCAAATACAAGGGCACCCACATCTGTAAAAGAAACATTACTACAGCATAAATCACACATCAAACCACACACACCAATAGTGGAGACTTCAACACCCCACTCTCACCACTGGACAGGTCACCAAACAGAAATTTGACAGAAAAATAGAACTAACAGATGTCATGATTCAAATGGATTAATAGACATCTATAGAACATTCCACCCAAACAAAAGAATATATCTTCTTCTCAACACCTAATGGAACCCTCTCTAAAAATGACTACATACTTGGTAACAAAACAAATCTCAACAGATACAAAAAAAATATAGAATAACCCCCTGTATCTTATCAGATCACCATAGCTTAAACTTAGAATTCAACAACAACACTAACTCCAGAAAACCCACAAACTCATGGAAACTAAACAACATTCAACTGAATCATCACTAGATCAAGGAAGAAAAAAAGAAGGAAATTAAAGAGTTCCTAAAATTCAGTGAAAATGGCAGCACAGCATACCCAAACTTATGGGGCACAATGAAAGCAGTGCTAAGAGGAAAGTTCACAACACCATCTGCAAAGAAGTTGCAGAAATCCTACACTAGTAAATTAACAGAACTGAAAGCCCTAGGAAAAAAGGAAGCAAACTCATCCAGGAGGAGTAGATGGTTGGAAATAATCAAATTAAGGGCTGAAATCAATAAAATAGAAACGAAAAAAAACAATACAAAGAATCAATGAGACAAAGAGTTGGTTCATTTAAAAAGAAAAACAAGATAGACAAACCTTTATCCAAACTAACCAAAGGCAGAGAAAGAATATCCATGTTGACAAAATCAGAAATGAAAGGGGAGACATAACAACAGACATTGAGGAAATCCAGAGATTCATCAAACTTCAAAATCCTATATACTCCACTAAATTGGAAAATTTAAAGGAAATGGACAATTTCCTGGGTAAGTACCACATACCAAAATTAAATCAAGACCAGATAAACAATTTAAACAGTTTTATAACCCCCAAGAAAATAGAAATAGTCATCAAAAGCCTCCTAATCAAAAGAAGCCCAGGACCAGATGGTTTTAGTGCAGAATTCTATAAGATTTTGAAAGAAGAGCTAATACCAATACTCCACAAATTGTTCAACATAATAGAAACAGAAAAAAACATTACTGAACTCTTTTTACAAGTCTACAGTTACCCTGATACCTAAATCACACAAAGACGCAACTAAGAAAGAGAATTACTGACCAATCTTCCTCATGAACATTGGTGCAAAAATACTCAATAAAATACTGGCAAACCAAATCCAACTCAGAAAAATCATCCATCATGACCAAGTAGGCTTCATCCCAGTGATGCAGGGATGGTTCAACATATGAAAATCCATCAATATAGTCCACTACATAAACAAACTGAAAGAAAAAAAAAACCCACATGATCATCTCATTAGATGTTGAGAAAGTCTACAACAAAATCCAACACTTCTTCATGATAAAGATCTTCGAGAGATTAGGGATACAAGAAACATACCTAAACATAATAAAGGCAAAATACAACAAGCTGACAGCCAACATCAAACTAAATGGAGAGAAACTCAAAGTGACCCCACTAAATCAGGAACAAGACAAAGTTGTCCACTCTCTCCATATCTATTCAATATAGTACTCAAAGTCCTAGCTAGAGCAGTAAGACAACAAAAGAAGATTAAGGGGATACAACTGGAAGAAGTCAAACTCTCATTATTTGTGGATGATAATAGTTTACATAAGGGACTCAAAAAATTCCACCAGGGAACTCCTACAGTTGATAAATACCTTCAGTAATGTGGCAGGATACAAGCAAGATTAATCAGTAGTCCTCCTATATACAGATGATAAATGGGCTGAGAAAGAAATCAGAGAAACATCACCCTTCACAATAGCCACAAACAACATAAAATATCTTGGGGTACCTCTAATCAAACAAGTGAAAGACCTACAGACAAAATCTTTAAGTCTTTGAAGAAAGAAATTGAAGAGGATATGGATTGAAGAGAAAATGGAAAGATCTCCCATACTCTTGGATAGGTAGGATCAACATAGTAAAAATAGCAATCTTACCAAAAGCAATCTACAGATTCAATGCAATCCCATCAAAATCCCAATACAATTCTTTATAGGCCTCGAAAGAACAATATTCAACTTCATATGGAAAAACAAAAAAACCCAGGATAGCCAAAACAATCCTATACAGACTTCCTATGACTCCATCACTCAGAAGGCTGAGGTTGGGGATTATGGTTTGAGGGTAGCCTGGGCTATACTATAGGATGAGACAGAGAAACAGACACACAGAGAAGGTGGGGCAGAGGACTATAGAAGTTTGAAGCCAGATGGGCTTTAGGAGGTCACTGAATTGAGCATCATCTCAGTATTGCATAGAGACCATCAGAGCCTCAGGGATCTCTTAAACTAAGCACCATGATAAAAATAAGAAAAACTTTGACTCCTAAAGCACTGGGTGGATTTGTGTGTCAACATGACACAAGCTGGAGTCATCAGAGGTGACATCCGAATCAGACCTTGGAAGCTTAACTAAAGACCATTGAGTGGGGCGGATCTTATTTCTAGCAAACAGACTATGCATCAAAGGAAAAAGCACAAGACACGATGCTGGGTCCTCTAACTATTGGGCACAGTTAGCACACAGGGTGACCCAGAGGGGATGATAGAGGTGAGCCCTGCATAAGAAAGGTAGACACAAACAGATCATTAAAGGTTTATGTATGAGCTAACAATAATTTCTAAACATAGTGTGTGGGGTTGGGTGGATGAATTTAATGCTGTTTTGCTGACAAGGGTGGGGTAGAGGTAAGACAAGGGATCATCACCGGGAACTGGCTGTCTTTCAAGGTCAAAGGACAAGATGCAGAGGACTGGGCCGTCCACCTGTGTGGCTGCAAAAGTGCTAGAACCAGAAACTGAACCAGAGAAAGAGCCCACTCTAAGAATTGGTGTTACAGATCAAACGGGACAGATCTGACCCTGGTGAGTTAAATAGAGCGTAAGAAGATGCAATGAAAAGTAAACCTAAGTCTTGAGTTCAGAAAACGAAAGGTGAAGGGTGCCCTAAATCACACATCCAAACCAAATCTGCAGAGGCCTTCAACTCCACTTACAGCAGGGTTGTTTTATATCTTCCTAGTAAGAAAAATTGTAAAACTACTGCTAAAAATCCGAGAAAGTTTTGAGGCATAGTATTTGTCTGTTTTGTTTTGGAATTTAGCATAACCACAGGTTCTAAAACACAGCACCAATACAAAAATATACAGTGAAAGGAAATCCCCGCAAGCTTCATGTCCCCTCCTTACAGCCATTATCACAATTTCTTGAATATCCTTGCATACGACTTATACATCTATAAGCATATAGGTGAACATGCATTGTACATCTGCTTTTAAACAGCCCATTCAAATGTAATTCTTAAGACATTTTATAGTTCCTAAGATATTTTAATCATCAAATGTATAAAGATAGATTAATCAAAATTTAAAAAGCCATTTCTACTCAGAAGCAATCCATCATCACAATTCACTAATAAGTTCAGTGTTAGTAAAGATTAAAGAGAAGCCCACTAATTTGTCTTCCAGGCACTGACCTTTAGGGCGTTCCTTGGACAGCTCGCTCTGGGTGTGTGAGCACAATGGGGCCCATCCCCGATGGCTGGCACTTTACTCGGGACTTGAAATCTGGGCTCCGACTAGAAAGGGGAGGGAGATTCTGAATTAGTTCCTAATTCAGGTTATTTTCCTCCAGAGAGAAAGCCACATCTGCTCACTGCCTCAGGCCTACGGATTCCTCCAGTCCTAAGAGCAGCGAGACACTGTGCTCTGCACACCCTTTACGGCCCGTCAGGAGTGGAGGCCTAGAGCAGTGGGTGGGCATGAGGGTTTCCTTCATAGCCTCTCACGTGCGCCAGGGCTGAGGACCATTGCCACAGACATACAGTATCAGATTTTATAACGATCACTCCTAAAGATCTGATCTTATTACTAAGTAATATTCAAGAACAGGAAGTGCACTTTTCAAATATTCGAGCAAACGCTGGCTTGATCTTCAGAGTGTTCCTAGCAGGAGACACCATGACATAAAAGATTCACTGTAGCAGTCTCTGTCTTCTCAGATTATCTTAACAAACACAACAGCCTGAATGAGCAGAACCCACCCTGGACACGGCTTTCCAGAAGAGGCAGAATCGAACACCGGAAACACCGCTAAATCCTGAATTCCAAAGAGTTACATACACAGCACCAAACACAGTTCTGTGACAAGATTCTTGTAAGGTCCATGATCAAAAGTGAGGTGAACGAATGAAATTCTAAGGCAAATCCACACACAGGCCTGTTTATAGGGATTGTAACCCCCAGGACTTGGGAGGAGTTAAGTCTGTATTGTCCAATATGGCAGCCACCAGCTATGTGTGGCTTAAGCTCACATTAATTCCAATACGTTAAGTAAGAAGTCTGCTTCCATGGTTTCATGGATCACCTGTGAAGTCAGCTAGTGACAACCCATTAGATGAGATCAGGTAGGGCATTTCAGTGATTAAGAGAGTTACACTGGGTAGTGTTAGCTTGGGAATAACTTCATTTCAATCTGTCAATACAATCTAGGAAAATTGCCTATGATTTTTATTCAATGTTCAAAAATTAATTACATTAAACTGTCAGGACAAGGCGCCAATCATCTACCCCAAGCCAACAGGAACCAGGAAAAAACT